>NC_139344.1:81496821-81671821 GCF_055883805.1 Amblyomma maculatum | reverse complement strand
CTAGTTGGGGTGACTATAGTGTGGTACTTGGCCGGACTGGCGTCGATCTCGTGTCTGTCGGTTCGTGCTAGCCATTCGTTCAAGGAACTGTTTTGCCTTCTCGCACTCGCTCCGCATGAGTATTGTTGAAATGCTGAAGAACCCGCAGTGGCTGTTAAAGCCCATCACGGCACAGTTCACCATGGCGCCAGCACCGTTTGCGGGCACTGCTCGACTATGTAAACTCGTCTGTGTTGAACACACGGCGTCGTCTGCTGCCAACAACGACATGCCCAGCCTGCTTCGTTTTCAAGCAACCTTTAAATACTGATTCGTACCGGCAGCGAAAAAGCACAAACACAGAAAAGGAACCCACAAAACACGTGTCCGTGTATTGTGTGTTTCTTCTCTTTGTGTTTGTGCTTCTTCGCTGCCGATATGAATCAAGAATGTTACCAACTTGCCCAAAAACGTATTTTACTCCCTTTAAATATGGTCACATGGGCAATAAAGCAAAAAGAGGGCGGGCCACCGAAGGACAACTCTTGCAACGGAAGCCATAAATCTAGGAATGAAGAACTAAAAGCACCCCTGTTTGATGGAATAAGAGCAAGTTCACTTGTGCCGGCGATAAGGCGCGAGCATCAAAGCTGCAGGATGAGTCCGCCAGACCCAGGCGCGCTCCGTTGCATGCTTTTCCACTTCTAGAGCGCGCGCTCTGGGAAGCAGTTTGTTCGCCACTCGCGTGCTCCGTTTTAAAGCGGACGCCTTTTTTCCCTCATGAGTGGCACGACCAGGATTTGACACCAGAAGATGTGCACCGAACTCATTATACAATAGAAAAAAAAAAAGAAAACTCTGGTCTATGTGGCAAACGAACCATGGCCACCGGCATGTGGGACGGAGACGGTGCCACTGCGCCGCAACGCTTGTAGCTGAATAAAGGCGCGTCTAGCGAATGCATGGATGCCTGAACAACCCAGTTGGTGGTTGAAAACACATGACGCAGTTGAACCGGAGCTGGGGCGAAGCCCCATGCACAGACGTAGGCATCAAAAGAAGCAGCAACAGTCCACCAAATAGGCACGTGAGAGGACAAGTGCCCGCAGGATTTGTGGTTCACCAGTACTTACCTCCTTTGCATTTCGCCGTTGTCAAAATAAGCAAGCAGCCGGCGTGGCCGAGCGGAGTCGTTTTGCTCGCAGCGGTGGCCCCTGCTCCCAGGCTACACCGTTAAATTTACTGCCGTAAGCTTCCGTTCTCATTCTCCTTCCTTGGATGATAAGTATGGTTGCCGTCCGTCCCGGATTTTGTGAGACTGTCCCTCACCTTCATGTGAAATCCCTAGTCCCGACTTTCCCGGATTAAAGTCCGTGCAGTTCTGTAACACACAATGTGAGGCGACGAAAGTGACTCGCGCTTTCAGCTCGCTCACATCTCTAACAGCAAACGAGCTCAGTCCGCTGAGCCAATCACATCCTGGCTGAGAGCGCTGCGGAAGCATCGTGCACAGCCCAAATACCATAGGCTAGCGTGAGATGGTGGATAACCCATTCGCCTGCAGCGACGAAACGGCAATATTACTATAGCGCTGTGTCAGGCAGTGCCGGCTATTCTCAACCCTCTATCTTTCATTTACACGGCGACAACTGTGGTGACGACTCCTATTGCTTAACATTTGCGGCGGCTGTGTCACGGACCAAGCTATGTGGGATCGTGCGGTCTTTATTTTACAGCCGTGAGCATGCTTAAGCCGATAATCGTTGGCCGCTAGTGCCGAGACAATTGTCTCATTATGTTTGGGGCGACTGACGGCAGCTGGAGCGCGGTTTGATAGACTACTCTTTCGTCGTCGGAGTGAGCGCTGTAGTAATGGGCTCATCTTGGCTACCCGGCATCACATGAGACTGCTCGCGCGCCTTGTCAAGTTTGGTCTCAAAGCTCAAGAAGCACGAAATTCGCTCTCAAGAAGCTAAACCCCGCTATCCGGCATATTTATTAAGGCGAAGCATTACTTGGCTATAGGTTTGCGAAAACGTGTTCACAAGATGTGGAAGCAAAATATGGAAACAAAATATGTAAAGTGTGATAAGACATCACATTAAGGTGAGACTGCTAGTCATGAATGTGTATGTAATGACAAGGGATACAAATGCCATGTCATGCTAGTCATGTAATGTGAGTCATTATAGTTTAGTCACGACTCATTGTCAGTTGTCTTGAGTTAGTCAGAATGGAGATCCAATGTGCATGACTATGGAGTTCATGACACGTGTAAGTCATTCATGAGCATGACTAGTGTCTAGTCATGACTCTCAAAAGTGCTGAGTCATCACACTGAAGGAGCTACTAAAGAGCAGCCAACACACATGCTTTCACATTTCTGCAATGCTCTCAGATTTTTTCTCCTTCAACCTTACACACGTTTGCCCTGCCTTGCATTTTTATTTTTTTCGAGCGGCAGCTTTGAGGCACAACTTAAAAAGCGCGGGAGCGGTGGCCCCGCCATGTCAGTTTGCCAAGATAAGCAACCTGCAACCTCTTTTCAGCGCACTTTTGTTTGGCCGCAGCCACGAGTGAAAGTCGCTCACTCCAACAGCGAAAGAGCATAAACCACACTCCAGCTGTCCTCAGTCGCCGCACATATACCGAGGCGATTGAATCGACGCCCAGATGTCTAGGAGGCGTTAATAAAGCAGGCATCAGCGGCGTTTGAAATTGACTTTAAGGATAGAAAAGGCGCAGTATCTGTCAAAATTCTCCGCGGACACATTTACCACGCCGTAAAGGAAGGGAGGAAGGTGGGAGTGAAAGAAGAGATAGAGATGGAGGCGCCGCTCGTCTCACCGCACTTTAGTGGTCCAAAGTGCTCTGCAGAGTTTTTAGTGGTAGCATTTGCGGTTTAGTGCAGCCGCGTATTCATTCGAACCGCAGAGCTAGGCACAAGGGCATTACCCTTAACACAGCAGGGGCCGTATTACAGACGGCTCACACTCACAATCACACTCACACTCACAATCTTCCTATTGGCCAGCGGCAAAACGGTGGGAGTGGCCGTCCTTTACATCATCGACGTCTGCTGTTTACGTCATGAACACACTTGAAGTGGTGACGTCGACTACGGGCCAATTGTGAGCGGGGGATGTGAGCGACGCGAGCCGCTCACAACTCGTTTGTGAGCGCTGTTACGTTTCTCCACCGAGAAGTGGGACAGCTGACGCGGCCACCGCATAGCAACAGGCAGAACCGCGAGCGGATCGGCCATTTCAACGCCGTTCATCGGGCGCGCAACGATTCCTCCCGCCGACAAGTCTCAGCGTGTTCCTGTGCGTGCGTGTGTGTGCAAAAGGTGGCCAAGCCTGGAGCTCGAGGGAAAGTGCGTCGCCCTCTCCTGTCTGCAGGAGGTGGAGGAGATGAGGTCGGAACACCTGCGATTGAGTCATTCGTCGTGAACCAACATGTTTGGCTCTCCCTTTCCTGTGAGGGTTTACCCTTTCCCTGTGAACTGGAAAAACTATAAAAAGCAGCGGCCGACTCCGCTGAGAGAGAGACTACTTTGACGCGCCGTCGGCACGACGCTAGACACCAGCTGTGTGAGAGTGTCTGTAATCTCTCCGGGTCAGCTTCACTGCCCGTTTCTTCATGATGTTACAGTAAAGGTTGTTTCGTTAAAAGACGCCTCGTCTTTGCTGGCACATTTGATGCCGTCCGCCGTCCACGGAGCCGCAAGGCCAACGCTACCGAGGGGCCGCGCGCCGCACGTAATAGCTGGCAGCGGTACGCTACCCCGGCACACGCGACACCAAACGTAACAGCGCGCTCACAAAGGAAAAATGGCGGCGGTCTATGCGGCGGCCGGCGTTCTCGTGAGGCGGTAGCGGCGGCGCCCCGACGCGATCATCGGCAAAGGACGGTGTACGAAGACTGTTTGACGTGCCGGGCGAGATGTTTCGACGCATGTTGCTACTCGAGAAGGATATAGGACAGTGACTGTGCGACGCGACGAACTGAGATAGGCGTGTGCGGCCGAGTGCGCTGTCTGTGTGGCGGCAGATAATGTGTGCACTGCGCTTTTTCCGAGCTCCTAGTGGCTTCCAAACCGCTACTGGCAACGAGGCGAACATCGGCCTCGCGCAGCCGACACTTCGAAAGCGTTTGCGGCATGCAGCAAGGCGGCGGCGAAGAAAGGCTTCCTTCGTCACGGCAGCATACCGGGCGTCGTCGGGTTTGTCGACGGCCCATCGGGCGTCTACGAGTAGCCTTGTGATGTCCCTGTTTTCAGATATGAGATGCCGACATGATTTGGGCCATGAACCTCCCTACGTGGTATCTTGGCATGATGCTTTCTTCTGGCGGCCTTCTCGGCTGCACACAGGCATGACAAAGGCCGAGGAAGGCCTTCCGCGAGGCGTCGAATTCACGACAGTGAGCCGTGCTGCTCTTTGCAAGATAAGTTACGGTAGGCTCCACATGCCTCACATGTATTGCCGTTCTTGGGCTTTTATAAAAGCTGAAACGTAAGACACGTCGCACATTTTTGAAATGCCTACGTAAGAAACGAATATGGGAATGCGTGTGTTTGACGCCTGTATTGAGTAGGAATGGGGCACCATTTATACCGATATGAAGTGCAAGGCTGTCCTTACAGCAGTGTTGCTGAAACTTTCAATCATTCATTGTCTGCACTCCCGTGAATGTCATCGTCAGCAAGACCTGGCAATGAGCTACTTGATGCGACTCTTCCATTGTGTCAGCAAGGCTGTTAAAGTTTATGAGGCTGTTGAGGTCGACAACGACGAAGAATGTGCTTAACAGCGTGCCATTTTCGGTTATGCTGGTGAAAGGGGCACCTGTTGGAGACATGGCTGCCAGTGTCATGGCATCCCGGTCCGGACTCTCCATAACGGCTATAGAACAAGGCATACACCTCCACAAGGTTAATGGTAGATAACTGCGTAGGCGTGCTGAAGAGCCGCTTCCAGTGCTTGCAAAAATACTAGACGCTCCTCTACCAGCCAGAGCGTGTAACATGTGCCGTGTTGCATAACTTCTTTGGATGTCTTCCTGCCTGCAGACGAGGAGGGTGCTGCTGGCTTGGACAAGCAAGGGTCACATCTGTGTACCGGCTACTGGGAAGTGGGATCACTATTGCCATGCATACCTCTAGGGAAAAGCCATACAGAATCATGTTAGCCTGTTCCACAGAACCTGCCACCAGAGCTGGCTGGCACAGCTGCCCATGGTGCGGCAACAGCTGCGGCGTCAATGCCAGCACAACAATCGGCTATGATATACCACACGTAGCTGACCAACTCATCGCAGGCAGCCAAGTGCAGCGCCTTCTCGTTTCATGTCTGTGCCAGAAACCTTTGTGATAATGATGAATCTTCTCGAACCTCATCTGTCAAGTCAAATTTGTCTTCGTACCCCCCCCCCCCCATTCACTGTTGCTTGCAACCGTGCATGTTGGTGTTTGTGTGTGTGCCTGTGTTTGAGTACATAATTAAAGTGTTTCACAACGAGGCAGCGATTGTGATGCCTATCGGAATGGGAAAGTCTCACAGAAGTTTTTTAGAAGCACCCCTTTATTTTCCTGCAGCGCTTCACACGCTTGAATATGCAGCAGCGAAACCAACTGCCTGCAATAGCACAGGCAGTTATTTGCACGTGCTGCACGATTGTGCTACACAGAGAAGACATACACGAATAATTTTTTAGAGCCTGTAAGCTGGCACTGTACTCATCGCAGGTCTGACACACTTCAGAAACAAGAAATGAAAGTATTGTGCATAAAACTGCGACTCAGAGGCATGACACAAAATAATAGTTGCTTAATGATTACAAGCTTGCATAGTAGTTGTCATAGGCTTGGCACATTTCAGAAGCAGGAAACAAAGTATGGCTCTTAACAGTGCAGAAACATGACACAAGTAGTGCTATGTACAATGTTTGCATAAGGTAGTCTCCATTAGTGAACCTTCCATGACTACAGGCCTGCATATACTGTTAGGACGCATAGAAAGCATTTGCTTAATGCTAAACAGTGTAAAGCTGACAAATTGAATGCATAATATTGCGAGTTTTAGTGCTCACAGTGATTGTAGCGTACGCAGAAAAACATCACATATGCATCAAGCAAATGGTGTGTGGGCAGAAGGTATCGCTCAAAAACAAAGCAACTCACTCATGAGAACAAAGAAAAAAAAATACAGAGCACACTACAATGAAAGCTACATCGAAAGCCCTGTCACGGTGGCACTGCAGTGAATGAAGGCTTCGGGTTCAGTCACGGCAGGGGTGGAAGCATTCCCATGATCATGTTCTTTCCTAAACTATCCAGCTACATACAAACAGAGGATCATGCAAGGACAGAGCTTCATTTTGGCCTACACTACATGCTTCACAGTCGTCTTGCATTTCCTAAAGAGAAACAAATAGAACCACGGAGCCTGCATGTTGCACTTTAAGCACTTTTCTCATCGATACTAGTAGGCGCCGACCGAAAACACCTTCGCAAGTTGTCTTTGTCCATTTCCGTGTCAAGCGCTCCATGAAATTTTATCGCTGCAGGCCCTGGACTTCGACTGCATTCTATTAGATTTTCAGCATGCTCACGGCACTTGCACGGTACTTCGATTACCGACGACACTAAAAAAAGCAGCACCTTCTCGGGGAATCAGCTGATTGCTTGCAGGCCGCCATGTGCACGCCATGACGCCGCCGGCGCACCCTCGCGGCAACAAAAGTTACCTAATAGCAAGTATAACTACACAACTAAGAACGCTTCAACTTGAGCTCAATGTTAATCAATACTAAAAATAGTATCTTGCCAAAATAAACCTTTGTTTGTTTTATTTATTGCGTATTAGTTGCGTCGTGTTAGAAAAAGTTAGGAGACGGTCCCTGCTCAGTTTTGTGCCACACTGTGGCATCAACGTTTGCCGAGGATTCGGGACTACTAGGGCGGAGCCACGCTAAAAGTCGCTGGTAATTGGACGATTTCGCATACTCGTCACGATTGACGTCTCAAGGCTGCGTCACAGCTTCGTAATTTTGACGTCACGCTCACAAACTTGTGAGCGGAGTCCGTAATTCGGCCCCAGCTGCTTTGAAATGTCACCTAATTTTCTCCTCGGCGCCCTACTCGAGCGTTCAAGACAAACGTGATATACTTTGTGCTAAAGTTTACACACTCCTTTATGTCGTAACGCATACTAGCGCATAAAAAAAAAAAACTGTCTGCGCTCCCTTTTTTCCTTTCTTTCAATTCGTACCTTTCGTTTTCTTCCCTTTCATTCAGCTTTTATTTCCAGTTAGTGCGTAAAATGTGGCTCTCGAAGGGCAGTCTGTATTCATTTCCATTTCACTCACGGTTGTGGCACCACTCGCTACTGGGACCGCCTGACAAAGCGCCGGAGATGCTCAGAGACGCGCGGGCAGCCTGGTTCCCGGAACAGTGCACGCAGGGACTAGGCCGTCTTAAATATATGAGTACAGGCGTATTGTTCAGTTCCACTCTGGTTTTTGTCGCGTAAGATCAGATTGCAACTCCAACTACCGCTCATGATGGCCGACAAATGCCGCTTCGGGGCTTATACAGTGCATGCGCCCTGGGCAAGTAAAGGAAAATACCATGCGTGACGCCTGGCCGCAAGGCTTGGTCACGCATGAAGAAAACAGGACGCAAGCCAGCGGAGACAGTAAGCAGCCAGGCACGCGGGGTCAAGCGCACGGCTGGCCCGGCGGACTGAAAAGCGCGTGGCTGAGGGTCCTGACATTTGTGAATTATCAACGGGCGCCTGCAATTTTAATAAATCGTGCGAGCGCGGAATATCCAGTTCGCGCACAACGACCGCCCGCGGCAGCGATAGAACCCGGGTACAAAGTCGGAGCTTTCCTCTCCGGGTTTTTATTCAATCCGCTGCCGATGCGGAACTCCCTTCCTTCGCATTTCCACGGATGTGGAATCGAAAACAGTGCATTTGAGGAATATAGTCCCGTCCTCGATCGCTATAAGGCACTGCGGCGCAGCGATTTGTTACGACGCACTTGCAGTCGTTTTTCATTACATCGGTTATGACCCGCTGTTTCAATGGTGACCGAACTGAGCGGCCACCGAATATAAAGCCTAATGGTTCAGACTGCAGTTAGCTGGGGTTCGTGAAACGCGGTTACTGTGCGGCTCTCGATCTGACTGCTGAAACCGTCAGCAGCATGCCGCTGGTTCGGGCGGCTCTCTTCTAAACGACAGCTGTCTGATTCAGGTCGATCTCGTCGTGTTCACTGCGCTACCTATACTAAGTTAGGCAGTGATCTCGTTATGTAGTCTCAGTTTTCTTTTTTTTTTAATTTCGGAGCTTAAAATACGTCGTCTGAATTTCCCTTCGCGTGTAAAGGAAATTCTTTCTTTTCTAGGCGGGTCTAGACGATCGCGGGACGCGACGTCTTGTGTTGATGAGAAACCAAGCACCAACTGCGCCATGGCGGCCGTAAGTTTTCATATAACCTGCAAAGACATTCCCTCCGCAGATTAAGCCATGCTGTTTGCATTTTACCTTTTCAAAACATCCGGCCTTTTAAATAAACCACAGGAAATTTTCTGCGACATACAAATGATGTTTTGAATGGCTGCTGAGCCGGATCATATATGCCAGCGACACCTTCACAGGCCTGAAATGACCAGCGGGTATCGGATTTATTAGCCGTGCTATAACAGTGGCTATGAGATAACGGCGTGCGATAATTGTTTCGCGCTCTATTTTTGAAAACAGGGATTACAAGTGGAACTTTCCTGCTTGAAATATCCTCCTGCTCGCTTTCCGCCTTGAATAATTCGATAGTATAGTTGGGAGCAAAGCGCCTACAACCTAGAGTGAATTAGCATGAGACACGGTGACGCAGTATACGTAGAGTTGTCAAATTTTCGAAAATTTTAAATGGCGGTACAAATCCAAGTAAATAAATTAATTTTTTTTTTTTGAAATCCTGGAAACATTGGAAGTATATGCTCAAACAAGAATATGCACATGTTTACATCCAGGTGAGCGCGCGCGATCCCAAAAGTACATTTTCATAGATTGTTCTTTACATATGTGCATTATTAGCTGGTTATCTGGCTTTCCTAGTGCTGGCAATAGCTCGACATGTAATACTGATGGTGGATACTCCTGCCTGCACTCACAACCATGGTCAGATAAAGAACGCGCTTGCGGAGCAGCAATAAAAAATCGTAAAATTGATCATGGATGATAGTTGCGCACCCTGCACGAGACGGCTCTTCAATAATCCCACCTGGTTGCAGTTTGTCCTGAAGCAAATTGTGTGACGTTATGAGTTCGGTCGCGAACTCATAACGGTCGCTCGCGAAAGCTGCCTGCACCAAAGCAAAGATGGAAGCTGAAACACAAGCGAATATGTGTGCTTTTCAGAATATAAATGTCTGCAGTGTGAACTGCTTCATAGGTCATGAACAAAATATATTTATAAATATATATATATATATATATATATATATATATATATATATATATATATATATATATATATATATAACATATATACATATAGACATATAGACATGGTTTGCTTGTTACTAATGGGCCCGAGTTAAATTCAAACAGGATGTCACACAACTTTCCCGATAATCCATTTTATTCCGACAGTTTCGGACGATGGACCGTCCTTCTACAAGATACAATTAAGAATTCTCTCAATTCTACCTTGAAGAAGGACGGGCCATCGTCCGAAACTGTTGGAATAAAATAGATAATCGGGAAAGTCGTGCGACATCCTCTGTATATGTTCCGGTCGCTGTTTACCGCCTGCCACCATCGTTATGTCTACCGAGAGCACCCACGAATCGGCAGGACCCTCTACCTCGGCTGCACCACCCCCTCCGACTGTGCCCACACGACAACACGACCCACCGCTGTTCGCTGGTCGTCGCGACGAAGACGTCGATGACTGGCTGGACACCTATGAACGCTGCAGTAACTACAACCGGTGGAACGATGCTCTAAAATTTCTGAATGTTTCTTTCTACCTCATTGAGGTCGCCAGAACCTGGTTTATTAACCGCGAACCTCACACCACTAACTGGGCAACATTCAAGCAGCAGTTCCGCCAATATTTCGCCGACCCAGCAGTTCGGAGTGAGGTCGCGAAGAACAAGCTCGCCTCTCGCCTGCAAGGTCCCGATGAGTCGTACGCGTCTTACATAGAGGCCATACTTGCACTCTGCCGGCGTGTTAGTCCCACCATGCCGGAACCTGAACGCGTACACCACATCTTAAAAGGAATTAATTCTGTGGCTTATAATACCCTGATTGCCCAGAATCCTTCTACTGTTGACGCCATTATTGCGACCTGCCAACGCATCGACCAGCTGCAGTCCTCCCGATTGCAGCCCGGCATTTCTACTGGCCCGACCTATGCTGACCTGGATCTACCGGCAATGATTCGAGCCATCATCCGGCAGGAGCTCCAAGCCCTCAAGCCTGTCTGTCGACACGGGTGCGATCATTCTTCCGTACCTTCTAATGACGCCGGTCTCCGCAACATCATTAAAGATGAGCTGGCAACAATCACGCGACCTATGGCGTCCGACCCTCCTGCACCCCGCCCAGCATCGACTTACGCGCACGTCGCAGCATCACCCCCTCCTTTTGTTCCGCCGCCCCAACTGGCATCGCCCTACAATCACATCAATGCCGTGACGACGGCTCAACCTACACCACCCTATTACGCACCCTGGCGCCCCTCTCGCCCAGTGTGCTACTACTGTGGAATACGAGGACATATATCCCGCTTCTGCCGTCGACGTATTCAGAACGAGCGGCGTGGTTACGACGCCTTCGAAAGTGACGTACCCTCATATTATCAGCGACGACCTATTTCCAGCCAACCTCGAAGATCCTCCCCACCTCCAGAATCCTCGTCTGAGCCTCATGGAATCCATGCATCCCGACGCCGCTCCCCATCCCCATACCGCCGCTCAGTTTCTCCGCTCCATCCCGCAACAACTCTCCCCGTCCGCCATCCGGAAAACTAAGCGTTGCAGTTTCCGGAGGTCAAACTGCAGTCTGCGAACTTACCAAAAGTCCTCCAGATCGCCCGTATAATGTGATTTCTGTTTTCGCTGAAGGATTGCCGGTCGAAGCATTGATTGATACAGGGGCTGCAATTTCTGTCATTCACGCTGATTTGTGCTACCGTTTGCGAAAAGTTACGACACCATATGATGGGCCTGAACTCCGTGGAGCCAATGACGTCCCTTTGCGCCCTTTAGCAAAGTGCACCGTACGATTTGTTATTGACGGCGTCCGCCATCATGTGCAGTTTGCTGTGCTCTCACCATGTGCGCATCTGATGATTTTTGGATGGGATTTTTTGTCAACCGCTTCGGCGTTATTTTCTTGTGGCGACCGTGTTATCCATATGACAGACAGCGATTTTTCATCTAAAGTTTCCGAACGACATCATCCCCTTGTTGCCGCCGCTGATACTGTTCTGCCTCCTCAGTGCGAAAAACTGCTTACCGTTGTTTCTGACCACATCGCTGACGGGGACGTACTCATCGCACCATCTTATCGTCATCTTGCACGCGGTATCGCCTTTCCATCTAGTCTTGTGAGGTTCTGCAACGGCTCAGCGACAGTAGCGGCCACTAAAACTTCACGTGAATCCCTCGTGCTCCGAAAAGGAACTTCTCTCCCCTGAATGGTGGATGTTCAACCTTTGTCCTTGATGGTGCTCACCGCCCCTCAGCCTCAGCACCGTGTTTCGACAGACGTCTCTCTTTCTGTTCTCACAAAGACTATTAATCCTAACCTCAAGCCGAACCAACGCCAAGAACTGGTGACATTGCTTCGACAACACCAAGCCATTTTTGATGCCACTTCCTCACCACTGGGACGGACTAGTGTTGCGCACCATCGCATCACTACTGAAGGTAACTCTATCGTTCGCCGACGGCCTTATCGGGTTTCCCTCTCAGAACGAAAAGTAATTGAAGAAAATGTAAATGACATGCTCCATCGCAATATTATTCGTCCCTCGACAAGTCCATGGTCCTCCCCAGTTGTGTTAGTTAAAAAAAAGGACGGCTCGGTACGCTTTTGGGTTGAGAACCGCGCACTCAACAAAATTACCCGCAAAGATGTATGCCCAATGCCAAGAATTGATGACGCCCTTGACTCTCCCCAAGGCGCCGAATATTTCTCGACTTTGGACCTCCGCTCAGGTTATTGGCAAATACCTATGCACGAGGACGATAAAGAAAAAACCGCTTTCGCAACTCCTGATGGCCTTTACGAATTTAATGTTATGCCTTTCGGACTTTGTAATGCACCAGCGACATTTGAAAGGATGGTCGATACTGTGCTTCGTGGCCTAAAATGGAGAACCTGTTTATGTTACTTGGATGACATTGTCATCTTTTCGTCAACTTTTAACGACCATCTCACGCGCCTGAATAAGGTCCTCACGTGTCTCGCTTCGGCGGTCCTTCAGCTCAACACCAAGAAATGCCACTTTGCACAGAAGGAAATTAAAATATTGGGACATCTAGTCAGCCATGACGGAATTCGTCCAGACCCTGAAAAAGTCATCGCTGTCTTGAAATTTGCTCGTCCACAACGGACTACAGAATTGCGCAGTTTTCTCGGCCTGGCGTCTTATTTCCGGCGTTTTATAAAGCATTTATAAAGCATGCTCCACTTCATCAACTACTTAAAGCACGCAGCCCTTTCGTGTGGACTGAACAGTGCGAAGCTGCTTTTAATAACCTGAAGCACGCCCTCACATCAGACCCTGTTCTTGGCCACTTCAGTAAAAGCGCTCCAACCATCCTGCACACTGATGCCAGTGGTCTCGGTCTTGGCGCTGTACTTCTGCAGCGCGATGCAACTTCGCGTGAGAAAGTGATTGCCTTCGCCAGTCGGACTATGACTCCAGCTGAGAAAAACTACACTATTACCGAGCAGGAGTGCCTTGCCGTCGTCTGGGCTGTCCAAAAGTTTCGCCCTTACCTATACGGTCGGCACTTCACAGTTGTGACCGATCACCATGCTCTTTGCTAGTTGTCTTCGCTCAAAAATTTGACAGGCCGACTTGGTCGTTGGATTCTACGCCTGCAAGAATACAATTTCGACGTCACTTATAAATCGGGTCGCCAACACCAAGACGCCGACGCTCTTTCTCGCTGTCCACTTTCGGAATCGACTTGCTGTTTTTCTTCCCAATGCATTTCCACCCATGACCACAGCCGACCATCTCTTTCCCCGACGTATATCACAACAGTTTCATTTGACGACTCTGAGAACAAACACGCTCTCCGCTCACAGCAATTAGCCGATGCCTACTGCCGTCCCATCATCGACCGCCTTATTGGCGCTTCGGACCCACCCAATGCTCGGCTTCGCAGACAACTTCGCAATTTCAAGCTCGAAGATGGCATCCTACTCCGCTTCGTGTATTGCCCTGATGGAACTCGCTGGATCCCAGTCGTGCCGCGTGTGCTTCGCCCACGTATACTGGCGGCTCTCCACGATGACGCTACTGCAGGTCACCTTGGTGTTGACAAAACCTACGACCGCGTGAAAAAACGATTCTTTTGGCCTGGCCTATCTTCCAGCGTTGCCAAATACGTCGCATCCTGCCCTCTATGCCAACGTCGCAAACGGCCGACTTCTTCACCCGCTGGCCTTCTACAACCTGTTCCCTGTCCCGCCACGCCATTCGACGTAGTCGGCATCGATTTATATGGTCCCCTACCTCTCTCCGATGGGGGTAACCATTGGATTATAACAGCTGTCGACCACCTTACACGCTACGCTGAGACAGCACCTGTACCGACCGGTTCCGCTCAAGAAGTAGCAAATTTTTTTGCAGTCAATTGTATTGCGTCATGGCGCTCCTCGGGTGCTCCTAAGTGACCGCGGGACGGCCTTCTTATCGACAGTCGTTGCCGAAGTTCTTTACGCGTCATCCACCCTTCATAAGACAACCTCGAGCTACCATCCCCAGACTAACGGGCTGACTGAGCGATTTCACCGCACCTTATCGGATATGATCTCCATGTACATCACACCGGATCATCGAAATTGGGACACTATTCTACCATTCGTCACTTTCGCCTACAACACAGCAGTACAGCGGACTACCGGTTATTCTCCATTTTTCCTCGTTTATGGCCGTCCTCCCACTACAATTATCGACGCTTCCTTGTTCTCTACGCCCGACTACTCCACATCGGTACCTACCCAGTTCTTATCTCGTGTGGCCAGATGCCGTCATCTTGCCTGCCTCAACACAGCAGCGTGCCAGGAAGACCGCAAGAGTCGCTACGATTCTACGCATCGCGTGGTCTCTTATCGTCCCGGTGACGAAGTACTGCTTTATACTCCACTGCGCACCCCTGGCCTTAGTGACAAATTCCACCACCGCTACCTTGGTCCCTACAAGATCATCAGCCAAACTTCTCCAGTTAACTACAAAGTCACGCCTGTTAATCCCCCAGCCGATCGACGCCACCGTGGAACTGAAATTGTTCATGTTTCTCGCTTGAAACCGCTTGTGCGCCGCGGTACATCGGTTAGTTAGGAGCGGCCAGGCTGGCCGCTTCCGACCCCCCCGGCAGATTGTGTGAGCCTTCTGTGGACCTTCTTTCATTTGTACATACCATCATCATCGTCCAGCGGCGCCGGCTCCGGCGCGTGCCTGGGTTGGTGATCGGATTAAAACGCTAGACAAGGCTTCGCTGTCCTTGCCGCCACGACCTCGCCGTCTTGACCTAGCCTTCTTCCACAATATATATATATATATATATATATATATATATATATATATATATATATATATATATATATATATATATATATATATATACAGTCAAAACTCGATTTAACGAAACCCGATTTAACGAAAATCTCGATTTAACGAAGGTATCCTAATTCCCCCTCAGACGCCCATAGGGTTCAATGCTTTGACTAACCCGAAATAACGAAACCGATTCCGTGATCTGTCCAGATTTAACGAACCTTTTTTCGAGAAATAAAGGTGAAAAAGTGTTAATTTTTGGTCTATTTTGTAGACAGCACCCCAGACATTGGTGCGGCCGTTGCTCACAAAGCGCACGCAGGCAGAGATCACCGACTTCTTTGGCGGAAAATAAATTTGTAGTCCCCTCGGGCCTTTCTTGTCGAGTAAGAATTTTTGTTGTTTCTTTTCATACGCGCTAGCGGCGCCGGTCGTGGTGTTGGCGCTACCCACTCGAAAGTAGCGCCGGGGGTCATGACGATGACCATACGGACCCCCAAAGATTGCGCTAGTTGTATGATTACCAACTTTGGCGCCAATTTGTCATTAGCTGTGTGGCTTGCCGTCCCGTCGGCGGTATTTAGGGAAGATCGTTGCGCCGCTAGCCGAACCGTCCTTTGGGTCAGTGCTACCGGCGTGAATTCGTCACGCGCGAGTGCGACGAAAAGTGAAAATGGTACGTGCTAACCGATACGACCGCGATAAGCTGGTACGGTTTATGCGGATGCAAAATGCATTATGTTCAATGGGTGCTCAGTCGGGGACTTGACTTTAATACTTTTAAAACGAAAGTACTGTTTAAGCGGGTACGTTTTAACGAGGTTTTACTGTAATCGAATGTACTGAATTATGTGCCCAAGAAATGCCTCATTCAATTTAACGAAGTTCTCGATTTAACGAAATAATTCACGGCTCCCCTCAACATCGTTAAATCGAGTTTTAACTGTATATATATATATATATATATATATATATATATATATATATATATATATATATATATATATATATATATATATATATATATATATATATATATATATATATATATATATATATATATACTACAGCAGAAGTTTATTTACACGGACAGATCGCTGAGAAAGAGGAAGTGCCCTTTGCGGACTAGCTATCTACAAGTTAAGCCATCACCGCTCCGGTCTTGCTCTATACCCCGCTACCAGTGCCTGGATCTCCGCTTAACATTTGGTGGAGGTCCCGGGATTTATCTTCCATTTCCTCGTCCTAGAGCTCCGCAGCCGCCGAATTCCGACTTTAATGACTGACTCCAGCATCAACACTACCGGCCCAACTCCCTCGGCCCCTTCTATTCCATACTCCGGGGTGCTTCGACAGCGGGACCCGCCGATCTTCAGCGGTATCGACGATCAGAACGTTGAGGACTGGCTTTCGTCGCATGAACGCGTAAGCACCCACAATAAGTGGGATGACGTCTTGAAGCTTACCAACGTGATCTTCTACCTTACCTAAGTAGCAAAGTTGTGGTTCGCAAATCACGAGGCTGACATTCCAACTTGAGCCTGATTCAAATATCGCTTTTTGGATGTCTTCGGTCGCCCTGCGGTCCGCAAGCTTCGCGCAGAACACCGTTTGCGCGAACGGATGCAGCAGACAGGAGAAACCTTCACTAGCTACATCGATGACGTTTTAGATTTGTGCCGTCGTGTAAATACATCGATGACTGAAGCCGAAAAGATTCGCTACAATCATGGGGGGCATCCACGAAGGCGAATTCAACACTCTCATAGCCAAAGAGCCCCGCACTGTAAGTGATGTTACGATGTGTCAAAGCTACGACGACTTTCTTCGCCAGCGCATCGTCCCTCGACAAGCTGAAGCCATGATCGTGACTATGTCTGATGCCACCCTCAGCTTACACTTACTCAAGTAATCAAGTAATCGAAGACTTCGTACGGGAAGAAGTTGCACGGCAATTATCACTAATTCCAAACATTCTACAATCTAGTTCACACCTGACGGAACAAGTTGTCGAAGCACTTCCGCCCACTGAACAACGAACTCTTCATGCCGCTCCACTCACATCTCCGCTCATTCATGCCGACGCTGTCTCAACTCCCGGACCCACTCCACAGTCATATGCTGAGTCTGCCGCAAGACCACCCCCTACTACGGCTTTTCCATCGTACGGCTCGCCTCAGCGGGCATTTTTACGCGGCGCCGTGAGCCACCTATTCTACGGCCTTGGCGCATAACTGACAACCGGCCCATTTGCATGTGGCCTCCCTGGCCATGTTGCACGCCTGTGCCGCCGTCGCCCGACCCCGTACGTTTTCGATCAGAGCCCGGTCACCTACACGAAGCCGCCGTCTCCTCCCCGTGCGCCACCTCAGCCCTCGTCCCACTTTGACCACTTCTCGCATAACAACCGCTCACGTCGCCGATGCGTCGTCGTTCTACCTCGCCAATGCCGGAAAACCACTAGACGCAGTTCCGACGGCAAGAACTGCGCTTTCATCCCCCAGTGAAAGTCCTGCTCCGTCACCGAACAATTTAATCGAACTTACCATTGAAAATGTTCATACTCTTGCGCTTGTAGATACTGGTGCTGCTGTGTCGGTTATTGACGTGTTCGCCGCGTCGTGCGGGCGAAGGAAATGTCGCATTCCCACAATATAGATATATCACGCGCCAGAGTAGTTAAACACTTTAGTTTATTTTCGCATCTCCTTTTCCTCTCCGATTCAAGCCTGTTACGGGCGCAGGGACGTACGAGTCGTAGAAATCATTGTAGTGCTCCCTACTAACCCTCACCCTGCCCCCAATTTTAATCAGCATGGCGCCGTCTACAGCTACATTCAGAAGCGCCTAATTAGTGGTACGAAGGGAGAGTTGTTCTTTACTAAAGGGCGCACTGTAGAAGGCGCAAATATAACATAATGCGATAAGCACTCATGAAAAGAAAAGAAACGTGCATAACAAAATCACCATATATTTTTCCTGTGCTGTGGGCGCGTTGGATACCAAACGGATAATGGCAGCGTTCCGCCGAAAGCGGGCAGCGTAGTTTGTTTTACCGGATTTTCAATGTCATGTTAGCGATATATCCTCGTTTGTTGGATGTTGGAGTGATTGATATGTACTACGAAGGTTTTTGTTTTTCACTTGCACTGTAATTTCAAGACAGTATGGTCAGTGTTTCGTACTGAATTTTTTTCCCTTTCATGCCCTTCTCGGAGCGGCTATGGCCGCCGGGGTTCAATTCCGCCAAAGCCACTGCGGCGAGTTAAGAAAAAAAAGTTTGAGAATGATTCCTGTTATCTTTATTAAGAAGCCCAGGTGCCACGAAGCTGAATGGCCTGGTGATTTTGCATATTTTCGTCAGAAAACGTGAAGTGCAGGAAATACGTTGTGTTAGCAAAACATATGGAGGCACTCAACATGGTTTTCAATCAGAAATCGGCTGCTGCCTAGAGCACTCTTTCACATCCTCCAGCATCAGGTACTGTCTGATCATCCGCCAGCAGTCCTTGTTGAGTTGGTCCAGTTGCATGTACCCGCCATTTGATAGGTAACATGTCACCCCGTCTTTCACAATCCCCGCAAGTCGCATAAACGAGCGCACATCCTGAAAAATTCCTAGTTCTCCTTCAAGAGCGGTCCGAGAATCGTCTTCAGTTTGTCAGCGAACTCGGGGCCAACCGTGCACGATGCCCGGAGACGCGATCCAAGGCTCCAGCAATCATCCTGTGGATAAGGGGCACCGTTTCACCAATATCGCCAGCAATTTAGCACTACAAGGCACACACCCACACCTCTGCAGAGCCTGCAACCCCCGACTAACGCTGATTCTACCCCTAAAGTAGCAGCCGTTATGCTGAGCAAATATACTGCTAGTGTTCGCCTCATTTGAACCTTTATCGAGGAATATTGCCTCCTCCCACAAAGCGTCAGCTGTATAACCAACACAGGCCGGCGGTTACCTGTTCTGCACATGATGTGGTCGACTGAAAGCCTATCGTTTGGAGTACCCAGTAACTTTAGCTGATCCTTCACTATTATGGTGCCATTACATCTTGGGTATAGCAGATTTAGGCACTCAAAACGCTGACGAAATAGCCTTATATAGGAAGTTGAAGGCTCCGCATGCAAATTTGGGAAAGAAGCAAGTCAAACTTGACGCAAAAAAATACGAGGACACCTGAACTCTACCTTTAAAGATTATGCAACAGGAATGGTAGCCCCCGTCAGCATTTCCTTTGGGAATCCTCATTCGCCTACATGCACCTTCCAATTTCTTTAATAAATTCTTAATGTATGTCTGTTATCCCGCACATACTCATTATCGTAAAGTCTTATGCTACCCCGTTCAGTCAGGGACCAACCGATCTAGACGCTTTAAACAAGCCGTACTAAAGTGGCGGCTGGGCCTGGGGGTTGCGTGTCTGGCCTTCAATTAATTGGTCCTGGTGAGTTCGATTGTTATATCACCCTTTCATGGAAGACGAGCTACCGGAAATGGCAAATCGTGGCTACTCAACCATGTTATGAAAGCCCGTGACATCACAGGCGGACAGTTAATCAGTGTCATGACCATATAAATCTGGCAACTATCATATGCCAGAGGCATGGCAGTGATTTTTATGCCGCCAATGCCAACGGTAGTTTCCTGGGCTATTCCAAGCATAAAATATGATTGTATATGACAGCTACATAGTTTCGAATTCATAATGACATGACAATTCGCTTGCTGACATTTTAAATGCGTCATCCGATGCTGCTTATAGCACGGACCTATGTTTTAAATATTCGCTGGATGGTTACGGTACTCGGGAGAGCGAATTGTGACTTATTTGGAGCATATATAAAGTTGGTCCCACATGTAGCACGCGGAACAGGACGATCGCGGCGCTTGACGTAATGAGTTTCTGCGGCGAACAGCTCGTTTCGCAGCGCCCACTGTGGGCGGAGCTCATGAACAATCGACTTCTCACACTACCCACAGCGCCCTCGTCCTCATGTTTCCTCTTCGCGCTGTCTTCCCACCTGCCGTACTCCCATCCTTCGCGCTCCTCCTCGTAGATCTCGTCGACATGCTACGTGCTTATCATTCGTTTTTTCTCCCTGTCCGCTCTGCCGTTTACATGATGATCGCCAGTGACGCTCAACCCGCAAATGCTCACCTAAATCCTACGCGCTGATTGCCCGCCCTAAACTCTCGAAACATAGGTGAGTTTAAGGAAAGAACAAACTCTTGCTAGTATGAATGAAGTCGCCACCGTTGTGGTTTCGAGCTGCGGCGCTGGCGAAATGTTGTATCATCATCATCAACAGCAGCCAGACTATACCCACTGCAGGGCGAAGGCCTCTCGCATTTTCTTCCGATTAACCCGGTCCTGTGCTAGCTGCATCCACTTGACCCCTGCGATTTTCTTAATCTCTTCCACCCACCTAATTTTCTGCCGCCCCCTGCTACGCTTACCTTCCCTCGGAATCCAATTGGTTACTCTTAGAGACCATCGATTATCCTCTTTTCGAACTACTGGCCTTCTCATTCCCATTCCTTGTTCTTAATTTCTACTAGAATATCAGTAACTTGAGTTGTTTCCCTGACCCAATCTGAACGCTTCCTATCTCTTAACGTTACACCTACCATTTTCCGTTCCATGGCCCTCTGCGTTGTCCTCAACTTAAGTAGAAGCCTTTTCGTTAACCTCCATGTTTCAGCCCCATAGGTGAGTACAGATAAGGTGCAACTGTTATACATTTTATAGCAGCTTACTGGTATCACTCAAGAGGAAATGTTGCATCATAGTGAGCGTCAAAGGTAGGGAAAGCATTAAGGGGGCACTTGGGCTCCCACTTTAAGGTTATGAAGCGACATATTTAATTACTCTCGTCTGCGGCTTCCCTTGCGGTTTCTGGTTCGCGCACATGTAGTTTCTGCTCGCTTAATTACCAATCCCTTAATGTGTGCCTCTAATATTCTCGCGCATTCTTATTGGCATACAGTTCTAAGCTATTTCGTTGACGGTCGTAACTGAACCCCCGATATATAGTTAACCAAGCAATACGAGAAGCGCCTGCACGCATGTCAAGGAGTATCCAGGAGGCCTGGAAGAATGATTCCTATCCCATCCTCCCACCTCAAATGAACGACCCACATTGACAGCTCTTCCCAACTCTGTGAAAGCATTTGTTATCGTTAGGTTACACAACCCATCGGTGAATCAGTGCTCGGTTATGCAACCTGCCAATTACCACCTGTTCAGGCGTGCCTTTGATTTTTTATCACAACACTAAAAAAAAAATTTAAAAGCTACCGCAGTTACATTGGCTGCCTACATGTCTGAGCATTCATTCCAGGGCGGCCGATCCTAGCACGAGCTTCGTCTGAGGCGGCAGTATCGAAAGTTGGAGGTCCGCCCTCTGTGTGTTGCCCCCGTTATCGCTGCTAAAAGGGTTTCGCTTCTCGCCACACCTTCGTCTGACTACGTCGCCAGTCTGCTTCGCACTTGACGGCGAAAACTTGGTCTCGTGTACGCGCACGTCGAAGCGGTCCATCCAAACCAAATCTGTACAACAGCTGCGGAGCCACCTCGAGAAAATATCACGTCGGCGCTGTGACCGAAATTCAAGGACATGTCTCTGCAAGGTATAGATGGCAGGTGACATACTCGCGCGCTGACGTCATTGCGTTGCGTACGTCATGAGACCAAACTCGACTGCCGTGTTCACAGGCGTTTTAGAGCGCAGCTCTTCGGCGCCCGTTCCTGCGTTTCGCGTCGTCGTCGCCGTCGGCGTCGTGCCTCGTAACCAGCTCCGCCCCCTTCTCAGCACCCCCGCTCAGCCCCCTCTTCCTCCGTGGTGGCGACCGTGCGTGTTCTCTTACTTCGCGCGCTCCTGCCACCACCATTCACCGCTGCGTAAACGCCCCCCCCCCCCCTCTTCCTGCATGGCAGCGACGGTATTCGCCGAAGCGACGGCTCGCTATCAGCGGATCACGGTGCTTGCTCGCTATCAGCGGATCTCGGTGCCTGCATCCTAAGCCGAAACGCAGAGCCACGTTATCTCGACTCGCTAGCGGCGTCAGCGGTATCAGTCAGCCGCTGCTATCTCTTCGCTGTGCAACATTCCTATGTGCCCACGCGCTGCCTCCCGCAACCTCCCGATAACTTAATTGCTATCTTCGTTTCTCCGGCCCAAAAATTTCCTTCGTGACAATCAAGAACTGTTAGTAGAGTGTTTCTTGAAGGAATATGTGTGAAAAATTAAAAAGTTGTCTGTAATTGTACATGCATGTCTTGCTCGAAATATTTGCCTCAATCTATTGAAAGGGTTAAACAGCTGATGAGCGACGCTCAAATTTCGCATTAGGAAGTAACGTAATCGTCGGCATTTTTTTAACTCGGGCTTCGCCTTTGACATTGACATGTGAGATGAGGGTCGAACCCACCGGTACTCCGGAAACTCAAGTCATATCGGCTAATTCTAAACTGTGTCGCACGTTCCTACTAATTACCCCGCCGGGGTGGGCGCAGTGGTTACGGCGCCCGACTACTGTTCCCAAGGGCGCGGGATCGAATCCCGGCCTCGGCGGCCGCTTTTCGATGGGGGCGAAAAGCAAGGTGCCCGTGTACTGTGCGATGTCAGTGCACGTTAAAGAACCCCAGGTGGTCGAAATTTCTGGCGTCCTCCACTCCGGTGTCTCTCATAGCCTGAGTCGCTTTGGTACGTTAACCCCCCCAAACCAAACCAAACCTTTATATTGCTATTAGGTGGTCTTATATACATTGTGGTCGCTAAAGACTATGCTAAAAAGTATATGTAAGCTAATCGAAGCACAGATTAAAAGCATTAGTGTATATGAGTGTGCTATGAGGGGGGGGGGGGTGCATGGACGCGAATGAGCACCTGCAAGGGAGCGAGCGAATGGAAAGTCATAAGCGCTGTGGCGTCATACCCTTAAAGACGGAGCTTAAGCATGGCTTAAGTGTTTCCCAATCTTTTCGCTTTTATTTTGTCAACCGGCTGCCAGGCGATAGAATCTTGGCTGAGCTCCCTTCCGCAAAGCGCTCTAACTTCCGAGCGGACGACGTTGTTCCCTGTAATGAAGAGATAGAAGAGATAGAAGGGACGGATAGCGAAGCTTGAGGGTAATAAAATTTCTGGTGGTGCTCGTTATCAGAAATAACATCCCTCGTGAACCCCACACTGCAAGGGCGACAGCGATAGAAGGGAAGTTTTTGCTTTGATTTTTTTTTTTCTATCTCTTTGAAGTGTCAAAGTCCATCCATTTTATGCGCCTGCTTCGTCCATAATTTCTTTTATCACTTTCGCCCACCTGCACTCCTTTATCTTCGATCGGTGGTCTTAGACGGCCTTCAGCTACATGACGGCTTGGTGTGCGCAATGTAAAACGGCCCACACTGTAAAAAGTGCCGCTATGCGGAACGAACAGTAGACTCACGGAGGACAAAGTGAAACGTAGCAACAGACGGCGAACTTATCGCACGAGCAGTTTCCGGCCGCCGCTGAGTCACGCCTGGAAACTGCGCAGCTTACGTTGCCAAACTTTTATGAAGTCAAAGCTTTAGAACCCGAATGCTAGGATCGATGTCGTTTACTTCTTTAAACCCTGCACTTATGCGGAAATACAGTTGGATGTAGCATGGGCTATTTCCTACAGCCGCTTTCCGTGCCTGTCACCAACGCAATAGTCTGCCCATACGAATGATTTCTGTAAATCTTGAGTACTGCGCTATCATTCGCAACACTAGCAGTTCTCAAACCAAAAATATGGACGCGGTGATACTATGTGCTGTTTCGATGCTTTTACGGTAGGTGCAAGGCAGAGAGGATAACCTAGAGCATGACCGGGCTCTCAGGGATACATTGACTCGCTCAAGCATCTAAAAGTCACTAATGTCCTGTACTCTGCTTTGCTCCATCCTGGTATTGTCACGCCACCGCAAAATATTAAAAAAAAAATTGTTGAAATCAACTTCACTAATTCGAAATACGCCGTCTCAGAACTGACATATGATTAACGTCATGAACCAGCGAGTCAATCTCTAATACCGCTTACGGCCAGCACTTGGAGTAATTTGGTGCATGCACTTCTTTCTAGTCAATGCTGTAATACGTGCTATATGGGTACATTCATTAAGGGCCGTAAACGTCCCTCAAATTTGAATAAACATTTCGGAAACGTATGAAGGAACTCGCGAAAATTTTTGTTGCTGAGAACTAATCATATCCTCCTTTCTTGAAGATCCCTGAAGAGCACATGAAACAGAGTCGAGAACGGATAACAATTTCAGACAGTCACTGTGATGCTCGACACCAAAACAAGCACATGGCTAAGACGGGCTCGAAGGCAATTACTGTGGCAACTACGCCAGCTGTGCCCGCCCTGTGAGCGAAATAGCGCTGGATAAGTAAGTGGTTTTGGTGACAAGTGAATACCCCAAACCTTTCAAGAGATCTCTTGGAAGACGTACCTGTCGAGTTGAGCTCCGCTTAAGAACTGAGAAGCACGAATCACGAAGCCTGAGTTCCGCCGAGCCGTGTCCCAGACGGCGAACGCGTTTCGATCCTCACACACGGGAAACGTGACACTGATCAGGCTGTAATTTTCCTTGATGTTTGCTGCTAGGTGCTTCAGGAAACTACTTGACTGTGACAGTCCACATGTGCAAATACTGGAACTGTTCTTTCTGCAACTTAATATATCGGCGAGGTATTCCACTTGTCCTTGTTCCATACACTTTACATCCACGACTAGTTCTGCTATGTTTTCGTTTCTCCCCAGTGACTCAATGATGGCCGTCCAATATTTAGTGGTGTCTATCCTCGGGGCAGCGTAAATTCCAGTGTCCAGATGCAGCCATTTCAAAGATGTTGTGGATCCGATGTAGTCAACTAAAGCCAAAGAGAGGTTCTCGTTGTTAGTGTACGGGTCAATTGACAGAGTCAGCGACGTCACATGATTAAGGCAGCATAGGTGTTGCACAAGTGACCAAAGGGATGCGTCACTGGGATCGCTATCTGTAGACGCAACAATGTGGGCAAAGGACCTGCAGTTCAGAAGGGCATGATTTTCTCTGTAATACTGGGATCCCAGCGACAGACCAAAGGTGACCTCTTCAGCACAGCTTTCCTGCAGGGCCTGGCAAACTGCTGCGAAATTCAAGCCGTCTGGGAGGCTTCCATCGAGGGTCACACTTGTCAGGTTTCGTTTTGTTGACAAGATGCTTAAGTACACTGTCCATTGCTGTGGCTCCATGATGCATAGAGGCAAGGTAACTTCCTGTAGTCTTTCATTTTTCATTAATGCTTGGAATCCTCTGTCGCGATACACTGGACATACACTCATGAATTGATGGAACAATATGGAGATAACGCAGCGCCAGGCTCCTTTCAGCAATGCTGCTAACTCCCACGATGAACTCTTCATTCGTATTAACGTAAACCTCCAATGTGCAGATTGTTTTGTTTTCCAAAAGCGCTCCAAGGAGCATTTCCATGGGGCCGCCAGCAAAAAACGAGACTCCAGTAATGCTGAACTTCACCAAGCTGATGGAATGCTTGAGGTACTCCGGGAAGTCAGCAACCCATTTCATTGGAGCATTCAGTATGACTAAACAGTTAATTGAAAGAACCTCGAAATTTGATCTGTTTGCAGTTACCGCCATCAACAACAGCTTACCCTCCTCGTTATTCATTCTTAAAAATGGTATACGCAAGGACTTCAGAAACTTCGCCTTATGTAGGATCGTCAAAATGATGTTCAATAACGCTGTTCCACAACTGTGAAAGGCACTGAATTCGAAATTTTCGAGGTTGGCGATGAAGGGGATTGTCACCCGAGAGTCTTGTTTAATTATCTTCACGGGCTCGCTATTAAAGAAGCGCATTGCGTATAATGACGTAGCCGAGTGACAGCATGCTGCCTGAGAAGTCAACCTCCGCCACGCAGTAGTGCTCACTGGGAAGGTGGCGAACAACCTTCGCAATCTCACGTGCCCCTTTCAAAACGATATTGCCGAGGGCTGGGCATTCGGTGCACGCCAAGATAAACCTAGGAGGCGTTCGAGGTAGTTCACAGATTTCTAGCTGCACCTCCAAAAGATAGCGGTTCAGCGAAGCGAGGTGCCGTCTGATCTGGCATCCATGTATTTGACTTGCCGTGCAAGGCTGTAAACAGGTCGACGGGCCGTACGCTTCAAAATCTCTGTCAACTTCCATTGCACCTGGAATAACAAAACACATGGCCGGTACTGTCTACGAAAAAGAGGCCGGTTTGCATAAACTTCACCTCATTCAATATTCTGCAAGGTAACGCTGATGTGCCAGCTCAATTCAGTCTAATTTAGGATGCAGTAAGCAGAGTTCCTATATTTGTGGATAACGGGGCTGCTACTCACCAACAAGTGCGAAGAGTCAGACGCTGGGCTTTGCTAACATGGACGTCCTGGAAGGCACTATTCTTCTTCTCGCCTCTGTGCACCGTTCGACGGCTTTTGCACTTACTCGATCGTCTTCTACTCTTCACTGGCTTTGCACACGACCGCGCGAAATGTGGTGGCTCAAGAACACAGACATTTATATTAAAATGTTACCGGCCTAACTTTTTGAATGCCCAACGTTTCGATGCGTGACGTTTGGCACCCTACTCGCGGCACCTTGTACATTCGGTATAGATCGCAGCAGTAAAACAGGGCTTGGATGGTAGGTAATAAACCAACGAGAACTCTTGAATAGCTCTAAAAGCTCACGTTCGAATTCGTGTGTGCAGTGACGCCATCTCATATATTTTTGTTTTGATATTTTTTATCATGAATCGAGATGCTCTGTCGATGACGTGTAGTAGCACTGCGATAACGAAGACGAAGACAAGCTCACAATTGAGTTTGCCTATCCTGCTGGCTACAGCGTACACAACAGCAGTGCGGTTTCATAGGCGCTTCTAATTAAGCACGGAGACTGAATCTATTTTAACATCGGAAGACTACATGCATCTCAAGTATTCGTGGACCAGGAAACCATGTCAATCACGGCAGACTGAAATCTGTCTAACAAGGTTGCGCTTCCGTATTCCGAACCTAAATTTTTATATGTACAGGTCTGGTTTGGCGCTTGCTCCCGTCTGGGCATTCTGCGGGGAACCGGAATCAATAGAACATTTCTTGGTACTTTGCCGCCGTTTCACCATGATAACAATAATAATTGGTTCATAGGAAAAGACAGTCGCAGTATCTGTCACACTCGTTCTGTGGACACCTGAGCCGCGCCGTAAGGGAAAGGAGGAAGGTGGCAGTAAAAGCGGAAAGAATAGAAGGGGTGCCGTAGTGGAGGGCTTCAAAGTAATTTCGACCACCTGGGTGTCTTTAAAGTGCGCTGACATCGCACAGCACACGGACGAAAAATACTGTTTTTGTAGAGGCCGTTGCAACAGCTGGGACTTAATTTGAGCAGCCATGTTTTATTGTCGTTCGGTGCCACCACACTTGGGTGCAGCAACAGGCTTGCTTTTTAACGCCTTTCAAAACTTTTAATAGAATCTAAACGTCTGCCTTACTAATATGCTTTCAATTCTTTAATGAGTACCTACAAATCTCGCAGTGTTCATCTCCTGCGTGCTTTATGATTTGTGTTTTTAATTTCTGTCTTCCGTATTTTACTTTCCTCCTATCTTCCCTAGCAATCATTTTGTTTAGCGATGTAATTATACATTTCAAAAGAAATATCTCGGCACCCCAGTTCTTGGTAGGTTCCCCTCTGTGGGTGTGTGCCATCAATTTAGAGAACATGTCCTTATGCATATATATATATATATATATATATATATATATATATATATATATATATATATATATATATATATATATATATATATATATATATTGCAAGCGAATCATTCGAATCTTTGCCCTTTTCAGACAGCGGCTGGCACGCGGCCTTATCACTATGAATCTAGCGCACGCATCGATTATGTGCATGTTGTTTGTTATTCATGCCGGTTGTCCCACGACTATGCTGTGTCATTTTGTCGCGCAAGATGCGCCGAGATGTTTCTCGAAGGATCTGACCACTCGCGTGTGTTTCTGCATTGTTCCAGGTTGTGCTAGTCACCATTTGCTGCTTTGTCTCGGCATCTCTTCGCAGCCTTTAAATTGAGCATTGACGGGTGCGACGGGCATTCGTAGATCGACGACCGCTAAGGAGCAATGTTGCTATCGCTGCCACTGAGTTGTCCAGTTAATTTGCGGGCGCTAGGCAGCCCAATAAGCAGTTAATTCCTGTGAAGATCGACTCCTCATTTGTTGTCGATGGCATGATCTGGTGGAGGTGCTGAATCCCGTTGCCAGGACGTACCCTCAAAGATGGCACCCATCGAACAGAAACCACCCCTGGTCTTCGTGCAGCTCCTGGAGCCACCCATCTTCCAAGGACTGCCCACTGAAGATGCAGAAGATTTGATGGACTTCGATCACGTGGCAGGGTTCAATGGCTGGAACGACGCTGCGAAACTAAGGTAAGTCTACTTTGCTCTTGAAGGATTTACCAGAGTTTGGTTAGAAAATTATGAAATCTCTTTGGAGGATTGGGAGACATTCAAGACTGAGTTTTTGACGGCCTTTGCAAGTGTCATCCGCAAGGAACGAGCCCAGGCCCTACTCTATTCGTACTTCGAATCCTGAATGAGCCTTTCCTGGCTTGTGTTGAGGAGAACAAGCGCCTCTTTCGCCGTGCCGATCCTAACATGGCCGAAGAGAGAAAGTGAGATTTTTGATGCGAGGCGTTAAAGAGTCGCAGGACATGTGAGAAATCCGCCAAAGACCGTGGTCGAATTTGAAAGGGAAGCGTCCACGATGAAGACGACGATGGACACCCGAATGCGCCTCTATCATCGACCACTACAACTCGCCTGCGCAAGCCAATACAACAGCGCATCTGCAAGCGGAGACAGCCTTCAGGACATCATACACGAAGTCGTATGTGAAGAGCTTCGCCGACTACTACCAACCCCTGAACTGCCCCAAGTAGCGATTCTTACGGACATCGTCCATGAAGAGTTACATCCGGCCCTTGGTACGCCAACTCAGTTGGCCGTTCCTTAACAACCACCAGCCGAGAGCTACGCCGGCGCGCTACATAGCTCGCCTCCTCGTCGTGCGATGCCCAGCCCCCGTCACTTTCATCCTGTTCCTGAACGCCGCCCCTTGGCTCACGCCCGCCAAGCCTACGAGCAACGCCGAAGCCCGAGAAAATGCGACGCCTGGAGTACTTCCAACAACCGCCCACTATGCTTCCATTGTGGTGAGGCAGGACACATTCTACGTCACTGCCCATAAAGACACATCGGCTTGCGCGGCTTTGCCACCGACGCCCCTCGACCCCGTCCTGGCGAACGGCCACACTAAATCGAACACTACTTGCGCAGGGCACAGCCACCAAGCCGTCGGTAGCGCTCTACAACGCCGTACGGTACTCGATTTGCATCGCCAGGCCGCAACTATGATGACAGTGTGCGAGGAAGGTCCCCTAGCCCCCGTAGGGAAACTAATAGGCAACAACCTTTGGAAGTGAGGTTGCTCAACGGCGAAAGATGAAGATCCTCCGCAGCCGACGACGACTGATGACGACGCAGCCATTTTATCACCACTCCACACGACGACATCGACGAAACCACGACCAGAGTGCAAGCCGAGACCGCCTCGCAGCGAAGTAAGAACGGTATGCCCCGGCCGTGACCTGAATAAGCGACGGAGCCGAGATCAGGCACCAAGGCTCACGTACAATGCGAGAACGCTAACAAGCGACCTTAAAGTTGCAGTCTATGGTCTTACGGTAACCGCCTTGGTTCGCACCGGAGCCAACTATTCTGTTATCAGTGCAACGTTCGCCACCCAGCTCAAGAAATGACGACCACTTAGGATGGCCTGCTAATCCGCACCGCTGGTGGTAACCCTATTACGCCGTCCGGACGATGCACCGCAAGAGTGACAGTGAATGGACGCAATTACCTTACGAGTTTCGAGGTCCTGCAGCAGTGCTCCTATAAAGTGATTTTGGGTATGGACTTTCTGAATGCGCATCCGGCGATTATCGACCTCAGCTCAAAGCTCATCAAGCTCTCCATGGACAACGCAATACCTTCCACGACGACTTCTATGCAACACGTCGCTCTAAACGTTCTCGACAAAGTAGTGAGCATACCGCCCCGATCAAACATCGTCTCGGTGGTTACCAGTGACATCGAAACTACTGAAGGTGTCGTCGAAGGAAACACTCAGTTACATTTTGAGCGCGGTCTAGACTCGCAAGAGGCATCGCCCATTTCTGTCATGGACAAGCTCAAGTCCTCGTCACGAACTTCACCGAAGAATACCGGCACCTGAACAAGGACATAACGATTGCTTTTCTTGACGGGCTAGCGGACACCCGAGAAGTCTTCGCCCTCCCCAGCCAACTTGAAGACGATGCATCCAACCGAGCCAAGCAGCCCATTTTCGACATCAACCCAGCACTCCCCCGAGACAGACGAAACCGGATTCGCACTCTTCTTGAAAGCTACAGCGAGTGCTTTTCTTCAGCATCAAAGGTGCGGCAAACTCAGTTGGCAAAGCATCGCATCATCACGGACGAGCACACTCGACCACTACGTCAAAGCCCCTACCTTGTATCACCGCGAGAACGCCAGGCCATACGCGATCGAGTTGAGGAAATGCTGCGTGATGACGTGATCCAGCCATCGTATAGCCCCTGAGCGGCACCAGTCATTTTGGTGAAGAAGACAGCACACTTCGCTTCTGTGTTGATTACCGCCGCTTGAATAGTATAACGAATGTCTACCTGCTTCCCCGCATCTTCGACACACTGGACTGGCTCTGTAACGCTAAGTACTTCTCGTTGATGGACCTGAAGAGCGGGTACTGGCAAATTGAGGCCCGCGAAAGAGACCACGAGAAGACCGCGTTCATCACGTCAGACGGCCTCTTCGAGTTCAAGGTAATACCATTCGGCCTCTGCTCTGCACCAGCGACTTTCCAGCGTGTAATGGATACCATGTTGGCTGGTTTGAAGTAGCAAATTTGTCTAGTGTACCAGACGACGTAGTAGTCTTCTCTTCGAATTTTGAAGACCATCTGAGAAGGCTTCGAACAGTACTTCCTTAGGTTTAACGTTGAAAGCAGAAAAGCGTCACTTCACCAACGAAGAGATGTTGTTTCTGGGTCAATCGTCAGCAAGGAGAGAGTTCGCCCTGACTCACAAACAACAGCTGAGATCGCACATTTTCCACAGCCCGGTGACAAGAAAACTGTGCGCCGATTCCTCGGACCGTGCGCGCATTATCGAGGATTCGTCAAGAATTTTTCGCGCCTCGCTAAACCGTTGACGCAGCAGACGTGCTATTTAAGACCACCATAATTGGAAGCCTTCGAGGAACTCAAGCGCCACCTACAGTCCCATCCTGTGCTTGACCACTCACGTGCTCTGCTGGCTGGCAAATCGGAAAGACCCCTCCGGCCGCCTTGTCCCAGGGAGCCTACGTCTTCAAGAATTCGACATCACAGTCGTCTACAAGTCAGGCCGCAAGCACTCCGATGTAGACTGCTTGTTAAGAGCCCCTGTTGATGCGCCGGCGAAAGAAGACGATGAAAACGCCTTTTTGTGACCGGTAAGCGCCAGCAGTTTAGCAGAACAGCGATCAGACCCTGAGCTGAAAACGCTAGCCGATTACATAGAAGGAAAGACCACTTCCCCTCCTGCAGAGTTTAGGCGTCATTTATCATCGTTCGCGTTACGCAACGGCCCCCTCGTGAAGAACTTCGCACAGAAAAGGACCGCACAGCTTCTTGTTGTGCCTAAAAGCCTCCAGCAAGAAATTCTGAAGGCGTTGCACGATAAGCCCGCAGCAGGCCATCTCTGGTTTGCGCGCACGTTGCACTGAATCCAGGAGGAGTAATGCTGGCCGCAACTGCCTGCCGAAGTTTCCCACTACGTGTAGTCGTGTCGTGAGTGCCAACGACGCAAGACGCCGCCGATCAGACCAGCGGGACTACTGAACCCGATTCCACCCCTAACCCTGCCCTTTCAACAAATTCAGATGGATCTCCTCGGCCTCTTTCCATCTTCATCTTTGGGCGACAAGTGGATCATCGTGGCCACCGACTACCTTACCCGTTACGGCTAAGCAAAGGCACTACCCAATGGTACCGTGGCAGAAGTCGCCAAATATTTGTCGAACAAATTCTTTTGCGATACAGCACCCCAGAAGTGCTCATCACGGACTGGGAACGGCGTTTATGGCAGAGTTGACACAAGCCATCCTGGAATACAATCATATAAGTCATAGAGACTGCGTACCGTCCCCAGGCCAATGGACGTACGGAGCGCCTCAACAAAACGATCGCAGACATGATCACCACGTACGTCGACGCTGAACTCAAGAACTGGGACGCCATCTTGCCGCACGTGATTTTCGCATATAACACGGCCATCCAGAATGGTGGTGGTTTGTGGTCCCAAAGCAACTCAGGCTATGAGAGACGCCGTAGTAGAGGACTCCGGAAATTTCGACCACCTGGGGTCCTGTAACGTGCACTGACATCGCGCAGCACACGGGCGTCTTTTTGCCTCCATCGAAAAGCCGCCGCCGAGGCCGGGATTCGATCCCGAGTCCTTGGAAACAGTAGTCGAGCGCCGTAATCAATGCGCCACCCCGGCGGGGGTATCCAGGAGACTTGTGTGCGGCACGGAGCCCACGACGACGCTGGACGGACAGGCGGACGGACGGACGGACGGACGGACGGACGGACGGACGGACGGACGGACGGACGGACGGACGGATGGGTGGATGGATGGGTGGATGGATGGATGGATGGATGGATGGATGGATGGATGGATGGATGGATGGATGGATGGATGGATGGATGGATGGATGGATGGATGGATGGATAGATGGATGGATGGATTGGATTGGATTGGATGGATTGGATGGATTGGATTGGATTGGATTGGATTGGGTTGGGTGGATGGATGGATGGATGGATGGATGGATGGATGGATGGATGGATGGATGGATGGATGGATGGATGGATGGAATATAGGAGCCTCCCCTTTGAAATGGGGTGGTAGCAGTTGCTATCACGCTCATTTTTCCCCTATATCTTAATTATAGTTTTAGATTGTTTAACTATACCATCATCTATTTATTGAAGTTTTGTTTTAGACATCACTAATATTACGTCAGTTTTCCGCTTTTAAGCCGCCAATCCATTGTTTTATTTATTTTAGTATGCTTATTCCTTCCAGTATGCTCTGTCACCAACATCAAACAATATATTCTTTTTTTACTCTTGCTGTTAACATTTTCCACTGATACACTGTGTGGTTGAAAGTTTCTAACGCGTTTATTCTTATTCTCAAGCGACTTCTATTACACCTTATTTCTGGGGCACTGTTTGTATAGCTTTTTACCATGTAAATTCTGCCTTTTTTCTTGTTGTAATAGTATTGTTGAACTCATTCCCCTTCCTGTTATAATCTCATATGGAATTGACGGCATGTATAAATAAATAAATCTTCCAGTCGTTTTTTGCTAACTTCCACCGCAGGTTCATTCTCCCGGCCACCGGTAACTCTAAACCCTAGAGCTCCAGGAAGAGTGACTGCGCCTCCATCGACTTCCGGACGAATACCATTACATTCGAGTAGTTAATTGTTTGTATTTTAATTACATTCGAGTGGAGAATAGGGTGAATTGTTTTTGTGGATTTACCACATACTGCACATGTGTCATCTTCATGGTTAAATTTGTTTTTGTAGCTGCGTGTTCAAAGGCACCCTGATCTAGCTTCAAAAAGTAGGGCACGGCCTCTTGAGTTATCAAAGAAAGCTTCCTTCCTGATCTGCCTTTTCTACTTTCGATATAGTTCCACAATCTATTTGTTTTCCATCAAATTTATCCAGTTTTTACCTTTTGCGTTTTTCACCTGTTGCTTAGCTCTTTATTTCTTCATCCTTGTGACTAGCATACTTACTGGTTAGTTTCCTAGTTCTTTTCCTCCATTGTGAGTCAACGTCTTTTAGGTATAAGTATTTAAATACTTTAGCTGCCCATCTGTTACTGGCCAATTTCCTCAGGCGTTCATCATATAATATTTTACTCTGAGCTTCCAGTACTTCGAAAGATGCCCAGCTCATATCTCCCTGTACTGCCTTATTTGTGGTTTTGCCGTGGGCACCAAGTGCTAATCGTCCCACAGCTCTCTGATTTATTTCTAATGTCTACTGCACCTCTAACTTTAGGCACAAAACCGCATTTCCGAAAGTAAACCCGGGCACCATAATTCCTTTCCGAATACCCCTCAAAACCTCATAACTGCTGTATCCCCACAATGTCATATGTATCATTATTCCGAGATTTCTTCGCCCTTTTGCCGCAAGTGATTGCGCATGCTTTTCAATGTATTCCAATCCTTCGTTTACCCATACCCCGATATATTTATATTCTGCTACTCTGGGTATTTCATGGCCTCGTATTTTAAGGCCCTGATTAGTTGAGCCGTTGAAAATCATCAGACCCGACTTAACTGCTCTAAAACTGCAGCCCACAGCATCCCCTTCGTCTCCCCAATACTAAACTAGAGTTTGCAATTCTTCCTGACTCTCTGCTAGCAGCACAATATCGTCTGCATACATTAAACCGGGGAGACGCTGCTCTACCGCCGTTCCGCCTAATCTACATGACAGGTTAAAACCTAGGTTACTTTCTTGTATCCTCCGTTGCATATTTATCATATAAAGCATGAACAGCAGCGGTGATAGAGGACAACCTCGTCTTAATCCTTTTCATACCTTGACAGCTTCCGTACTTCTTATCCCTTCCCATGTAATTTCTACTTTGTTATCCCGGTATATTTCCTGTGGGAACTCTGTTATCTCATGCCCGATACCTTCTTCTTTTAATATGTTCCACAGGAGTCCCCTGTTTACGTTGTCGTACGCCCCGTTTATGTCCAGGAAGGCCAAATACAAAGGTCTATTTTCTGTTCTATATATTTTTATGCATTTGGGTAAACACGAACAGGCTATCATCTAAGCACCTACCATTACTAAAGCCGTTCTGAAGTTCTCCGAGTATCTTGTTACTTTCTACCCATGCTTGCATCTTTAATTTCACCACCTGCATGGCCAACCTGTATATAACAGATGTTATGGTGATCGGCCTGTAGGATTTTATGTGCATCATTTCTCCTTTGCCTTATGGGGGTTCATTCTCGCAAGAAGAATGCGCCACGGGGGGGGGGGGGGGCTAGACGCTACAGTCACCTTCTAGCCCCGACGTGCCAGCCCTAGCAGACAGAGCTGTGACCCCCAAACCGCGGTGCGAGAAATCGCCACTGCGGCGGGTTCGGGCCAGAGGGGACAAACACCGAGTTACGTACTCGAACAGAGTTTATTGTGCTCGAGTACACGGCAGGAGAATAGCAGTCAAGAACAACCACCGTGTAGCGAGCGAACGCCGCGTACGGGGGTGAAATAAAAACCACCTAATAGGGAAGCGCGCCAGGGAGGTGAGAGGAAGAGTCTCCTCACCTGACACTGCTTCTCGCTCACATCCCGTTGCGGTACGTGCTTACGGTCAATGGGCGATTCTCGGTGACGGCGGTGGTCTCCTCGGCGGAAATCATGTACCGCGCGCGTGCGCGCCCATTCGCCGAAGAACCCCGAGTGAGTTGCTACAGTCGCGCTCCTCGACACGGAACGGGAGAGGAGGTCTCCCGGTTACGCCGGCAGGAAAGAGGGAAGCCCGCGGCAGCGTCGCCACAGGCCCGGGAGGCGGCGGGGGGTGGCCAGCATGCCCTCTCCTTCGCCAACCTCTCTGCCAGCGCGCGTAATCACGCGTGTTAATTACGCGCGGGCGTTATCATGGAGGAAGGGGATTGTGAATCCCCACATCCCCCCCTCCTTAAAACCGCCGCACGGCTAAAAGTAGTCGCATTCACCGAGGGATGTACCGAGGGGGACGGCTAAACGCCGTTTAACTTTTAAACCCAGAGAAAACCGTTTAACCCCAAAGAAAAGTGCCAATATATAAAAAGTTGCAGACAGCTCACAGCCACAGGTGTCGGAGGGGGAGGCAAGGCCGACGACCACAGGAGACGACCTTGGAGCTGGGGGCACACGTGCGGCGGCCGCAGGTCCCGCTTCTTCGCCGTCAGTCAGCCAAGCACGGAAATATCGATGGCCGCAGGCGGGCCTCTGCATTCATCCTTGGTCAGCCAGGGCAGCCTGCCGGGGAACGGTTAGGAACTGCGTCTTCGCGTTGCGTAGCGTGCTGCAGGCCCCCTCAGCGGATCGTCCGCTCGCTCCCGGCCGGCCTCTTTTCCCTCCGTCGTTGACGCCGCCGATGGCGAGGGCAGCGAGGCGCCATGCTGCTCCCGCTGGTGAAGCCACGGCCGCGAGCACCGAACGGCGCCGAGGCGATCCCTTTGCTGCAGCTTTTGTCGTGCTAGACGCATGGGCCCGTTCCACGAACTCCGGCTGGCTCGCTCCGTAGCCGACCGGAAACCGTCCGTCTTGGCCAGGTTGACGGTAACAGCAGGCTCTGGGTGCGGGAACGCCACTCCTTGGACGGCCTGCTCCTCGATGCTGCAACGGTCGTCGTGGCCTCCGCCGGCTCCCCTTCTTGCTGGCTGCAATGCTGTCTCTTCCATAGTTACATTTTTTTTTCTGTTTCAAATCTACCCCCACTCGATCTTTTCCAAAAGAAAGCGCGTGCTTTCTCTGGAAGCAAAATGCGCTTCATATTAACAGAGCGTCCTATCCATATTCAGCACAAGAAATTACTCCCTGCGCATTGGTCAGAGTACGTCTGCTGTGGGAGCAAGTCGTAACGAGGCACGATGCTCGAAATCCCAAGCCTTGCCTCTCGCTGCAGCTGCCTGCTAGTGGGGGAGAGCGTCCTCCTCGGGCCACGCAGCGGGCCTCGAATTGCGGTGCGCTTTGTGTAAAGTCTAGCTCCGCCATCTTTGCTTGCAGCTCTGTCGCGCATCGGCGTGTGCCCAATGCAGCAACCGTGGCGTTGTTGCGAACTTATAGAGCAAGTTCTACCCATTCGACAACGTCACCATGCACATCACTAGGCAGCGAAAGGACACAACTTGAAGAAAAGTCTTAGGGCCGTTCGCATGCTCAGCAATGCACATGTGCGATATAGCTCGTCTCAGCGTGGCGTGACCAATCTCGAAGGACTCACGTGTATCCTTCGCGTGGGGAAAGGATTGCGCAAGGTGCTATAGGAGTACAGACGGCAAGGATCCAACGCGCTCACAGCAATACAAGCTGTGTAGCGGCCGCGCAGGCAGCAATACCAGCGTGCCCTTATGTGCGCCGCGGCCGCGCCGCTCGGCTCCCGGAGCCCGTCGAACACTGGTCGAGAAAATAAAAGAAAAAAACAGGATCCTACCGCTTTCCTAAAGCTCCCTTAAGGCTGACTAGGCTCCCCACTGCACTGATGAAATTAAAACGGTCAGCACTTAAACTCGGAGAAGCCGGGTAGGCCGGCCCTTCTCTGAGGCTGCGAGCCATCGCGACGAACTGGCTAACGGGCGCGGCAGAAAGGATAGTAATAGCACTTCTCATGCCATCAACGTGCGCGTGCAAACGTACATACGCTACAACGTTGACCGTCCTCCCGTAGAGCATGGTAAGTCAAAACACTACGAGATAATGCCCATCACACCATCGTGCGCGTCACCCTGCTGCAGAGCGGTGGAGTCGTGTGACATCCTGCTCTCGCAGAAAATTACAAGATCACAGTGGCTAGCGTCAACTCCTGATCTCTCGCAATAAGAACAGTTAAGGCGGTTTTGCTTGCTTGCCGTTGTGCAATCACCACTGCAGTATTAGAAGAGACTGAAAGGTCAGTCCTGCTCACTGCCATGGCTAGTCTATGTGTCGGCGTCGTACACACACAGACACTCGATTTGTCACACCTCTGGCCCCATGTTGGGCGCCAAAATATGGGGGTTCATTCTCGCAAGAAGAATGCGCCACGGGGGGGGGGGGGGGGGGGGCTAGACGCTACAGTCACCTTCTAGCCCCGACGTGCCAGCCCTAGCAGACAGAGCTGTGACCCCCTAACCCGCGGTGCGAGAAATCGCCACTGCGGCGGGTTCGGGCCAGAGGGGACAAACACCGAGTTACGTACTCGAACAGTGTTTATTGTGCTCGAGTACACGGCAAAGGAGTAGCAGTCAAGAACAACCACCGTGTAGCGAGCGAACGCCGCGTACGGGGGTGAAATAAAAACCACCTAATAGGGAAGCGCGCCAGGGAGGTGAGAGGAAGAGTCTTCTCACCTGACACGGCTTCTCGCTCACATCCCGTTGCGGTACGTGCCTACGGTCAATGGGCGATTCTCGGTGACGGCGGTGGTCTCCTCGGCGGAAATCATGTACCGCACGCGTGCGCGCCCATTCGCCGAAGAACGAAGAACCCCGAGCGAGTTGCTACAGTCGCGCTCCTCGACACGGAACGGGAGAGGAGGTCTCCCGGTTACGCCGGCAGGAAAGAGGGAAGCCCGCGGCAGCGTCGCCGCAGGCCCGGGAGGCGGCAGGGGGTGGTCAGCATTCCCTCTCCTTCGCCAACCTCTCTGCCAGCGCGCGTAATCACGCGTGTTAATTACGCGCGGGCGTTATCAAGGAGAAAGGGGATTGTGAATCCCCACAGCCTTTATAAATCAAATTCATTTTGCTGTGCCGCCAGCTGTCCGGAATTTGCTTATTCGTTATGAGTGCTTCCAAAGCTTTTAACGACGTTTTCCTTACTTATTGGAACAAGTTCATTAATTAGCTTGATCGGAATTCCATCTATTCCTGTAGATGTGTTTTTAAGAATTATTTTTTCTGCCTTTTTCCAGTTTAGATTGGTCAGTTCTAAGCACAGGTGGGCATTTGACCTCAAAAAGTACAACCTCACCTCAACCTCAATAAAAATTTCCTGACCTCACTCAACCTCAACCTCACGCTTTGTGGTTGAGGTTTGACCAGGTGACCTCACCTCAATTTTTCTGATGCCACCACCGACCTCACTCAACCTCACCTCAAACTCAAAATGTGAGTTTGAGGTCGGTCGCTCGACCTCGAAAAAAATAATAAATAAATAAAAGGTTTTTCACTTGAGAACACTAACTATAAAACGTCATGGTACAAGTCCTGTGCGGTGACACGCCAGAATGACGACATAAATTTTAGACAACATTGAATATGATGAGGGTTACTTGTACAGTAAAAAAATTTAAATGAACATTTGCCAGCAGTGCTATGATTCATAGCAGGCTGACCTAATAGCGGCAGTATAATTGGTCAGTTTCAACTCTTCAAATTTTATTTTTATTTGTTTTGATATGGTGACTTTTGACCTAATTCCCGCTGTAATGCTTATGTGTCCTTGGTGCTGCTCGATGCGAACTCCCGAAGGTCTGCAGTGAAACGTCGCACATATCTGTGACCGTCAAACAGTGTTTCCTCATTACAAGCAAGTCATAATTTCTTGGTGAAGACATTTCCCTGCGATTTGAAATCGAATCGGATGACAAAATCAAAAACAATCTAATGTTTATTCAGTGTAACGTCTTTGTTACAAAAAAAAAGTAGATCGACCACTTGTGTATATATGGAAGTTGTAGTACCATAACATTCTTTTATCAAACTGACTTCTGACGTGGGACTTATCACAAAAGGCGGACAGAACAAAATGTTGCCATATGCAGACACGCTTAGTTACGAAAAGGTAAAGCGTGCTTGACTTTTGACATTGCGCTACTTTCGATAATCCTGACGAGTGGGTTGTGCTGTATAGAACAAACGCCGTGACAAATTATTGGAAAGATTACCCTCCCTTCTACTTATAATAACTAACGGTGAATTTGCAGCCCCAAAACATTCCTTTTATAATTGATGTAAGTTAAAGAAATAATACGTTGGATTAGGGATAATTCGCACATTACCTTGAGATGCCGAGAGAAGCTCAAAAGCTGGTTTCCTTGTCCACACAGTTTTTTGTCGCAGTGAATGCATTCCAAGTTTACAGTGCTTTTCGTTTCTTTTGCGTGGCTATTGTAACGGAAATGGCCTTCGATGTCTTCGTCAATTCGACAACTGCGCGCGCACACATCATCGTCGGTATATTTAGATATTTTCGCTATATCTGCCATAACCACACCTGCCACAACCGCAACCATGTCATGCACCCTCGACGCTGTTACGACCAAGCATCCGCAATTGCGCGCTCTATTGTTCGCCTGTGGGCATGGATAAGTTTTGTGAATATGTGGTGATGGTCCAATGGCTCTAAGTGAGCCTGTTTCCAGGAATCCTGCTTTGTAAGCATGTTTTGCTTTGTGGACAACCTGCAAATGCCAAATTGACCCTGCCAAGAGAACGTCTGGAAAAACACAAAGAAACGTCCCCCTGCGGGAAATAGCAGGAAGTGCTTTCTTTCTTTTGTTCACCCTTCCAGTCGAGAAGTGCTATCCTCCAGTGATGAATGCCTCCTATCCAAAGGAGACGACAGAGTGACATGTCCGCTGACGTGCAGGACAAGAAAGGAGCATGACTCATACGGCCATTAAGTGATTTCCCGGGAATGCAGGAAAGATTTGCAATTGTCGAAAAGGGACAATGTTGGGAGCCCTATGCGGCGCCACGTGCACTCGGGTTTCTGAGAAGTAAAACCCCTTGTCAGAACCAGCCTGTGGTTTCTTTGCTGAAGAATAGAAATGTACCTCCTCTCCTCGCCGTTCCCAAGCTTTTCCCGCCAACAAGTGATCACGCCCAACGAATGAATGCCGGACCAGTCAGTGCTTCAGACCATCAGTGCAGTGATGTGTTCGATTGGATGCCGATACCTGAGGGGCGTGCCCTGGATTTGGTTGGTCAACATCTTCAGAGAGGGGCTGGACATAGGGGGGTTTTAAGGACGCTGCAGAGCACGAAAGGTCGCTCTGGGCCCTGGGTAAACGGCTCATCCAGTCGCTTCTCGCTATGAACTCTTAACGCTTGCCATTTTGCTGATGTACCCTTCTTTTTCGTGTAAATAATCTTGTAAATAAGTTTCTCAAAGTGCCATTAAACCTGCTTGTACATATTTCACCAACTTAGAAGATTCACTCCTTCTTCAACCCCGAGTCTCTGCACGCTACCAAGTGAAGGCCGGGTCGACGTAGCCCCAGCGTCACGACAACTGGTGATCAGCGGTGGGATCTGAATCTACAAGCACAACGACTGGTGGCAGCGTTGGGATCTGAAGCTACAAGCCACAACGACTGGTGACCAGCGTTGGGATCTGAATCTACAAGCCACAACATCTGGTGATCGGAGGTGGCATCTCAAGCAACAAGCAGGCGCAACAATCGGCCAACAAGAAAGCAGCTCGGAACATCGATCGCATGTGTGGGTGAGTGCTTGGCTTTTCTTCTGATGTGGACCAGGTTCTAGAACAGGGTTAGATTTTAGAACTGGTAAAAAGTGTTGAAACGCCTTTAGGTTTGGTAGTTTGCACAGTTGTTTTGGAAGTAGCCGACACTCGGAGCGATCATGGACCTACAAAAGCTGCAGAAACCGGACCTGTTGCTATTGTGTGAGGAATTGGGAATTGATACAAGTGGTTTGGCACGAAAACCCTTGATTATAAAGGCAATCACTGATCTGGGAGCCGATGATGAGGAGCTCAGTGAAGCATGGAACCTCATCGAACAAAAAAAGGAGGAGCAGCTCATACAGCAGAAAGAGCGAGAAAAAGAGGAAAAGAGGCGGGAGCGTGAAATTGAGAGAGAAGCAAAAAAGCGGGAGCTAGAAATTGAGCTCCGGAAATTAGAAGTAGAGTTGAGCAAGAGGTCGGGCAATTGTCCCCAGCTAGCGGTACCTCTTCTCAACAAGGAGGCAGATTTCAAGATGTCAAAGTACATGCAGCCATATGTGATATCAGGGGATATCGGTCTGTATCTGGGTAACTTTGAGCGAACTTGCGAAGAACTGTCCTTCCAGCGAGACACGTGGTCTCAGAGATTATTGACGGTTCTGCCCTGCGAGGCAGCGGAGGTTGTCGCGCGGCTAAACAAGGAGGACGCGGACAACTACGAGAAGGTCAAAGCTTGCCTTCTGATTTTCGGAGACAGAGATGTGCAGGCCTTAACACGTTCAAAGGCGCGAGAACTAGCTACACTGCTCATTTCAGAAAAATCAACAGCGGAGGAAACGGCAGTTAAAACAGTGGTGAATGCGGAAAATAGCGGGCCAGAAAACTTTGAGAGCGAGGCATCTCAGATAAGTCAACATGAAAGTGAGCTTGATAAGACACGGAATGAGGACGTTCTTGAAAGTAACCTCTTGCCGCCAGTGTCTAGTAATCTCACGAGACTTTTAAGTGGAACCCGAGAGGACTTAGCTATGGAGCAAGCCAATGATCCCAAGAATAAGCTCGAAGTACAGTGGGAAGGACCTGCTAAAGTCGTTGCAGAGCTTTCTGACACTAACTACGCAGTGAAAATTCCCGGTAGGCGTAAAGAAGTGCGCATTTATCATTGCAATCTTATGAAGCCTTATGTGCAGAGGGAAGCCGTGGTAAATCTAACGTTAAACCTTCCCGAGGAGATGGGGGACAACTTGATTTGCCTCAGCGGAAAAGGAAGCAACGCTCAGGAGCTTCTCAAAAAGACGGAGCAGAGAGGAGAACTAAAGAAATCCCAGCTGTCCGATCTGGGCGAGATAATAACAGAGTTTGAGGCCTGCTTCGTGGACAGGCCAGGCAGAACTGATTTGACTGAGCACGATATTGAGCTGACTTCAGACGTGCCAGTGCGATCAAGGTGCTACCGATTCTCTCCAAGGCAAAGAGAAATTCTGGATAGGGAAGTAACTCGCATGCTGGAATTGGGAGTAATAAAACCCTCGGAAAGCGATTATGCTTCGCCTATGATCTTAGTAGAAGCTCCAGGTAAAGACCCTAGGCCTGTGGTAGACTACCGAAAGCTAAATTCTCTCACCAGGGATCAAGTGTATCCTATTCCGAATATTGAGGAGAGAGTAGAACAGGTCAGTAGAGCGGCATATGTGACTACGCTGGACCTTACTCGAGGATACTGGCAAGTACCGCTCACTGAACGCGCCAGCAGATACGCGGCTTTCGTCACTCCGACGGGCAGCTACCAGCCAACAATGATGAGTTTCGGGCTCAAAAATGCTCCATTTTGTTTTTCCCGACTCATGGATAGGGTTTTAAAGGGGTGTGAAACATTCGCGGTGCCTTATTTAGACGACATTGCGGTTTTTTCCGACTCATGGGCGGACCATATGGTACATCTAAGAGCTGTACTGAGCCTTTTGCGTCAAGCTGGACTAACCGTAAAGGCCGAGAAATGTTGCCTGGCAAGGGCGACCGTGGACTACTTGGGTCACAATGTAGGTCAAGGTTTCAGGAAACCCAGCGAGATTAAGATTTCCGCGGTAGCAGACTACCCGCGGCCGAGCACGAAGACGGAAATTCGAGCATTCCTGGGTCTGACTGGGTACTACAATCACTACATCCCTAACTATTCAGCTTTGGCTAGCCCTCTGACCGACGCTCTCCGCAAGACAGAACCGACAAATGTAGTCTGGGACGAACAAAAGGAAGCCTCCTTCGTAAACCTGAAGGCTGTGCTGATTAGCCGTCCGGTATTGCGAGCTCCAGACTATGGCCGAGAATTCACGGTCCAGTGTGATGCCAGTGATCGAGGGTTAGGTGCTGTTCTCTGCCAGAGAGATGACGACGGTAATGAGCACCCCGTGCTCTACTTGAGCAGAAAACTGAGTTCTAGAGAGAGGGCTTATTGCGCGTCAGAGAAAGAATGCGCTTGCATTGTATGGGCCATTCAAAAATTGCAGTGCTATCTTGGAGGGGCCAAATTCACCGTAGAGACGGACCATTGTCCCCTGGCTTGGCTGCAAACTGCGACATCGAAGAACAGTCGCCTTCTTAGGTGGAGCTTGATTTTACAGCAGTACAATTTTGAAATAAGATACAAAAAGGGGAAGTTAAATGGGAATGCGGACGCGCTTAGCCGCTCTTTCTAAGCGGTCCGAGATGTTCCTCACCATGTATCCAAATTGATAATCAGGTTTTTTTTTTTTTTTTTTCGTGCGCTTGTATATGTGTGACTATGTAAAGCAGCACGTTTGGTTTTCTAGGAATACGTGGGTCCTGAACGTCTTGAGAGTGGGCTTTTCTCGAACAACAATGGCAGTTTTCTTTTAACCTGGTCTCTTCAGACGGGAGCCGAGTGCTTGCTTCGACATGTGGTTGAGTTTCAGACAGCTCGAGCAATTTGGCCTACAACAATCAAGACAACGCGACAAGCAACAGCGAGCTTCAAGCGTTCACGTGCAGGCCATTAAGTCGTCTCTTCATGCAGCAGCTGGGACTGCTGCCCTCCGAGTCTCTTCTGGCGGGGGAGGAGGCTGTTACGACCAAGCATCCGCAATTGCGCGCTCTATTGTTCGCCTGTGGGCATGGATAAGTTTTGTGAATATGTGGTGATGGTCCAATGGCTCTAAGTGAGCCTGTTTCCAGGAATCCTGCTTTGTAAGCATGTTTTGCTTTGTGGACAACCTGCAAATGCCAAATTGACCCTGCCAAGAGAACGTCTGGAAAAACACAAAGAAACGTCCCCCTGCGGGAAATAGCAGGAAGTGCTTTCTTTCTTTTGTTCACCCTTCCAGTCGAGAAGTGCTATCCTCCAGTGATGAATGCCTCCTATCCAAAGGAGACGACAGAGTGACATGTCCGCTGACGTGCAGGACAAGAAAGGAGCATGACTCATACGGCCATTAAGTGATTTCCCGGGAATGCAGGAAAGATTTGCAATTGTCGAAAAGGGACAATGTTGGGAGCCCTATGCGGCGCCACGTGCACTCGGGTTTCTGAGAAGTAAAACCCCTTGTCAGAACCAGCCTGTGGTTTCTTTGCTGAAGAATAGAAATGTACCTCCTCTCCTCGCCGTTCCCAAGCTTTTCCCGCCAACAAGTGATCACGCCCAACGAATGAATGCCGGACCAGTCAGTGCTTCAGACCATCAGTGCAGTGATGTGTTCGATTGGATGCCGATACCTGAGGGGCGTGCCCTGGATTTGGTTGGTCAACATCTTCAGAGAGGGGCTGGACATAGGGGGGTTTTAAGGACGCTGCAGAGCACGAAAGGTCGCTCTGGGCCCTGGGTAAACGGCTCATCCAGTCGCTTCTCGCTATGAACTCTTAACGCTTGCCATTTTGCTGATGTACCCTTCTTTTTCGTGTAAATAATCTTGTAAATAAGTTTCTCAAAGTGCCATTAAACCTGCTTGTACATATTTCACCAACTTAGAAGATTCACTCCTTCTTCAACCCCGAGTCTCTGCACGCTACCAAGTGAAGGCCGGGTCGACGTAGCCCCAGCGTCACGACAACGCCGAACGCAACAATGCGATAGACCTCGAAGAAGAAGGGCAGACCTCAGCTGGAAAGGGCGGAAACTTCCGTCATAAATTACAGCAAGTCGCCGACCACGGCATGGCTGCGTGTCTTCGCTTGAAAAAGACGGCCACGGTAAATGGCGAAGAACACAGCATGTCGTTTAGATGCTGCCTTTTTTTTTTTTTTTTGCCGATTTCGGGCGGCTCACCGACGCCGTTTGGGGGCGACTTCCAAGCAGACGTTCCAGGAACGATTGATGTCGATGAGAACGTGGGGCTAAGACACGAGCTTCTAGTCGCGACGAGAGAACCACGCCCACTGGGAGAAGGGAGCGCGAACACTTAACCCATGCTACGGGAGTTGTTTCGTTTTTCTTCGACTGCCCAATATTCGTCAAGAGAGGACGACTAGCGGGTGGTGAGCAGGGTGGCAACGCGTCTACAGGGAGGAAGAGCAGAGTTTGAACACTGACTAGCGTTTCCCTCCTGCGAAACGATGAGATGCCTGCATGGTCGACAAGCGACAGAAGTCCGCGCAGCCGCCGCGGCGTTCCGAGAAGCGAGAAGGCCCTGTCTTTATATTTCTTTAGACCAACAGGAATACGCCAGTCGGAGGTATAGCGCACAACCAAAAGCTAAAGAAGTAAAAAAGAAAGAAAAGAACATTGCGAGAGGAACAATCTGAGAATTGTCTTTTCTGATTTTTTGTTTTTTTTTTCTTAGGAGGAGGGGGGGGGGGGGGGGGGGGGGGAGGGTGACGACTGGCCGTACCGCAGAAAAGCGGCCGGTTGTGAGTAAACGCGGGTGCACAAACGCGAGAGGGGGCACTGGTAAGTGACCACACAAAACGAAAACAAGAAGTGAGGAAAAATAGGGGTGGTGCAAGTGTACTGAAAAACTAACGAGAAGAGGAGATGCAGATCTTCACTCGCGCATTCACATGCTCGAGCACCGCGCACACAACTCGCTCTCTCGCCCACACTACCACTGTCCTTGTAACTCTCGGCACCGTCGACAGAAACGCACTTAAAAATACGTGAAACTCACAAACTCCCAGAGGCGCGCGTATGTGCAGTGGCTTACTTTCCAAGAAATTCCGAGGGGTTCCCGGGTCCGCGCTTTGTCCGCTAGTTGAGATCGGACATCGGCTGCGGAGCCGAAAGAGCAGAAGCCAGCTTACGAACAAAAGGCGCGCCCGCCACTTTGGCTGCAAGCTGTGAAACGGAGGGGAGGCCCTCGGTAAACAAACATGTAAATGAAAAAGGCGCAAGCTCACGTAGGGTATGAGAAAGGAATGACTGCAAGTAGTCGTCAGTCACCTGTCTGTTCTTCAATGATTCTTCGAGAAGGGCACATTAAATTTATATTTTTATGTAAGGGTTAATTTAATGTCTAGTGACTAATAATAATAATCATAGTAATAATAATAATAATAAAAGAGTGTATTGCACTGATACAACTACGATCTACCGTCCTATTGCTTTCTTTCGTTTTAACTCGTACCATATACAATAGCAAAAAAAGCAGATTTTGTTTCTCGTCAAGCCATTTATCTCTCGTCTCTTCTGCATCCTTGTTCTTTCCATATGCCTCTCTGAAACCTCCTCTCTCGTGCCATCCTCCCCAAGCAATTCCTTGGTTGCTGGATCTTGCGCTTCCCTCTTTTCTACTATTCTAGCTTTTTTTTTTTTTTTCCGAGAAGTCGACATACCCACGTAGGTCTGGAAACCCTTCGAGTTTGCGCAGACTTTCTTCACTTCCCAAACTCGCTCGGAATGGTGGCGGGATCTTTTTTCACCTTCTGTCGAGTCTGCAGCCGTCGTCCAACCCCACTCGTTTGCCGTGCTGCGCTTTACGCCCCCCCCCCCCCCCCCCCCCCCCACCCTCCTTTTTTTTTTTTTTCGTGTCGAACGCAAACGCACAGACGCAAACTGTTCGTTACGTGCGCGTTGGTAGCCAAAAGAGTGTACACGAAAGGCATTATGAAAGGTGTTTTTCCGGTTATTTTATCGCTGTGGGAAACAATAATTTCGACCTCACAAGCCGACCTCACTAAGTTACGACCTCACTCAATCTCAAACTCACGCATGAGGTTGAGGTCTCATTTGCTGACCTCATTCAAAAATATTTCAGGTGTTGCCGACCTCACCTCAACCTCACCTCACTCCGTGAGGTTGAGGTTGACCTCATGAGGTCGAAACCTCATGAGGTTGCCCACTTCTGGTTCTAAGCTACTTTGTATTCTGCTCTCTTGTGTTGCTTCCTGATTTGCAGAGATTACCCTATCGTCACTCTTAAATGACTCGGCTATAACATGTGTAATGTAGTTTACTGCGTTGTCGCCCTTTAAACAATTTCCCTCGATATCTTGAATCCGGTCCTGCTTTCTTTGATTCTTTTTACCTACCCAGCTTATATGGCTCCAGAATTTTTTGGGTCCGCCTTGGCATCGTGTATGTCAGCCATCCAGCGATCGGTGGACTGCTTTATTTTGCTTTGAACGAGACGCTTTATTTTGCTTTGAACGAGGGCCTGTACATCAAGTTTCCTTTGTCGATATGACTCCCATTTTTGGTCTATTTCCACCTGAGATACCTGTGCTTTCTTTGCCTCTCAGTTTTCCCTTGAAGCTGCCCGTCGTTGTTCAATGGCTTCCCTGATATCTTTATTCCACCAGCTACGTGGCTTCCCCTTTCCATTCCAGGGTTTGCTACTTTGACTTCCTTAATTTTTCTCCTTATGAGTAGTTCTACCTGTTCATAATCCCAGTCTTCCATTGGGCTTTTCTCTATTGCTTCCTCTATGTCTGCTGCTATCTGCGCTATTTGGTAGTAGTTTAATTTGCGTTTACTTTTTGTCTAAGTTCCATTTCTCTTTTCATCAAGAGCCCCATCTACAGACTAACACGTTTATGATCACTTCCCAGACTACACTCCCCTTCTTCGTCTATTTCCATTTTTGTGACTTTGCTATAAATTCCCTGCGACATTAACAGTAGTGAATGGTCGTCTGCCTGCTGCAGAATTTCCACGTAATTTGTCCCTCGCATTTTGTTTCTCTATTTACAATAACTAGGTTGTGTCGCTCACAGAAGTCTAGCATTAGCTTCCCATTACAATCCGTGTATCCATCCAGATCGTCGATGTGGCCGTTCATGTCCCCCAGTAGAATAATAGCAGCCCCGTCTCCAAAGTTGCTTATATCGTCACTGAAACATCCAACGAGCTCCTTGTTTTCTTGCCTGCATTGGTGTCCTATTCCTAAATAACCTACCCCTAGCCATGTCCTTATGCCGGCAATTGTTCTTGACACCCAGATATGTTCTTTACAAGATGATTTAATTATTTGCCAATTTGTTCCCTGGTGTATCAACATACCTACCCCTCCACCCTTTTTTTCAGTTCTCGTTCTGTTGCAACCTTCCCAGACGTAGCCTTCTATAAACGGCGGATCTTCTAGATCCCTGAGATGAGTCTCGCATAGAGCGCACACACCTAGTTTGTCATCCTTCAACTGATGTTCTATCTCTACCCATTTCGCTCTTTTTCTACCCCCTTGCATGTTCATATAGCTGATCCTAGTGTTAAATATATATATTTTTTTACTTTTCTTTCTCGACTTCCTCCTTGCCATTTTTTAGGGCTCAGCTTCCGTTATTACGCTTTCTTGTGCTTCACTCCCAACTACCCCTGCGTACGGAGCCCTCGCGGACCCCCTAAAAAAGCTACAGCCCTGCCTGCCAGGCGCCAGCCAATCTCTGCTCCTACCCTTCTATTAAAATGGGTACCATCTCGCTGAAAAGCCCTGCCAAAACCTCTCTATTCACCTCCCTGTTTACCTCAACCACTTCGAAACGCGTTTCCAGGCTTAACTTTCTTATGTCCTAAATAACTGTCCCCACGTCCTTCTCAAGCTTTCCGTTCGTTCCTAGCACCTCCGGTACTGTGCATACAACTATCTGCGCTTGCTGTGTTATCGCCCTGATATCGTCATCTCCCTTAGCTAAACTTTCCACCACTCCTGCAGCGTCACCATTTAGGACATCGTTTAGCCCCGCGGCTACTATCACCATATTGCGTTCTGCGGAATTTTTCAACAGCCTATTTTTACTCTGTTTCACCACTGCGCTCACTGTCATCCCGGATAGGTTCTAACTAACACTAGCTTATCACCCTTTACACGGTCCATGATATCTCTCCTGCACCTGCTCATGTCGAAATCCCCGGCGATAAGCACCTGGGCATTCTCTCTCTCCCTCCCAACTGTTGGCTCCTGCTTTCGGTTATCTATGTCCTTCTCTCTGTAATTTTCATTCTTCCTTACTTCTTCCTTTTTTCCTGACTTCTTAGTAGCTACTTCTAAGTAACTCTGTCGGTTCAGCTCCGCTTGACCTACTTTGCTTATGCCTTCCATGCCAGTGCTGGTCGCAGCCACGTGGCCAGCACTGGAATATCCGTCCTCGTTGCTTCCAAAGACAATGTCGGCCTTTTTTTTTTTTTTAAGGAAGCTGTCCCAGCAGTTTCTGATTTTCTGCCCTTAATAAACCTAATTCTCTTTCTAAGGCTTCCACACTAAACACTAAAGCGCCCTTTTCTAGTTCAAATCTATCTAGGCGCGCTCTCACGCAACACCGACACAAAAAGTCACTGCCTTCCGCTTCCTCTACAAAGTCGAAACGCGTTTCCTTGAGATTTACCTGCGCCACACACTGAGTACACTTTAACTTCTTTTTATTGCACATCTTAGGTATATATCAACTGAACTATTTCTACTACAAATACTCAGAATATACAGAATGCAAAGGAAAGACACAAAAACGAGTAGCAAACATGCGTTAAAATAAATTCTGCGAATGCAAATAGCCTACAAAAAAGAATAATTATGTAACAAAATTGTTAAAGAATGAACGCCGAGAAAACCTAGCTGCCGGCGCGAAAACCAGGCCGCTAGGACAAAGAGCTAAAATATATTCTTTAGGCTGCACCTAACCAAACTAGCTGAAAACGTAATAAAGTTAATAAAAGAGAAGCTCCCGCTGTCGCCAGTCCTTCCGTTTCCGGTAGCCACGTGCAATCGGAGGAGCGATGGAACACGCGTCCGCACCACAAGGCTGTCAACTGCCAACTGTAGGGTCCTCTGAGCAGTGTCACCTCGCGACAGATAGCGGAAATATTGTAAAAATGAATAAGAGCGCATTTAAAGCCTGCCGTATTTGTTTAAGTGGCGCAAATGGTAAACCGCCATTCTTGAGCGTCATATACAGGGGAGGCCCATGAGCATATTTAAATCAAATGGTACCCATCCTCACTTTCTACGCATAAGTACCGGATGCCATGCGGGCCTAGATGAATATATTTCATTAGCGTTCTTTGCAATACATGTCGATTTTGTTTGCGTGAAATGCAATGTGTAAAGACCAGGCAATAAAGATAAAAAGTTCAAATGGCGCAATCGATTGACACTACTTACCTGAGCACTTAGCGAACAATACTTCTGTTTGAATCATGTAAGTGAAAACTTTTTATTATTTTTTTTAAACGCAACGTTAAAATAAGCTACCAAGATGTTTCCAGGGGGGGGGGGGGGGGGGAGGTCCCTTTAGGTTGCATTACGTGATGCTTTTAATTCTTAATAGCCGCAAAGCAATCCGTGAACAGAGCCACGAGATTACGGCATGACATCGGTAACACTATTCAATTACATTGACCGTAATCATTTCTTACTTTCAGTGAGTGTATGTTACTTTTAGATTGCGTTCAGAGACACCTCTCGGTAACAATTTCCGTTTAACCAGCTAAGAAGCAACCAGTGAGGAGAAAGAAGTTGCGGGACCCTACAGTTGATGAAACGGAATTACGCGGTGCTGTGTTCCCGACGCAGGGGCTCAGCGGTGGCCGAGCGACAGTGACAAGTCGTCCGCACACCCCTCCAGCCATTAATACGGGAGAAAGGGAAAGAGTTAAAAAGCAAGGGAATGGGCGGCGGTTGCGCAAAGGGCAGCCGCGGAAAGCCCGAATCCCACAATCTGTACGCTGAGGGTATTTTAAATAAATAAATAAATAGATAAATAAATAAATAAATAACGGAAACCGGTCTACTACTGGCTTCTATCATTTTTCCTCCTTTACGGTCGTCATCCTTCTGCTACAGTCGACACCATACTTCCATATCAACCTGACATAACTGGGTATACTCCTGCTTCTCAAGTCGCCCCACATGCGGAAGACAGTCGGCAAATGGCCCGCGCACTCACGACTAACACCCAGTATCGCTATAATCCCACCATGACAATCAACACTCGACACTTGACTTCTTGTCTGGCGCTCGTGTGCCTGTGGGTACCCTCCAATACTCCTGGACTGTCCTCGAAATTTCTTGCTAAATCATCATCATCATCAGCAGCAGCAGCAGGAGCAGCCTGAGTATACCCACTGCAGGGCGAAGGCCTCTCCCATATTTCTCCACTTAACCCGGTTCTGTGCTAGCTGCATCCACTTGACCCCTGCAAACTTAATCTCATCCGCCCACCTAACTTTCTGCCGCCCCCTGCTACGCTTTCCTTCCCTTGGAATCCAGTTTGTTACCCTAAGCGACCATCGGTTACCCTCTCTTCGCACTACATGTCCTGCCCATGTCCATTTCTTCTTCTTAATTTCCACTAGAATGTCGGTAACTTGAGTTATTTCTCTGACCCACTCTGCACGCTTCCTATCTCTTAATGTTACCCCTACTATTTTTCGTTCCATAGCCCTCTGGGTTGTCCTCAACGTAAGTAGAACTCTCTTGGTTAGCCTCCACGTTTCAGCCCCATAGGTATTTCTTGCTAAATACTATGGCCCATATCGTGTTCTGGAGCGCAACTCTCCTGCTAATTATGTGGTGAAACCTCTTACGCCATCTCATGATCTCCTCCGGCGCGGTCGCGAAACTGTTCACGCCTAGCACCTCAAGCCCTTTTACGACCCTGCCATCTTGCTTACGCTTAAGTAGCCAAGACGGCTCTTCTTCGTCCGGCAATTCAGAACAGAAAGAAGTATGTGTAGAACATTTCAGTTAGTGGCATTGCGCATCGCTGCGCGTGTTCGACCGGACTGTCTACGAGCTGCGTTCGCCGCTGCTCTTCCTAGCCTACATTATATATATATATATATATATATATATATATATATATATATATATATATATATATATATTACTCTTCTTCGGCCCTAACGCGGACCGTGCATAACCATCGAATCGTTGTTTGGTTTGCCCACATACTTTTTCCGAGCTATAACGCGGGGAGTGCCTTCGGCCGCAGGAAGACTAATAACAGGGGCGAAGTCGTGCTGCAGCAATTCCCGGGTTCACCTCAACGTCTCTCGAGAATCCATGCAAGGACCGAGGGACGGCGACCGTAAATCAGTTTCCCGCTTTCTCGCGCCGGCCCCTAATGATGACGCGGACAGGGACCGACCTTGGCGGCTGCGGCTAATTAAAAGTGGTCTCTCGGGAGGGCAACCTCAGCGCCTTCGCATCCCAAAGCTCTCGTCGAGTAATAAGTGCGTCGGCACGCGCCCTTCGGGTCAAACCTCGGTGGCTGCGACGTTTGCGAAGGAGAAATAAAGGGCTGCGAATAGTGCGGCTGCTTTATGTACCTCCGCAGCGAAGCTTGTTAACGCTGGTGAGCTCGCTACGTCGTGTATTTTTTTTTTTTCTTGTTTTTTGTTGCTAATTTTTCTTTCCTCTTTTTTTTTTTTTCTTTTTGCTTTCTTTCGAAACATGTTCTGCTCCTTCTCTGAACTCGGTCTGTTGACGAAAGAAGATCGATGACTTTTTCCATGCTGGTCGGCCATAAAAAAGAAATAAGCGTTCGCTCTGTCGTGCGCTCCCAAAAATTACCTCAAAAACAGTATTAGTTGGGTTCGCACTTTTGCTTGCTTCATATAATTCCCATCCTTTTTTCGCATAAATGTATACTAGGGTTTCTAATATCAGAGAAACATGCGAAACATCCAAAAATATTAATAAACATCAGTCCAACAGCGCAACAGCCCTTCCCAATGCCCTCCCATTTCGATACCACTTTAGATAAGCAGGCCTCAGGTGCACTATTGTGTGAACTGACTATTATAGTATAAAGCACTACGGTGACGGAATCACCTTGGAACGGGTTTCTGTGGCTCAGAGAAAATAGAACAAAATTCCTTCTGAACCGTTGTCTGGTTCGAATTAATATTTCTCACCATGGAAGCACTTGGCGCTGATTTTTGCTCAATACTGCACGTTGATTCAGGTGCTTGCCTGTATCTGTCAAATTAATCTAACGTCGTAGGTTATGCGGCGACACCCGACCAAAAACACGCGTTCGTAACAACTGTACCGGCAGCGTCACCACTGTATAGAATGACAAAATCAGACTAATCCGAGGCGCGAAATAAACAGTGCGGGCCCCCTATAGCGAAGAGACTGCATTTTTGGTACAGCTGTGGCGAAAGCCTCTTCACAGATGCGGCATGTTGCCGTATGCGATGCGGACTTCCTATAAGCCTCGCTGGTTCCGCCCTTTCAGTAGGGGATTTACATCGGGTGCTGAGTTATGACTGGATTGCGACGATACTTTCCCTAGACTCCCCTAGACATCTCGCTCCGGGCCAAGTGCACCCTGAATCACCGACTGTAATTTATCATTACATTTTCTCTGAGCAACGTACGCAGCAGTCTGTGTACATATGCTGTAGGTAAACCTTCAACGTTTGAGGGCCTACTGGCCTGCGTCGGCAGGTGTGGTGACGCGGGAAAGTAGTGTGTCCTGTGACAAAATAAACTGTAGGGTTTTAACGTAGAACAAGTAGGACACGTGAAAGCTTTTTTCCTAGAAATGCAAGCTCATGAAGACGACGATGAGCAATGCACAGCGCGAGGCTGTGCTCTAATTTAACACTTGGGGGGATCGTGGGTATGGGAGAGATTTAAGACCCAAGGAAGGCTTTCTTCAATTGAAAAAGAAAGTTGTTGGTAGCATGACGAACAGCATAAACAGAGGTAGCTTCAACGTACAGCTAGAATTTCATTTATACGTACAAAACTATGATCATGGTGAACTAGCTCAAAATATTAAGAAAATAAAAATGTACTGGTATTAATTAACGCAGAGAGATACAAAGGCTTAGTTATACATGCCAGAAGTGAGCAGTTATGAATGAGTGAGGTGTGCATGCAAGCGGGCAATGAGCGATGAAAAGAAGCACGTTTCCAGTAACGTAATTAGTAACGAATGTATCTTTACACTAATACGTAACGACACATTCTCTAAATTCTACGCTCCTCTGCTGCTGCCAAGTGAGTTACCATGCCTCCCTCTGTTGTGTGCTGTGAGTATGAACAGCTCATAGCCAATCGCACTTAGGCTGTCTCTCTGTATTGCGTGTGAATCTGAGTAACGCAAAGAGAAATATGCTGAAGTATACCAATCAACTCTGCAGTCGAAAGGCGAGCCATATAATGAAAATTGGAAGTGTTCGAAGTGCAACGCTGCGAAATCTCGTCCCCAAAACCTGATAAAACAGAAAATGAGCCTAACATTCAGTATGTGTGAGCGATGCTTCAAACGATCAACGAGAAGCTAGATGTTCTGATGCTGCTCGAAAAGAAAGTGCACCCGGAATTGAGCAATCCGTGCAATTTATGCCGCATAAATGAGTGAGTTACTGAACCGAACTGAGAAAAACGAACCGGACATAAATTAACTCAGGGCCAAGGCCGAAAAACTTGAATCGGCTGAGATAAACGTTGGGTGTTTTGTGCACAAACTTGGAAACCTGGAGTGGTGCAGCCGCTGAGAAAATCGGGAATTTCATTTAGTGCCACAGGCATATTGTCACGTAGCCGTTTAGGCCCGTAACCAGAAGGTTGGGTTTTAATTGGGGGTTGAGCTAGCGGGCGCAGAAGAGCAGGTTCGGAGCACCGAGAGACGGCAGCTAACTTCAGCTCCTTCTCGAACGCCACGGGGCACTTCTTCGAGTCCGCGCACGAGACTCTCGATGAGCAGCCGCCTAGCGGCTGCTGTTGCACACGCTACAATATAATGAGACCTTTTGACCATGGTGAACGATACTACGGGAAAAAGCAGCCTACCACCATATCTGACGTTCACGTGGCAGCAGTTCACCGTTTGCCAGCAAGCTGTGACAAAATACTTGTCATTGCCTGCCGCTTCACGAAGCACAGCGTTAAAGAACTGTGTTGGTCGAACCGACGGAATATTTCCAATGCCAACAAGTACGTTTGCATGATTAAAACCCTAACTAGCCCAGCCGTTCCCTGCATATAACAGTGAAAGAATGGACGAATATTAAAGTCTGCAAGCATGTCTGGCACTTCGATGGCAAAATTCTTGCTGGGAAAACCGACGGCGCGACAGCGATTGTTGTGTCTCAAGTCACCAAGCTTGATGAACTGTATTAAGCTTGTGCACGCTACTTTTGCTTCACTTGTTTGTTTCTCTCATGTGCTTCATCATGGCTAATATCACCTATACATTGTGCATAAGTCTTATTCAATTTGTAAGTGCAGAGTTCAGAGAAGGGGTGTATATCTTAATGTTCTATCCGTTATAAATAAGGACACCAACTTACATGTCTTTTTCGGCTATATTTGTGCGGTTATATTTGTGCGGAGTGAATTCGATGTCTTGCGTCTTCTAGAGTACCAGACATTTGATCTAAACCGCGATATTGGACGTGATGGTGGCGTTTCTATGTTGATCAGGAAGAAATGGCAGTCTGACCCACTGCCATCGTTCACTGAATGGGCTCCTGATCACGAAGTATTGTCTGTGTTACTGGTTTCTAATCTTTTCTTTTTCTTTTGCCGGCCCTCACAGTCAAAGGTTGAAATGTTTTGTGAAGGGGTGAAATGTGCGACGCTGATGCATTATGCACATACATCTTTATTTATCTGGCATTGTCTAAGCAGGTAATAAAGAAAAAAATGGGGCGACAGCTAAGAGGTTCCTTACTCTCTTTCCACGAGAACTTTTTTTTTTTTTTTTCATTTAAGTAATACTACGGGCATATTATGCCCAAGCAGGCATGTGCAATTAATGTTAGACAGTTTGCAAACAATAAAACAACAAATAATGAAACCAGCCCTTCAATGTTAAACTAATAGCACAAAAAAACTCAAAGCAGAGTAAAACATATCACACTTCATTTGGGAGGCGATAAAAACGAAGAGGTTATCGGTAGTGCGTTCCAGTCTGCCGTTTTCCGTGAAAAAAAAAAAATTGTGCATACTATTTCGCGCAAATATAGTTCGAATCCGCCCGCTCTGAAGATTATTTTTTCTTCCTGAGCTCGGCACACAAGATTCGTTGACCGGGTTAAAAATGGTCGGTCCGCGGGCGGGCCACGCCGGTTTGTATGCTGTTACGTGGGTCTGAGCTGGTCTTGGCTTGAATTCATGGGCCTATACCGGGCGCGATTTTGAAGTTTCAGGCTCGAGCCGGGCTCTGGCCCGTACCTATGAGGGGATGTGTACGACATTTAATTTATTACTGGCGAGCGAAGTGTACTTGGGGCGATTTAGCAGCCGCACGGATAAAACAGGGACGAGGTGTTGGCTGAAAAAAAAAAGTTGTCAGCGCTGATTTCCGAGTACTTAATTTATTTCGACATTATTAGCTCTGTGGGAAGCCTGGTACATGGCAGTCAGGCAGCTATCTCTCTTCACCTGGCATGGTGACAGGTAGGGAAGACAAAAAGCGTCCGGCGGGTGAGTGTGGCGACTCGGTCTGAAGGCGGTGAAAAAGTTGTGTAGTGTTGAGAAAGACAGAACAGAATAAGAACGGGAATAGAATCAGAATTCGAACAGGTTGGCGAGCGAAAAAAAAAGTTATTGAATTTCCTTACCATCAATTCAATTTATCGCGCCCTTTGCATTTTGGACTCCCTTGACGCTGCCATACTGTTCACTGGACAGTCCTGTGCATTCCGCGCAAGCACTGTGGAAGCCGCAACAAGCCGGTTTCGGACTCCCCAGCGAGGATAAATTTCGAAAACTCCCTCGCCCGATGCAAAGATGTATAAACCAGTTTTTTCAAACGAGAAACATTACAAGTTATACTTTTTTTAATGTTCCCTGCAGGATGTCGAAAGGGAAGGAATGCTGACGCTCAAATCTTCCCGGTGGTTTATTAATCAACTACTCCTACTTCTTTGTTGTTAACGTGAATTCAGAAAAGCCCAGTCGAAACTAACGACACAAAACTTTCTGCTGTCACAAGTACGCTTCTGGGCGGTTTTTGATCGCGAACCTGTTGTAACAACAGAAATATTTCTGGTGACATCAGAATTACTGTGTGCACTTGCAACAGAAAAAGGCTACAGAATACTACAGACTGCAGAAAAGGGTGGCAGAAAAACTACAAAAAAAGCACACAAAAATTTTCACTTTTCTGCAGTGCTGCAGAGTATTTTGTCGTATTCCTAAAACGGTTCTGAAGCATTTTCGAGCGAGCGTTGGAGAGTTCGGAAGTGCGTCGCATGGGCTCCGCAGATTTCAACCCTCACGAACTACCTCGACCCACTAGGCCACCAGCTTTTGGTTGGATCTGAAAGAACTCACAAGCTGGATCATCCGGACACCAGTTTCAAGACGGTAGGGCCATTTTTGGCAATTTTACCGGACTTTGATTCCCCACGTGGTTCGGCCGACTTTGTGGCGGAAACGCTCGTCGCTAAGCCTACTTAGGCTTAGCACGACTACGGGCGTTCGCGGGCAGCCAGGCCCGCTCAGCGACAGCAATGCAGCCTGCAACCGCCTCTCGCAGCGCAGAATACCCGAATGTTGAACCATCAACGAGCAGAATAGCCCAGAATCTGCTAGATGCACAAGAGATGGACGACGCCTACTTCGACATCTCCGACTCCGAGATATCGGCAGGCGGGGGAATCGAGGACTCCGCCACGCAGGAGCAGCAAGACATCCAAAAAGAAGATGACGCAAATTGGGAATTGGCCCTGACCAAACGCCAAAAGAAGCGACAAAGAAGAAACGGACGGAACGCCGCCGCAAACGCCGGAATTTCCTCGGCCGCTCAAGGTGACCTCGGAGGGGAATCCCCGGCTTCTACGTCGACAGCTGGCGCGCCAGCTGCCGGCACGCTGATAAAAGACGGGAAAGGAACGCAACGGCAGCCTAGGTGAAGGCTTCCCCCGCTCCCCAGGGACTATTTAAAGAGTATTTTGCGACCGAAGGGACTTGTAGTCAAGTCGCTCCAGCAATTCCAAGTGGCCCGGGCCGTAGCCGCGGCATGCAGCAACAAGTTCGAGGGAAGAGACCTGATCGCCAGGCTCCGTACAGGATCCAATATTATAATCGTGAGCACGCCGAACGAAGAGGCCGCCCAGCTCGCGAGACGCTATAGCCTCAAGATCGAGAGACGCTCATACGACGTGAACGCTTACGTGGCCGCTCCGGAAGACACCCGGCGGGGCGTGATACACGGAGTGGACCCAGGAGGAACACCGGAGGAACTGAAAGCCGACTTGTGGACGCGCAGACAGGGTGTTGCCATCCACAGCGCCCGAAGACTAGGCACGACCAAGACAGCCGTCATCACAATTGACGGACCCACCACACCGAAACACGTAATCTACTGCGGAGCCGAGTACAAGTGCTACCCGTATCGGCCCACAAGACAAATCTGCTACGTACGTTTGCTGCCAACCAGGTAACCGCTCCGACGTGTGCCCCACACCGGACGCCAAGGCTTGGAAACAGTGCGGGCAGGCAGCAAAACCCACCAAAAGACCACCAGTGTACCCCGAGTTGCCTGATCTGCGGAGGCGACCACGGTACCGGATCGAGGGAGTGTCGAGACCGACTAAAGAAAGCCAGGGAGCCGCGAGGCAAGGCCAATAGCGGCAACAACGGCGGCGGACGCGAGAGCAGACGCCGCAGTCGGAACGACCGCGGCAAGAAGCCAAGGTGGTTCAGCTCGGAGGGGGAGACCTTGCAGAGCCGCTCGACATCCAGGGCGTCACGGAGCAGCTCACAGAGCCGGTCCACGGTCCTTCCCGCCCTTGCCACCCCCGGCCATCAAGGGAGGAAGCCAGCAGCAGCAGCAGCAGCAGAACAAGCAGAAGCAGAAGCAAACCCGAAAGAGCGGCGGCGTCAAGGTGAGCAGGGGAGCCGAAAACCCCTGGTTTGCTCCACACTCGGGAGGGATAACAAACAAACAGTCCACAAACACAAACAGCAACCGCGAACAACCTAGACAGGAGGACGCGGAGAAAACTGCGCTGATACGCGAATTAGAACTATCGCGCGCTAGGCAGAGCGAGCTATAGAGCGCCAAATAGCAGAGCTCACGAAGGCAGTACAAGACCTTAAGTCGAACAGCCCTCCGCAGCCATAAACATTACAAACCCAAGCCCCGTCGCAAACAGGCAACGAGGATCTCACTAAATTTAAGGCAGAAATGCAGCAAATGATGCAGCAGATGATGCAGCAACTGCAACTACAAGTCACAAAACTCCGGAGTAGCATCCGTAAGCAGAAATTCACCGAGAACATTAGAGAAAAGGCCTACCACCGTCCTGCGCTGGCAGCCCTCGACAACCCACCCACAGACAACACGGAAGCTTAAATATGGCCAACAAAACCTTAGACAAGCAAGAAACCTTAGACATATGGCAATGGAACTGCAGAGGCTACCGCAAGAATAAGCAGGGCCTACTCCAACAACACATCCATACACAACAAACACCACCCGACATCATAGCGCTTCAAGATACGGGTACTACGCCAACACTCACCGGATATACGTGTTACGAGACTCAACAGAAAGGAAGAACGGCAACCCCAGTCAGTAAGGCGCTCATCGCCATAAACCACGCAAGGATAACCGACACCGACGTAGAACACGTGATAATAGAAATTATACCAAAGAAGAAAAGAAAGAGGGGCAGCATCTTCATTGTGAATGCATACAGCCCTCCAAAACAGAGGAAAGCAAAATACCACGTACTTTTCCATGGCGCACGCAAACTCGCAAAAAACAAAACGCTAATCATACTAGGAGACTTCAGTGCCACGGACAAAAGCTGGGGATACCAAACAGCTAACCCAAAAGGCAAAGCACTAGCAGAGGCAGCAGAAAACACTGACTGCAACCTCCTCACAGACTCAGACACTTGAACCAGAATCGGAAACAGCGTCAGTACCGACACCTGCCCCGACCTCACATTCATACGGGGAGCGGAACAGGCGGTGTGGGAGAGCCTGTTAGAGAATCTGGGCAGTGACCACTACGTACTCAAAACGCAAGTAACCTCAGACAGACTAAAGTGCCAGCTGGGATCGGCAAAAATCACGGATTGGAGCGCTTTTCAAGAGGCATGCGACGGGAATCTCGCCGAGAACGAGATCCAATCGATAGAAGAGTGGGGAAACATGCTCAAGGAAAAACAGCGCAAGTACACCAAAGTAATCGCGCGAAGGACGCAGACACCCGAGGTATACGCCAGGCTGCTCAAGCTGTGGGAAGCTAGACGCGGGCTCACTAAGAAATGGAAGAAACAAAAGTACAACAGAAAGCTAAAACTTAAGATCGCAGAAGTCACAGCGAAGGCAGAGGAGTATGCGGCGCAATTGGCAAGGCAAAATTGGCAACAATTCAGTGACTCCCTCAACGGAGCTTTGAGCACAGCGAGGACGTGCCATATCCTCAAGTCTCTCATAGATCCAACCAAGACCAAGGCAGCAGAAAACAACAAGGCCATCTACCGGTTAATCCACCAGTTCGAGGGACCAGACTCCGAACTCCTGGAGAAAGTATGCGTTAAGTGCTTCGGGGACACAAACCCAGCGGCTTACGCAGAGCACTACCGGGGACGAGAAAACGATACCCTGGACAGGCCCATCACGCGAGAAGAGGTTACGCAGCGATTCGAAACACAAACAGAAGCACGGCCGCGGGTGCGGACAAGATCAATAACGCACTCGTCCGCAACCTCAGTGATGACCTAGTCGCTGAATTAACCGACTTTCTCAACAAACACTGGGAAGCGGAGACCGTCCCAGAGGAGTGGAAGCATGCGGAAGTAGACATGATTCCTAAACCGGGCAAGCAACTACAAATTGAGAACCTCAGACCGATCTCGCTCACATCGTGCCTTGAGAAACTGTACGAACGAGTAGTGACGCTGAGACTACAACAGTACATGGAGGACAACAAAATGTATCCCCACAGCATGTTAGGTTTCAGAGCAAAACTATCGACACAGGATGTACTATTTCAAATCAAAGAAAAAGTACTCGGGAACGTCCCCAAGAGCGGAGAGAACATAATAATGGCATTGTACATCAAGGGGGCTTTTCACAATGTCAGTCACGAGGCTATCCTTACGGGAATGAACGACCTGAACTGCGGGAGGAAAGTCTACGGCTACGTCAAAGGCTTCCTGTCAAACAGAACGGCAACAATTGGCCTGGGGGACTTCAGATCAGACAGATTCCTTACGCCAAACAAAGGAACACCTCAAGGATCGGTCATCTCTCCTACGCTCTTCAACATAGCCATGATTGGCTTGGCAAAACAGTTGAAAGAAATCGACGGCATACGCCATGACATTTATGCCGACGACATCACCATCTGGGTCAACACAGGCTCGCTCGGAGAGAAAGAAGAGAAATTACGAAAGGCGGCCACCTGCGTTGAGCTACGTCAAAGCAAGAGGGCTAGCACGCTCCACCGAGAAATCCGAGCTCTTAAGAGTTTGGAGAGGAAGACACAACCGCACAGTCCGCACTAGCGACGACTTAAAGCTAAACGTCTACCTCGAGGGGAAGTCGATACCAGAAAAAACACGCATCAAAGTTTCGGGAATGTGGATACAGTCAAACCAACGCTGTACCCACACCTTTGCCCTACTCAAGGCATCCACTCTACAAGTGACCCGCATGATCACGCGCATCTCACGCAGACGTCATGGCATGCGAGAGGAAGACACACTCAAGCTGGTTAGAAGCCTGGTAGTCAGCCGAGAGGCATACAGCCTCCCCTACTACAACCCCATCAAGAGTGAGGTACAACAGGCGGACGGGATTCTACGCAAAGCCTGCAAAGCCGTACTCCACCTTCACCACAGCACTTCAACCGAAAAGCTCCTAGCCCTAGGACTACACAACACTTTCGATGAGAGGCACAACTAGTATCCCAAGTGCGCAGACTACAGCAGACCCCCACCTGGCAGGGAGCTGCTTAAGAAACTGGGCCGCGCCGATCAAATTCAAGAGATACAGAGGACACAAACAATCCCGGACGAATATCGCCACACACTAAAAGTAACACCCATACCCAGGAACATGGATCCCAACCTACACAAAGCACGCAGAGAGGCAAGGGCTGAGTACCTACAAAAGACATTAGCACCCCGAGAAACGACGGTATACGTGGACGCAGCCACATACACCAGAACAGCGGGGAAGCACAACAGCAATGTGGTAACAACGGTGATTGACTTGACGCTACGCGAGATCACCAGCGCATCACTACAAGACTGTACGATAGTCGAGGCTGAGGAAGCGGCCGTCGCTCTAGCGGCAGCGGAGGGCTACTGATCTAAACTGTCTCTAAAAATTCTTACAGACTCACAAACAGCATGCCGCAGCTATCTTCGCGGCAGAATCGGGCACAGAGCGCTCCGCATACTCCGCTATGGGGGCCACATAACACAACGAAAACCAAACGAAGAACCAATCAAGCATACGATAGTATGGACGCCGGCACACGCGGGAGTAACAGGGAACCAAGAGGCGGACAGGATAGCTCGAGGGTACACTTATTACCGAGCATCCAACGTAGGCGACCTGGAGGGGAACGAACCTGTACCCCAAGATTATTCGGCGATACTAAATCATTGCAAGGGCTGCAGAAAGCGGTACCCATCATCATCATCAGCAGCAGCAGCAGCAGCAGCAGCATGACGATACCCACTGCAGGGCGAAGGCCTCTCCCATATTTCTCCACTTAACCCGGTTCTGTGCTAGCTGCATCCACTTGACCCCTGCGAACTTCTTAACCTCATCCGCCCACCTAACTTTCTGCCGCCCCCTTCTACGCTTTCCTGCCCTTGGAATCCAGTTTGTTACTCTAAGCGATCATCGATTATCCTCTCTTCGCACTACATGTCCTGCCCATGCCCATTTCTTCTTCATTTCCACTAGAATGTCGGTAACCTGAGTTATTTCTCTGACCCACTCTGCACGCTTCCTATCTCTTAATGTTACCCCTACCATTTTTCGTTCCATAGCCCTCTGAGTTGTCCTCAACTTAAGTAAAACTCTCTTGGTTAGCCTCCACGTTTCAGCCCCATAGGTGAGTACAGGTAAGATGCAACTGTTATATACTTTCCTCTTTAGCGAAACCGGTAAGCTGCTAGTCATAATCTGCGAGTGCTTGCCAAATGCGCTCCATCCCAATCTTATTCTTCTTGTTATTTCCTTTTCATGGTCCGGATCTGCGGTTACTACCTGTCCTAAGTAGATATATTCGCCTACTACTTCCAGTACTTCGCTACCTAAAGTAAACTGCTGTTCCTTTCCGAGGCTGTTGAACATTACCTTAGTCTTCTGCATATCGATTTTCAAGCCTACCTTTCTACTTTTCCTGTCTAGGTCACCAGTCATTTTTTGCAGGTCATCCCCCGAGTTGCTTAGCAAGGCAATGTCATCAGGAAATCGCAGGTATTCTCCATCTAGCCTTATCCCTAACTGCTCCCATTCCAAGTCTCTGAATACTTCCTCTAAGCAAGCTGTGAATAGTACTGGGGAGATTGTTTCTCCTTGCCTAACACCTTTCTTTGTGGGAATTTTGTTACTTTCTTTATGCAGAACTATGGTTGCTGTGCAGTCACTATATATATCTTCCAGTACTTTCACGTACGGCTCGTCTACCCCCTGATTTCGCAGTGCCTGCATCACCGCCGAGGTTTCAACTCCCACCACCACACAACTCCCTTAGCAGAGAGGACTCCGTCGCGTGGCGGCAGCTGCAAACGGGCTCGTACCCGAACCTACCCGTAATGAACAAAATGTATCCCACACAGTACACTGACAAATACCCTTGGTGCCAAGAACCACCCACGCTGTACCACATAACGTGGGCATGCCAGAGGATAAGCGTGGTACCCGTTATAACAAACCCGAGTGCGGAGCAATGGGAGGGAGTGTTCTCCAGCGATCGCCGAGTCGACCAAGGTCTGATTCAGCCAGCACAACTGGCAGCAGCATCCAGCGGAGCCCTACTAAGGGCAACCGACCTTTGTCTTAGAAGATGGACGAAGCCATCTGAAAACCGCAGAAGACAAGCCAATCTAGAGCTAAATAAAGTTTTTCACTCACTCACACACACTCGACTGAGATCTCATTTGTAAAGACCGACTTCAAGGCTTTAAGTGCTATGCGCAAGTAACTTCGGACGCGCAAGCCTGGCCGCGTTGAATGGTACAAGAGAATAGGCAAAAAAAGAAAAAAATCTAAGGAAGACAGCAGGCTGCACTGGAGCGGCTTTCTTATATAGCGCAAGATTGCAGCGCCTACACACGGTTCATTCGCGCACGAGTGCGTCCGCCTAGTGCTGTTTCGAGCATCATCGAACACACGTCATTGAAGGCACTTCGCATTGCTCGATTTTGTGTTACCGCCTACGACTGGACATTTCAAGACTCGTAAAACCACTAGGAAAGGAGCACCATTTGAATGCTCGACGGGCAGACGTTTTTTCCAGAAAAGTCTTCGAGCGCTTCCTTTCTACTAGCAAAAACGCATCCCACGTTACGACGAACGCCATTGGAGAAGAGAATATCGGTTTAGGACATTTCGGGTCTTGAAACACTTACTGCGCAATAAATTGGCGTTTTTGCTCTTTTCTCTTAAGAGAGACTCCGCTATTTAAGCCATAATTTATAGCTTTGAAATCGTGCTCACTTAAAAGAAAAATATAATAAATATCCTTGCTACGGCTTCAATGTAGTTTCAAGATGTAGACGGCGGCGGATCTTAAAAACGAGGAATTAAAAACTTAGAGGTAATGCACAGTTGTTTGCGCATGTATGTAACCTTAGTCATTTGTCTCTCGGAACTGTGGGGCTATTGACAAAAGAGATCGTTGTTCGAAAAGCCGACTGTCAAAGCGGCCTTATCTTCTCTCTTTTTCGTGCATCCTGAACGAATTTTTGAAGTGTTTTATTGTGATTTGAGCGCCTTTGTCAGCCCCGCTTTAACATGTGTAGTAGTGAGAGACCGTAAAGCATTGCGTGATATGGTCCATAGGGTCACGAAGAGTCAGACATGACTGAACGACTGAACTGAACTGAACTAAACTGAGCAGAAGGCTATAGTTGCTCCAATAAGCAATTTAATACTGTCGAGCTGCTCACACAGAGCTTAGTGGGCAGGGTCCGCACTGTGTAGGGCGATGATGTACGGGACCGGGTGGCTCAGGAGTGAAGCCGCAGGCTTGGCCGCGCTCAAGCTTTGAGTTTCGGGCTTCAGTATAAGCCCGTATAGGAATCGAACCGAGACATTTACTACGAACACTTATTCTTCACCACCCGCTACCCAGCAGCGGCAGATTAAAGAAGGAGAGGGGGGGGGGGGGGAGATGGAAAGTGTTCTTTGCCCCCTCTTACACTTCAACGAGAAATTTTATTTTGAAAAATCAGGCTCAAGACCATATTTTCGACCGAAAAAGCCCAAGGAATAAATAGTTCATATAGGATCATTGTATGTGTTTACCGCCGCTGCGATGCGTAAGCTGGGTTGATAAATGTATGAAACTAAATAAAATATGTATGAACCGTAACTTCAGCAATCGGTTAATATTTACTTAACGCACAATTTCTACATCGTGGCGCTCTAGACTGATTGACTAACCATCCTCCATAGTGGTTCCGTGACTTTATGTGCCGTTTGGCTGCTAATTCCAACCTTCCGCAATCTCTGTACTAACGTCTCTTAATTAGGCATATCTGGGGGCTTCAATCTAAAAGTGAACTATAAAATCCTGCTTGAGCTCAATTTTAGAAAATTGGTTTACCCGACAAAGGTCAGCGGCTCTGCTGCGCCCGTAGGTAGGAGTGACGCTCAAAGGAGAAAATTAGCAAAGTACGCATGATAGAGGTGTGGTGGGATGAAGGAACCGTTCGACTATGTAGCTCTGTCGTGCGTTCTGAGATATGGCTCGGCTGACGCCGATGAAGACAGCGACACATTAACCTCCTCTCCAAACGTCATCTGCGAACGTAAGGCTGTTCGCAGTCATCACCCACCCTCTTAGGGCAGTTACTTGGTTTGTATAGGTTTTCTCACCGCATGTAAAGACGCTTACACGAAATCATGCATAAGCGCCAAGAAAACATGTAATGTTCTGGCTGTTTCATCGCTGCCGTCCACACGCAGACCACGTGATGACCCGTTCTTTCTCCCAACATAGCGGAACAACAAGAAAGTAACATCACAACTCATCATTTGGCAGTCAGCTTTCGCTTGAGTGTTTTAAGGCGAAAGCATTTATTGGCTCATACTGCCGTCGACAGAAGCTGTCCGCGCGAGCGGCGCACCTAATTGGTCCACAGAGAAGTGACGTCACCAGCCGGCAAATCCGAAGCGACCAACCAGAAGTCTCATCTTGTCTGGCGTTCCTGTCATCTGCAATCCCGCACTTGAACGCACGCCAAGGAACGCCACGCGACAGGAGCGATGGTGTACCATCCAAGCGCACACTTGTCGGAGAACGTGTGACAGATACTGCTCCTTTCCTTTCCTGTAAACCAATTATAATTATATGTAGCACTGCTACGAACGCCGATAAAAGGCAAACAATGAAAGGCAAATGATAGGAGAGGAAGGCTAGTCTTTCGTCATTCTCCTCTAAGAAACACCTAACAGACCATCTATTTTTTTTCTGTTCGTTCTAGCGTTTAATTGCCATTACTTTACCTAACGATAGCATTCCCATCTGCAAGCGCCGCAGCTGTAAACATGACCATTTCTGCTTTGTTATTGTAAATCAAGTGATCGGCAGTCAAAAAGGGCAAGATAAACCATGAGTGATTTTGACAGCACAGGATTGTCACAAAATATATAGCAGAAAAAAAAAAAACAGTGATCCATCCGCATACAAATGTATTCTTAGGAGCAAAAGAAGCGCTGGTAAAAATCCGCCGAGTCCTCCAGAAATGAAAGCCGAAAAGCACAACCCCTAAATACAGCTCTGATTAAACATGAGGCTGCTTTCGCGGCATTTCAAACTAATATATAAGAACTGAGCCATTTTGAGCCAACCTGAGCCAAACATGCACTGGTGAAATTCGAAACAGGTGTCCAGAGGTTGTAAGCAGCGCATGCTATACTCGAATGCTTTATTCGGCGTGCGCTCTGAAAAATGCGCACAGGGTTTCATACAAGCGCTGATTTGTTATCAGATTTGTCCACGGCAACCTTTTCAAACTCGCCGTGGGCATGGCGTATTCAGTTTAGAGCAATGGCACTTGCTGTAAGCGCGCAGGAGGATCCGAAATATTATCCTCTAAAGCACCGCGCACTTTCATAGGAGCACGGCAACAACGTTGAGAGTTCTGCTGTCTTTTCGGGATAAACATTTCTTCCAGTTTCAGTTAACGCTGTATACAGTTTTCTAATTGAACCATATCGGCTATCAATGATGAATGGAGGAATAAAACTTATGCTTAATTTAGGCCTGGTACATTCACAATCGTGAGTTCTCATACACGCAGACAGTGCAGTCTTTTTTTTTTTATTGCGATAGCAATACTGCGCCAGGTTTCGAGCCGTTGCATGGTTCCGGCGGAGGCCACGCTTGTCCTAGAACAGCCGAAGAGGACGAGGAGGAGCAGAATAAGGAGAAGAAAAAGAACACTGGTTACTTAAGCTCTCGCGTCATAGTGTTAAAGGATGAGCTTAAGAGTCCCAATAAAGTAGCACCTTACACTGATAGGATGTGATAGGGAAATAATGTAGCAGGCTAAAGAAGCTTCCGCCGTTGCTGTCCCAATTCAACTAGGGTTAAATTTTTTTCTTTTTTTTAAGGGGGGGGGGGGGGTGGCTAATAAACATGCAGACACTTTTTAACCCTAAGCTCACGGTACATGGGACCCATATATGTATAATACATCTGGAATGATGCCACTGGGACATGGTATATAAGAGTAGTCTTACACCGTGCACTGGGATTAAAACAGGGCCTTTCTTGCTCAACAAAGTGAAAAGTGTCAATAACAACGCACCCGATATGGCGTCGCACACTAATCTCTTGTTACTTTCTATTATACTTTCACGCTATGCGGGAGTGCTCTACCTGAGCAGGAGGGTAAAGGCTGAGGATCGGGCTCGCCTGTTACATGATATCGCGACTGACAAAACATTACAGCGTCGAGTACAGCAGTGTATAACAAGCGAGTAGAGCTTTTCTCCCTTCCTCTTGCTCCGTGACAATCTGTGGACTACCGAGCAAACGACGCTGTCGAAGTTCCACTCTTATCTGGCAATTCCAGCAGACGAGAGTGTAGACGTGTTTTTGCTTGTTTCTTGGTCTCTTTTTGCTGGCTGCCCTGCTGCTCTACTTTACTGCCTCTCCCAGCCTCATATTGAAGGAAAAGCTGCCGTCCCAAAAGAGAGACTCCGGTTTTTCTTTCTGACAGCATCTACAAACATTCCTCTTTTGTCGTCACACCGACTCCCAAGCCATGTTTAGAACACCTTTTTTCTTTTTCCAGATTCCGCTTTCCAGTCTTCGTTTCCGTGAGACCATACACATGATGCGACGCTGCCAGATTGCTACTGCCAGAAGTAGCAATCCCTTGTTTTGTAGCTCGACTATTGCTCTGTGGACAGACGTGTTTGTTGATCATGTGTGTAGTTTCGCGTTCGTCTAGCTTTTATAGAGACTCCAGTTTATAAGCTTGGACACGAAACAAAAAATTAATTCACGAGTAAAAGAATATTTCTCGTCGCTACGGTTGTGACTCCGACATCATGCAGGTTTCTTCACAAACGACTTCCAAGCAAGAAAGGCTGACAAAAACTCCGTTCATTCTTTCCTCCGTGAACCAGCGGCCGCCTGCAGGAAGCAAACATCCGAAATTGAAGTTCAGGACAGGTGAACATCGAGCATCAAGTGGTTAGAAGCATGAGGAGATGTCCCTAGGGACTTCAAGGCGCGCGCGGGAACATGCGGCTTCAGTCGAAGGTAAAACTGCTCGAATGAAGGTCGACCCAAATAGCACTATCTCTCACGGCAGGATTTGCGCGGAGGCACGCTGGCGTAAGTACCTTCGCCGGAATGCAAGAAATGCGAACAAAAGAGGTCGTTTAAAAGATAGCGACGCGCACTGAAGAGCCTTCAGAAACAGCAGGAATCGCTACTGTTTGGCCGTCGACTGCGCGACAAGCACTACCGGATGAAGTTCGTCGTTACATTATCGAAAAATCGTTCCGTCTAGGCCTGCATGCATCTGCACCAGTTCGCTGATTTCCCGTCAAGATAACCGCAAAAGAAAAAAAAAGAAGCGAATTGTATACATCAAGGTTTCTTTTTGTCCCATTTCGTCGGCCCGCCGGTGAGGCGCATTGGTTACGGCGCTCGACTACTGTTCCCAAGGATGCGGGATCGAATCATGGCCTCGGCGGCCGCTTTTCGATGGAGGCGAAAAGCAAGGTACCCGTGTGCTGTGCGATGTCAGCGCACGTTAAAGAATCCCATGTGGTCGAAGTTCCCGGAGCCCTCCACTACGGCGTGTCTCTCATACACAAACCAAACCATTTCGTCGGCGTCCAAGAGGCAAACGATAAGAATTTGTGGAACCCTTCAATATAATGAAAATAGTTTCTTGAAGTATCTAATGTGCCAGATATTTTTTCAGCGGTTTCCAATAGAGCAAAAACTGGGTTATTTAACGTCCTGTTTATTGAAACAAAAAAAAAAAAGAAGAAAATTTCAAAATGTGGCATTTTTAACGACGTGGACGCCCATTTCAAGTCACTGCTCCACATACACTATTATGTCTCTTCGTAGTCTAACAAAATCTAGCCTTCGCTTCAACCGTGCGTGCCGGCGTTTTTGATGGAGAAAGATACAGCCACTATAGTTACTTCTCATGCGTAATGTGGTGGCAAAACAAGCGAATTAGACCGCTGCCCAGAATTCCTGGTAACTTACGGCTAATTTGTTCTCGTTTTTGTTCTCTGCAGAACAGATATGCTCTCCTCCGCTTCCGCCGCCACCCCCACCCCGTTTGAAATCCCTTACGAATTCATTCAAAGCCCTGAAATTCGTGGGAAAGAGAGGTAAACTGCGTTGTAATTACGGTTGCGAAACTCGTCGATCGGGCACAAGAGCATGTGGGCGCTAGCAAGTACTTCGCAACTGGCGGCATTGAATGGATGGATGGATGGATGGATGGATGGATGGATGGATGGATGGATGGATGGATGGATGGATGGATGGATGGATGGATGGATGGATGGATGGATGGATGGACGGACGGACGGACGGACGGACGGACGGACGGACGGACGGACGGACGGACGGACGGACGGATGGATGGATGGATGGATGGATGGATGGATGGATGGATGGATGGATGGATGGATGGATGGATGGATGGATGGATGGATGGATGGATGGATGGATGGATGGATGGATGGATGGATCTATGGATGGATGGATGGATCTATGGATGTATGTATGGATCTATGGATGTATGGATGGATGGATGGATGGATGGATGGATGGATGGATGGATGGATGGATGGATGGATGGATGGATGGATGGATGGATGGATGGATGGATGGATGGATGGATGGATGGATGGATGGATGGATGGATGGATGGGTGGGTGGGTGGGTGGATGGATGGATGGATGGATGGATGGATGGATGGATGGATGGATGGATGGATGGATGGATGGATGGATGGATGGATGGATGGATGGATGGATGGATGGATGGATGGATGGATGGATGGATGGATGGATGGATGGATGGATGGATGGATGGATGGATGGATGGATGGATGGATGGATGGATGGAATATAGGAGCGTCCCCTTTTGAAACGGTGTGGTATCAGTTGCTATCATGCTCATTTTTCCCCTTATATCTTATGATTGTTTAGATCAGTTATATACCATCATTCTATGTATGGATTTTCGTTTCTACATTACTAACATTATGTCACTTTCTGCGTTTAAGCCACCAATCTCCAATCGTTTTTTGCTAGCTTCCACCGCAGGTTCATTCACCCGGCCACTGGTATCTCTAAACCCCAGAGCTTCAGGAAGAGTGACTGAGCCTGCATCGACTTCCGGATGGATATCATTACATTCGCGTACAATATGGTCAATTGTTTCACTGGAGTTACCACATACAGCACATGCGTCATCTCCATTGTTAAATTTCTTTTTGTAGCTGCGTGTTCTAAGGCACCCTGATCTAGCTTCAAAAAGTAGGGCACTGCCTCTTGCGTTATCAAAGAAAGCTTCCTTCCTGATCTGCATTTTCCACTTTCGGAATAATTCCACACTCTTTCTTTTCCATCAAATTTATCCACTTTTTACCTTCTGTGTTTTTCACCTGTTGCTTAATGCTGTTTATTTCTTCGTCCTTGTGACCAGCATACTTACTGGTTAGTTTCCTAGTTCTTTTCCTCCATTGTGAGTCAACGCTTTTTAGGTATATGCATTTAAATACTTTAGCTGCCCATCTGTTACGGTCCAATTTCCTCAGGCGTTCATCATATAATATTTTATTCTGAGCTTCCCGTACTTCGAGAGATGCCCAGCCCATATCTCCTGTACCACCTCATTTGTGGTTTTGCCGTGGGCACCCAGTGCTAATCGTCCGATGGCTCTCTGATTTATTTCTAATGTCAATTGTACCTCTAATATTCGGCACAAAACCACATTTCCGGAAGTAAGCCCGGGCACCATAATTTTTTTCCAAATACCCCTCAAAACCCCATACCTCTTGTATCCCCACAATTCTCTATGCTTGATTATACCGGCATTTATTCGCCCTTTTGCCTTAAGTGATATTGCTCATGCGTTTCAATGTATGCCAATCCTTCGTTTACCCATACCCCGAGATATATATATTCTGCCACTCTGGATATTCCATGGCCTTGTATTTTAAGACCCTGATCAGTTGAGCCGTTGAAAGCACTTCACAACTGGGCGGCACTCCGCTGGTGGCGTAGTTGATAAGTAAATCCGGGAGCGGAGCCGGCGCGTCGTCTGCTAGTCGTGTGTTTTTATGCAGTCGTCGCATCATAAATTCGTTTTCCCACGGCATTTGCATCGGTGCATAAACAGCATCTCCTGCCAGTGCACTGTGACACAAACTACGGGGCATCTCCAGCAATAGCTTTTTCTTGGCTAAATGCTCGAAAGCTATAAAAAAAAAATTAGAAGGGTTCAGCGCTCCTGAACCAAAACTGAAGTGAAAGCATTAGGTGCGGGTGACCGAGCGCTCTTCTTGTTCTTCTTCTTCTTGTTCTTCTTCTTCTTGTTCTCCTTCTTCCTCTTCTTCTCCTTCTTCTCCTTTTCCTTCTCCCTCTTCTTCGTCTTCTCCTTCTTCTTCTTCTCCTTCTTCTTTTAGGAGCAGCGCCGGCTCGGGAACCACGGACACGCACGCGGACAACACGGACACGGCACACAGCGACGAGCTGTTAGACCTGGCGTTGCTTAGTATTGCTTTCGCAATAAAAGCGCTGGAGGTTGTATTTACTCGTCCCAGCTCGGCTAGCAATACGACCGAAAGCATACTTCGAGAGAGTTGACTTCGCGTTAAGAAGCTACTTGTCATTCTTGTCTTATACTTCGATATGAAAGCGCTTCAAACGATATCGGCGCGTCATCGGGAATTTTATGAGGATCGCTACGATTCGCCTTTAGTTACATGAAACAAAATATGTTGACTATTGCGTAAACCTGTTAGAGGTAATTTATTTAATGTAGTGCTGCATATTTTTCTGGCGCTTAATTTTTCGTGTCATGCCATAGCTCCTGAGTGCAAAGTAAACAACGATATGGTGAGCGTCGGGTACGACACTCAATGAATTAAACACGGTGCTCCAGGCGCGTAGATACATTTAATGGCATATAAGTGGCGCTTGATAAGAGCCACTTGTCTAATATATTTTGTCACTTTACTTCAGCGCATACGCTTTACGAAGCGCAAAATTTATCGAAGGTTGTAAGCACTCCTTTCCGACTGTTTCATCCATTTCCGACTGCACACGCTATGAAACATGTCATCACCATGATTCAATCCATCGTCATGGCTAATCCCTTGTGGAATGCTTTAAACATGGGGGCGCTTAATTAAGTATCGCCTATTAGGAACAGAACACGATTGCGTTGTCGGGCACCGTTCGCGTCACAAATTGAGCACATCTACCTTCATTCAGCTTGAACCAACGAGCATTCGCAACCTACGAGCGTGTGTCTTTCTCGCAACACGAAAATCCTGGGTTCAACTTCCACCCCACTCAAAGTCGACCCAGTTTTAATTTTCTCTCTGTTTTCTTCCTTTCGTTTCGGAACTTTTTTTTTTTTAGAAATTTAGCGTAAATTTAGACGCTACTGCTCCTCAATTTTCTATCGGGATTTTTTGTTCACGGCCAACGACAATGACGATGACGCCGGATCTTCTGCGACATTGCATTGAAGTCTTGTAGATTCGGCCGATGAAGCAATATACTTATAAAATAGTGGGGCTGGCACGATATAATGGCGCGTGGGGCAGAATATCTCATCTGTTGGGCCGAGGCTCGTCACCATGAGCACAAATAGAAAGAGCTTGCAAAGTAAAGCCCGAGTAAACAAAAAAAGAAAAAAAAAAAGCTGCGAATATTCTGTTGAAGTAATTGATCAGTCGATGGGGCTCAACACTACAGCTAGTCGTTTAGCGCTTATTTGTATGAGGTACACGGTGCGTTTACGCATTAGTTTCTCCAAGGTGGCTGCCGCATCATCAATGGTGTCCCTTGTCCACAAAGGGGTACCTTAATTTCATGGTTCAGGCCGCCATAGAAAAAATTGGCAGGAGCTGAAAAAAGAAAACCAAAAATACCCGCCGCGAGCGCCGGCAGTTCTCGCAGCGACGTATGAGCAGCGGCAACTTTTATGCCTGAAGGACTTTTCAAACAACCGCTTGGCGGCTTTTAATGGCGCCCCTATAGGCGGTGCACGGGGCGTTGGAATTCTGATAAAGCTAAGAAGCGTTCAAAGCAGACCAGTTTGTGTCCTTTATCCTTATGTCATCGTACGAGCCCTTTGTATGCACGCGTAGCAAGTGCGACAGAAACCATATGCCTCAGGTGCGGCTGGTCTGGCACGCAGAGCAGGTAGCTCTAATCGCTCAAAGACAGGCGGCGGGGAAGGGCTAGACACGTGTGCACGGAACGTAAACACCGATTTCGAGAGGATGTCTATTTCTTATCCTATTCACGACCACTCGCAGACTCCGGCATTTCAAGATGCCCGAGTGCGCACTAATGCAGGTGTAATACGTATGCATGCCAAGTTCCCAACCAGTAGGACCATTTTCCTGCTTACTGCTTAGCATCGCGATCTGACACACAGCAACAACTCGCAGCTAAACGTTACCTGTGATGGTCTTCGATGCTCATTTTATTGAATTTTCATCCGTTATTTTCCCTTCATAACCAATTCAGTCATGTCACTTTGGCCCAATACACCACGGTCCTTTTTTGCCTGTTCTGCTGTGGTATGAGGTAATCGCTCAAGGTCGAAGAATTACGTCTTCCTTCTGTATTTTTCCCGTGTTCACATTTACAATGCATTTGCATGCCGCTATCACCCTTTAATTCCCCATCCAAAATATTAATTTGGCTCATTGCACTGTGTGCCATTTTGTTTCTACTTTTAGAGTATCACCAATTTCTTTTTTCAGTTTTAGCCCACACTATGTTAAACATGGACCACTCTATCATTCGTTAATAGTATATCTTTCTAACGTCTACAGGAGCTGATAGGTGGTGTCACGCTGTACATATATTATGTTGTCCATCAAAAAAGAATCAGTTGCCAGTGGCGCGTCGTCCTGTCTATACCCGTCTTGTTTACGTCCTGTTTTGCGCTAATTTTTTTTTATGTGTACAATATGTGTTAATGTATACAATATGCACCAACTAACCCAGCAACAAGTTTTACTTCAGTTCGTATCAGCCCATTTATTCTGGAGCACCACCGAGAAGCACCGATTTTGACAGACATAAATAGTGAACAACGCTCGATGTCAATATTTTTCACCACCGGCAGCTTGAAATGAAGGGCACCTATAGATTTATAGCAAAGTCATAGCCACTACTATGCATCCTCATGTGTCATTAATTCTATACGCCGGTAATGGCAGCGGAGGTAGCTACCCACCTACGCAAAGCTATATGCACATGCTTCGAATGCAGCGCGCATCCGGATCCTTCACGTTGCAAAGATAGAGTATATATGAAATCACTGAGAAAAACAAAATCTGTTTATTTCTCAAAGATCTAACATGCGGTTCAGTAGTCACTGCTTTAAAAAACAAAATGAGGACACTTAAGCTCCGCTTTTAAGGGTATGATGCGATAGCGTTAACGACTCCCTTTGCAAATCTTTGTTTGCGTCCACTCACTCTGCTACTCGCTTAATCAGTAACTATTTATTTGTGCCTCTTTTATGTCGCACGTACTCATTAGAACACATATCGAAGATACCAGATTATATAAAAGCCACCGACGTGGATATAAATCCCCGCTTTAACCAAGAACGTTCCTTCGTGACATAGGGGCAGCGTGTTTAACTTTTGATGCTGAGGTCCAAGAGAGGCTGCACTTCGATGTCACCCTGCCGTTCAAAAATCGAAGCACGAGCTGACGGCGCCTGCCAACTCGGACATGTCACGTGAGAGAGAGAGAGAGATTTTAATGATAGCAGAATATGTCTGCCTGGTACTGAGCCTCCATGCTACTCCTGATGAGAGTGAAAAAAAAATGGAAGGGAAAAGATTAATGAAAGAAATCGGTCCCACACACTACACACGCACATACCACGCACTTCCATCGAGCGGCCGTGCACATATATATGCACACACCGATGAGTTTAAAAGCGTCTCTGTCAGCCCTTTGTCCTTAAGGAAAATTAACAAGGCTTTGCTCGTCCAGCCGAAGACCCATCGCACCAAGGACCGAGGACGTGTTTAGGACGCAGGGTTCTGCCGTGAACTAAGCCTACATTACTAATTGTCCTGCGGTGTGCGATAAACATTTGCAGGAGCGTACCAAATGTTCATTATTCAGACACATGGCATGTAGATCACAGAGGGCTGCAGGACATACCAATTTTATATAGGAATTTATTTGTGTGTGTGACACATTCAAGTGGATTCGGTGCACGCAATTGCGATGACCTCTGTTCAAGTTGTGTGGCATTATAAAGTCACAAATGAGGTCTATTCGACGTAAATGTCGATATTTATGTTCTGGATCACACCACAGAGAGCGCTGCGACCGCCAGGATTCATCAGCCTCAAGTCTTGCTACACCTGTTCATGAGAATGTAATTGAAACTTTCGCTGATGAATCCTCAGGTACTATTTTTGCAGCGGTATCGGTGTAGTCATTACGCGTGATACTACAGTGAGCAGGTAACCACTGTAGCACAATGTGATGACGCAGCTCACAAGCCTCAGGGTGTAGCCTATTTAAGTCAACGACGAGCTTTTCTTGAATTCTTTACGACTTCAGCAATTGCAGTGCAGCGCGACATTCACTGAAGATAACCCATGCTGCAGGGGGTTGTTGCAGAATATATGTAACATCTTTTCGCAAAGCTGTTAACTCAGTAGCAGTAGCCGAAGTGCAGTGACTGAGTGTGATCGAGATTGTGGTGTTGGTTGATGGTATCCATACGCCGATGGATGAGGAGGCAGGCCTAACAGAGCCATCAGTGTAGATGTGGCAGTGATCACGGTAGTATGCAGAGATGTGCTTCAGGATGAAGTATTTAAGTGCAGGTGCAGGGGTGTGAGCTATACTTTTGATACCAGGTATAATCCAAATTTGCCATGAAGCAAACCTCCAATGGGGCAAAGATGACGGGACTGCGCGCTGGTATTGCGCCGGAGAATATGGGGAGAGTTCTGTCATACTTTGCTCTGCAAATGGATGGCTAGTTTAAGAGCAAACCACAGTTGGGCACTAAGCAGTTCCCGTGGTAACAGCACTGTAAAGATAGATGTCTGCTCTCAGTCAGAGTACACTGTGGAGTTACCTGTTGGTTAGGTACCAGGTAAGGCGCGAATGGGTTATTTTTTCCACTCGTTTTCATACGCAGCTTAACGGTGCAATTGGACGATAAGCGTTAAAGTCAATTTATGGCTTGCCATGTTTAAGAACGATATAACACGCGCAGTCTTCTAGCCTTATAAAAGGTTGCCTGCTTCCCAGGAGTTGTTATAAACGGCAAGCAGCTGGGCCTTGGCTTTTCTTCCCAGATGAGACAGCGAAGTGTAGCTAATGCTGTCAGGTCCCGGGCAGGATCTTTTGTTGATAACTGCGAGCGCGGCTTGAAGTTCTTTCTTAGTAAATAATTCGCCTAGGAGAGATGTGTTTTGGCGATGGGAGAAAGGTTGGGAGCTAATTTGACATCGAATGACCTGCTAACGAAGCAATGATATTTGAAAGAAAGCCCCTACTACATCAAGGCAAGAAGACAGCCACGCACTCTAAACGATGCAGTTTTGAAGTTTGGCTTCTTTGGCTCCGTACAATGTTCCATGCTTTAGAAAGAGGCTTTCTAGTATTTAACTTCGCACAAAAAGATCTCCATTTCCTTCTTGCCAGCTTGTCCAAATGACGCTAAACGTGTTTTTGCGATCGTCTAGAAATCCGGATGTAATCTCTATAAAGTGTCCTGCGTGCTCATCTTTCTGCTCTACGACGTACTGCTCAATGTGTTTCATATTCAGCGTCAAGAACTGAGTACGCCTTTGGCAGGTGCAGGACAAGCTCCACTTTCGAGTACATGCTACTGCAGCAATGAAGGATTCATAATTTAGGTTTGGCACATCCAGCCGCTCTACGGTGTGAGCAAAAGCTTCCTTATTCGTGTGGCGAACTACGTGCAGCTGGGAGCCGATAGAAAAGCCACCAACCTCAATGTATGTAGGTAGGTAATCGCTGCCGTGAGTCTCAATGTGCACAGACCAGGTTGTTGGAGCTGGCAGATGGGTAGAGGTCAGGGAGACGTCAAGCGCACTTGACCTTGCTCCTTGGTAGTAAGTTGCTTGGCTGTTGTTGAGAAAGGTTGAATTGTTGAACATAGCGAAGTCTTTTTGAAATCAGATTCGCCTTCGAAATTAATGCGAATTCTCTATATACCACGCCTTGAAGATCGGAAAAAAACTTTCGTTTAGAATTTCTTTCCTTCTTACTAACCAGTAAACTAGGACTTGACCCGTCAAAATATTTCAATCTTTAACCAGCCAGAAGCACTCGATACTACCATACAGATTTGTTTTCGCCTTATTTTGCTCGAACTAACTTTTATAAGTTTTCTTTTTTTCCTCGCACCATCGCTGAGTGGAACTGTTTGCCCAGTTCTAACTACACCTCCATGAACTAGTTGTTTGTGTTCTTGAATTTGTGGCGTGCCTTTTGGCTCTTTCTGAAAAACAAGGTTTATTGAGCTGCAGGCTCCTTGCGTTTTGTATATATGTATATTTTTTCCTTAAACCTCAAAGTTCTTTGTAAGGGTCATGGTTTTATTACACTGAAAACTCTATGTTGCAAGTGCGTTTATACTATAAATACATTTCTTTTGTATAATTTTATCTGCTTGCTTGTTTGCTATGTATAGTGCCTTACCTGCTTCGACCTAACCACAGTCCGCAGTGTGTCTGTAAATAATAAATAATAATAATAATAATAATAGCTAACGGCCTCTGGCTGTTGATCTAACGACTCGCCAATGCATGGTCATGCTCTTCACAGTGGCTACAACGTACACATTATGTGGATCGGGTGGTATGGGATGCGGTATGAAGGTGACGTCTTTCCGGACAGCCAGAAAAACTTAGGAAATTTTTTACCAGTTGTTCACTACAGTACTGTGTAGTCTGAAAGGCGGAATGCAGTACTGAGTGGAGATTCTGACGGAGCAATTATAAGACAACGATGCTTGAAGACGAAGTGTCGAAAGTCTGAGACGGGGACGAAGGCTGCAGGCATTCCACTGAAAGATGGTGGCCTTGTTTCGGATGAGTTGCACGCTTGGTGAGTAGTCTGTCGATTGACTGCTACCGCCATTGTTCTAGGAAAGGTGAGATGAAATCAAGAATTGTAAATATCTATTTCACCACAGGCGAAGAGGGTGGCATAGGAAAAGCGCGAACAGCCTCATCAAGCGCTCATAGCAGGAAACTGGAACATTCAGAGTTTGGGCGAATAGGACTTTCGCATGAGTGGTGCCGGGATGCACATTGCAACTGAGGCCGCCGTGCAGTATTGTGGGCTCGGTACAGATTGTCGCATAACCTCTTGTCGCTGAGGAAGAGGAGGGAATACAACCACGTCGTCAATTCGTAGGTGACTGGCAATGCCTTTCTCTGGCCGTTCAAACGCTTTCTTCCCCTCCGATGGAATATTTCTGCGACGACTGCTCCTGATCTGATTTTGCTCAATTAAAGCAGCTTTCGCTGATCTGTAGTCGTTATTATTGGATGTCTTGTGCTTATAGATGCCTATCTCCTTTTGGCATGCAGTACAGCGGGAAACCGTCGCCTCATACTGCTTGCCGCAGTTGGAACAAATGGGGTTGCCACTTTGGCATGTGTTTCGATCCTAGTTTCCACCACGACGAGGGCAGCAAAGGGCTAGTCGGCAAGCAGTAGTCACATAACCGAAGCGCTGACATCAGCCACATTGTTGACATTTTGTTTTAGTAGCCATGCACACGGTATCATGTATATCCCAGAGTAACGTTTTTCGATGCAGAGTCCGTCACAACTATAATACAGATATTTTCTGAATTTCCTATGCGGCGCACATATTTTATCGGAACTCTCTGCAGTAACGCCGAGTAGATATATTCTTGAGGAAGATCCACGGGGGCACTCCCTTGATGACTCCTATGCCGCAGTTGTTTGGTCGGGGCTCGTATGCTTGCACTGCAATTCTTGCCTTTGATCGTATTTGGAAGAGGCGCTAGCAACAAGCGCGGTTCGGGTATCAACTGCCAGAAGATTAAGCCGCTCATTGTGCAGGACTTGAAGAACGCCATCTGGAGCCAGAGATTCAAATGCTTGCCTCATTGTCGGCGAATTAAAGCGAGTAATGCGGTATCCGGCATCGATTGGTTGATGACTACCGTAGGGTTGTACTTAGGCGCTTTGGAAGCATTGCGTGCACACTCAAACGCGACCGCCTCGAGCTGCGACGATGTTTCTAATGCACTTTAACACTACTATCTGGCTCCTCGGCAGACTTCGCAACAGTATCCATATAGGTGATGGCAGACGACGAATCTGAACTATCAGCAAAATCGTCTTGACCTGCAGGTTGCTTCAGATCCCGGCCTGCGTTGTAAGACTCGTGGGCGTGTTGTATAGATGAGTATCGACAATGAGAGTCCTGAAGTACTTGGTGATGGTAGTTTACCTTATGACACCATGGTTGAGACGGCGGGTGATGCAGAGCTGGCTGGCACAGTTTACAGAGATCGGCCTGACGCGACGCCAGAAGGATGCTGAGGTGATGATCCAGGGTGTAGCATCGGCGGAGCCGCCGAACACATGTCAGGATCTCACAGTCTAGGTTATCTGAGTAAATAAATATATAGAGTATTATTATAAAGCCAGACAGATTTCGCAGAGGCGATCGGCCACAACCCAACAGCTCCCTGATTTCTTCATCCTCCGTGTCATGTGGTTGTGTGAATTCCCGCAACCTGACGACCAGTTCATGCCACCTGCCAACAATACCACCTGCCAAAGCCATGCCCGTGATTTTTCGCACCCAACGCCGATGCTGGAGAACGGGGCATTTAACTCCACCACGTTAATATTGCTCTCGAGAGTGACATAAAGTCTATGTACGTCAGTTAAGATCGCTGCTCACCGGTAGCGCTCCAGACGAAAGGACTATAGAGCAGAAATGACAGCTATAAACTTCCTAAGTCCAGTCACACACTTTCCAATGAAAACCTTGATTATGCTGAAAATTTAAAGAAGCGAGGAAAAAAGACTGCGTTAACCTGTGTATTTCATCATCATTCTCATTTAGTCACGCTGTAATAAGTTTTCATGAGGAGTTTACCCGAACTGGGGGGCCCATACCCTGAGATTTTAATTATTCTGGTTATTCACTCATTATTTGGCTTTATATGTGCCAGGAGTGTATGCAGATTTATGTTGCATTTGATCGCACATTTCGAGCACGATGGTACAGTGGGAATGCGACTTTGTTTTCTGCCCACATTGTGTGTTTTACACGCACAGGTATATTATAATAACCTATTGCTACGGCTGCGTGCAAAACGCAACATAAACGCAATAATCCGCTAAAAGCGCTGCAAGTTGCAAGTTGCAAGTTTCGGAGCGTTCCCTCCCTCGTAGGCTCACGTAAAAGCGGCCCTGTTCTTACCCTGTCTCGTCGCCACCAAGACGTGGCTACCGAAGGAGGTCGAACACGTACGCCTTGGTTATATCACGCCCCAAGAGCATGTATCCTACATTCTTTCCGTTTTTCTACTCGAGATTTTTTTTGTAGGCATACCAAGCAGCAGCAGCAGCAGCAGCAGCTGGCGCATTTATTGGCCCTGGGAAGCGATCCACGAAGCACCGGCGTGCAAGCACGCGTCGGGAGAAGTGAGGGAGAGCCTTCAATGGGTGCACCAAGTGAACCGCGCAGCTGCGCGCCAGATCAAGTGGGCAGCGGCTCGCGCACGCCCGCACACAAGCTGCCGCACTCGTTCGAGCGTTGCGAGCAAAAGAATGCCCTCAATGGGTTGTGGCAAGCTGAAGCATACATACCACTAGTGAAGGAACGTGCCACACTCCCCGGTAAGATGTTTGTTTGCGATATCTGCTCTTTCTGAAGACTGTGCACGTCTAATCGCGGGTATATACAAGAAATATGTTGTGTACAGGTCTGGGCCACAGCGAGGAAGCGAAAAAGTTCCTCAGTGCCACAAGCCGCTGCTCCCCGCGTGACCATGGTTCGAGGCGACGGTGCGCAAACCCACGTGCCAATGAAGCAGCGATTCGGAGCAACCGCCTCACCAACAGTGCGCGTATAGTACTTTTATAGATAAACAACTCAACGTGCATGAAATTCCGCAACAAGGCTCTCGAATCGCGTAAGAAAGTAAATTTTTAGAAAGGTAACGGCATATTGCGCGTGCTCACTACACTCCATTGTCGCAGTAAAAACCTGTTGAGGGATCACCACTTTCGTGAGTCACCACGAGCATGAATGCAGAATATCATCCTGCTCGTAGGCCTCCGAAATGATATTCTGCTCGACGTTCCACAGCAGGAAAGCAAATACGGCTGCGCAGCTACCAAGATATGGCGAACAAGAATTGGTGCGTATACCTATAGACAAAGCTCATCGTTTACGTTCTGAGGCTTCGAAAGTTGATGGCAATTTCCCCACTGCATTATATGTATGGCAACTTGAATACCTACAACAATATCCGGGGAAGCTCGTACGTTTGCAGACGACAGCATAAATGCACGGAGCTTCTACAGCAGTGCATGAAGCTTTAAAAAAAAAAAAAAAAAACAGTGGTGGCAGCTCCATCGGCCGGTTCTTCCAATCAAAGGGGTAGAGAACTGGGTGGGTTGCTATGGTTACAGCTGTCTTTCTTCGTCTCTATCCTCACCCTTTTGGTGCCGAAACAAAATTAACGCTTCCAATCAAGCCAATCAGCTCAACATTTGTCTGCATGATGCGTGATGCATGATTATTCATTGTGAACCCAATGCAGGAATAATTACTGTATTTCGATGTCACCTGTCAGCACTTGAATTTTGTCGAATTAGGTTTTTGGTAAATCTGGGAATTGGTTCCTTGGAAGGAATCTTAGAGCGTTGAGACCAGTTGATTGGAAGTCATTCGCCCCCTGCAGGACAAATAATCCCTTACGCATCACCATGAGCAGGTGACGCTGTGTACATCGGCAGAAGTACACAGTATCAAAGAAGTTTTCTATTGCGTGCGGCGAGCGACTATCAGAACGGGCCGGATATCAGTTACGGGTTCCATTCTCATCGCATACTCAACACTAACACAACTGCCTCTGGTGTTTACTATCTTGCAAGTGCGGATTCCTAAGGGAATATAGATTGAGTTTTTTGCCTAACTGAATCATTCAACTGAAGTGGTGCTACCACGATCAAAACTTCGGCACCTTTACTGCAGCGTCAGCCGAAAGCTATCTGTGTCATTGACTACATTTGAATGCCGCATTTTCGAACGTTGTTGGTTCCATGTGAAGCAAGCTGTTAGTATGCGGTGAGAGAACTGCGATCCCTTTTATACTGCGCTCCATGTTCTTGTAAGAGCGCCTACGCGATATAAGAGAAAGAAATCGTGCTAATTTATGCGGAGGGAACTAAAGCGTGTGTCCTGAAAATGGAGTGCCTACGAAGGCCATTGCCTTGCCTTAGATTTTGCCCATTCCAGCAGCGCCATGCATTGAAACTTTTTGTACTCCCCACAGAAAGAGACTGGGCCCCTGACAAACTTGATACCCTCTTTCATTAGCCGCTTGATATGTCTGCAGCGCTATTCCATCTTTACATTTATTTCCCTTTTTTTGTTGTTTTTTGTTCGCGTTTTTCTGTCACATTTCTTCCTTCACCCCTCTTCTCTTAAGCACAATAGTTTTTCGGTGGTTCCCAAAAACTGTGGACTGGTATTAAACAGCATAATATTTCTTTTTCCTCTCTGTCGTGAGCCGATTCCCATCCCAAGCGCTGTGACATGCGGCGCTTCTTCGTCCAGTGTTCTCTCGGAGCCTTTCTCCTCGTTCATCTTTGGAAGAGCCGTTATAATCACAACAAATGCTCTAAGGTGCTGAAATAATTATCATATATTTCTCGCCTACCTTCACTGAAAAGTACTTTATACCGATGAATCAATTAATTTAATTTCGGCCCATGAAGACTGGTTAGTTTCCTTTCCTTCACAGTGGCGTAATTTCGTTCCCTCTACGGTAGGGTCCCGCGAGCTCTTTCTCCTCATTGGTTTTGTCTCAGCGAATTAAACGGCTATTGTTTCTGAGAGTTGTCTCTGAACACAACCTAAAGGTAACAGGCACTCGCTGAAAACAGGAAATGATTACAGTGAAGGTAATTTCATAGTGTAACTGTTGCCATACCGTCATCTTCTGGCTCAGTTAACGGTTGTTCTGGCTCTGTTCACGGTGGGAAAACATAACATAATGCCACCTAAAGGGAAACACACCCCAAGAAAGATGTTAGTAATTTATTTGAAAGTTGTGAATTGCAAAGAAAAAAAAATCAGAAATAAAAACGGCACACAGAGGATTGAAAGAGATATTTCAGTGCTGAGATGAGTATTATTAATCCGTTACGCCACAAGGCGACGAGAATGGCGGGCTTTTAAATGCGCTCTTATTCGTTTTGACAATATTTCCGCTATTTGTCGCCAGGTGACGCTGCTCAGACGACTTAACGGCTGGAAGATTGGTGGCTTAAAAGCAGAGAAGTGACATAATGTTAGTAATGTAGGAGCAAAATTCAATAAATAGAATGCTGGTTTAGTTAACCATTCTAAATCAATAATTAAGATATAGGGAGAAAAATGAGCATGATAGCTACTGCTATCACCCCGTTTCAAAGGGGACGCTCCTATATTCCATCCATCCATCCATCCATCCAACTAAGACCCAACCGTTGAGAGAACGGAATCACGCTTTACAGTGCCCCGTCATTCAAATTATAAAGCAATCGCAGAGCTTTACGACCGGGCTATTTCATTTCTTTCTTCTTATGTGCATTTCAAGCCCATGAATTCGTCCCTGAAGAGTGTATACGAATTCAGGCCCCGATATGCGCCCAAATGATCCCTTGTCGAGCTTGTAAATAGCTCACATTTATGTTTATCGACGTTGCCAGCATTCAATACCACGTTTATTGTTCAAAAGAGAAAAACAAAAGGCATTTGCTACCGCATAAAAATATGTGATAAGATTGGAGCTGTGTCAATAGCAAATTTTCGGTGCTGGGCGAATTCGGTCATCAAAATAACCGACTACGAATCGAATCAATTATTTTTCGAATTCTGCAGAGTGCTCAATTAAAGATGCTCAAGTGGGAATTTCCTTTAGTGCAAAGTGAATTAGGATGATATGAGTAAAGCAAAACAGCAATGGGGGCTTTACCATTTCAAGAATTTTCGTGCTACGATATACACAGATACACAAGAAAGCAGGAACCACGTACTTGTCCTGTATACGTGGTTCCTGCTTTCTTGTGTATCTGTGTATATCGTAGCGCGAAAATTCTTGAAATGATATGAGTTATTGTTTAGAAATTGTTTCACCCAACATCAGCATAGATTACTATACTTGTAACGGCTACTGGGCATGGATTTTGTTATAGTAATAGCAATAAAGTTTATCTTGTAGGCTACTTAAATTTCTTTGGATAACAATTGACGTCAATGAAAACAAGTCCGTCATCCCAGTTTGACTTCATGCTCACATTGAAAAGGCAGTTTACTTAAAGTTGTCATAGAAGCATATTAAAGTGAATACCTCCTTACTGAAGGAGTAACGTCAGCGGTCGATTAACGACCAGGCAAGGCACTGCTGGGAAAAAGCCCAGAAGACAGCTCGCTATGTGGACACAAGATTGCCGTTTTCTGCAACGCAAGCGGGACCATCCCTTCCACATTTTTATTGCGATACCAATACTGCGCCAGGTTTCTGCCCGTCGCGTCGTCCCGGGAAGGGCCACATTTGACCTTGAAGAGCCGCGAAGAAGAAGAAGAATCCTCGGTCACCGGCAGCTAATGCTTTCGCTCCACATTCGGTTCAGCAGCATTGAACCCTTCTCATTTACATGTGGGCTGGTAGTTTACGGTCTCGCTTCATACTCTTAAAGGATGAGCTTTAGTGTCCCCGATAATGTAGCACCTTACACTGTTATGGCGTGACAGGGGAATAATGTAGCAGGCAAAAGAAGCTTCCGCCGTTGCTATCGCAATTCAACTAGGGTTAGCCATAGTTAAACAACAACTAATTTATCGCGACGCCTACGGCAAAGCAAATATTCTTCAAATCGGCCAAGCCTAAGAGCAAACGTCTGCCCCAGGTTCGAATGAAGAAGTTCTCCTCTGAAATCAAACTGCTCACGGAAAAGGGCGATGAAGCAGATCTCCTGCGGCGATCAAAATTATATTTTGTTTTTCATACCGCGACTGCAAGCGACAAAACCTGGAAGCAACCGAAGGTGCATGTATTCACTTTCTGCTGACAGCACCTTGGAGTCTCAAAAAACGATGATATCTAGCAGGGCTGGCCAAATTACTTCAAAACGATATTGTCGATGCCGATACTCGATTGCTCGAAAAATTTTATTTCCGATAGCGATACAAGAGACAGAACCAAAATCGGTTTTCAATACAAGTATATGTACTCGATAGTGTATCGTCGATACTTCGATACACCGGTCAAACACCGATTTCAGTGAAAGTGTTTATTTATTTATTTATTTATTTATTTATTTATTTATTTATTTATTTATTTATTTATTTATTTATTTATTTATTTATTTATTTATTTATTTATTTATTTATTTATTTATTTATTTATTTATTTATTTATTTATTTATTTATTTATAGAACATGTTAAGTGTCCACGAACAGCCGCTCTGCCAGAGCACTGGTGCACTGTGATACATAAAGCATTCATGAATCAATCATGAATTTCGAGCTACGGTCACACAGATGTCAAAATAGAATACATATATGAGGACATGCGTAGATTCAGATTGGGTCACCGTCCAAGGAAAATAAAATAAAAAAAAAACTGCGCAATAAGAAGCAGTGAGAGTCAAACTTACTTAACGTAAAACTGTTTTTCACAAAAATATAGTGAGCTGTTTGATGAAGCATGGCGGACGTTTTCGACATGTCCTGGAATTGCATCATTCGCACCGGCTATGTAGAACGGCCGACAGCTTCGGGCGTTTGGTCTAGGTAGTAGGCACAATGAAAGCAAGTGCGGTTGTCAGCGTAGAACAATATCAAATACACCATGCCAACATTTCTGTGATAAAACAACGTCACGTAACTGGCCTCGTGTAGAGAGCGAGACAAGTTTAAGTGACGGCAACAGGCGGCTGTAGTCAAAGTAGAATCGCGCGCCTAAGTGCCGTTCGTAGAGAATTCAAATAAAACGCTTTTGTACACGATCGACTGCGTCACATTGCGTGTCAGCGAGTTTCAGACTGCTATGCAGAAATCCAATCTCGACAAGACAAACGATTTGCACAGGAGCTATAGGTAGTCTCTCGACCTGAAATTCCTTGTGCCACTTTTTATGATGCCTAAAGCGCGGAAACTCGAGCTTGTAACGTTCTTAACCTGTGCGTTAAATGTCAGCTTGGAATCTAGGGGTCCACCTAAGTCGCGAACAACATCAACACGGCGTACAAGATTACCATCTACGCTGTATTTATACAACGTTGGTCTCTTCCTTCTAGTGAAGGAGATAGCGACCGTTTTGTTATAGACCGCTTCGTGCGCTCCATTCGCGTATTGAAGCTACATCTTCCTGAAACTTGTTACGATCTGTTGTAACGTCCACAGAGCGAAAAATATTCAGGTCATCAGCAAACTGCAGTATGTCAGAGCATCTGAGGTTTTCCATAAATATAATAAAAAAAATTAAAAGCAAAAGCGGCAGATTAGACATCTGCGGCACACCAGTTTTAGCAGGATATGCAGATGAGACGCATCCATCGTAGGTGACAATATTTACGCGGTCGCAAAGGTAACTTGAAAACCATTCGCACAGCAAGGGTGAGAATCCGTGTTAGCGCATTTTGCAAAACAGCAGATCATTGTTGACAGGATCAGAGGCTTTGCTTAAGTAAACGAATATGGCATCCACCTGGCCACTTGCTCTGATCCTTGGGGTAACAAAATTCTAAAACCCTAGCAATGTTTGTCTCGACGCAACGCCCAAGAAAAAAAAGAGCCATTTTCTTCAGCAGGAATTAATTTTTTAGATAGAAGAGAAGGTGGATGCGCAATACACGTTCAAAATTTTTTATTAAAGATGATAGTAGCGATATAGGTCTAGTTGCTGGCATCAGTCCTGGCTCCTTTTTTGCACACTGGTACGATCAGGGATAGCTTCCAGCACGTAGCAAACGTTTTCGTGCGTAAAGACAAGCTGAAAACATGTGTCAACACCGGCGTGAGTAAATTAACACAACCCTTGATTGTGAACATTGCTTGGTTTGGTTTGGTTTACAGGGTTTATCGTCCCAAAGCAACTAAGGCTGTGAGAGACGCCGTAGTGAAGGACTCCGGAAATTTCTATCACCTGTGGTTCTTTACCGTGCACTGACATCGCACTGTACACTGGCGCCTTGCCACCAGCGAAAAGCGGCCGCCGGGTCCGGGATTCGAACCCGCATCCTGGGGCACAGCAGTCCAGCGCCCTAATCCCTACACCACCGCAGCGGGGCGATTATGAATATTAAAATTTCATCAGCACCCCAGTCTTTTTGCGCTGGTTGCAAATAAAAGACAGTTGTGTTTTTAACAGAGAGTGACTAATATGATGCCATTGAATTTGTATATTTCAAAAAATTGTAATAATTTTTTATTTTAATATGGAAAGGTATCTTCATAAGTTTTATTCAATTATTCAAGCCAGCGACATGCTTTTACCATCCATGGCTGCAATGTTCGTGCCTGTCCAAACCTCCTCCAGACGAGCAGGCACCCACTCTGTGCTTATTGAAGCCGCAGCATAAACAAAGCCGCGAAGAAACATTTATTAGTGCCTCGTGCCGTCGTCGAGGTCGTAGATGGTTGTGCCCACATGTGGACTGTGAACATTTCGTCAGAACCCGTTTGTTTACCATCCGGCCTCAAGTTGGCTACATTTGACGACTACGAGTTCCTTACTATTCGGTCTGTCTCTCCTCATCTGCACCAGCGGGTGGATCATGACTACAGAGCGAATATAACCCGGATGATAAACAAATCCTTTCATTATCCGACCAGGCAGAGTTATGGGAAGTTCTGGCATCCTACGACTCTGTGTTTGACTTTGCTCAGGAAGCGAATTTTTCTGTGCCGCCACATTCACGTATGTCTCATAAGATCAACACAGGTGATACGATCCCAATCAGACAGAAGCCCTACCGAGTACCGCCAGCCGAGCTCAGAGCAATTAACGAACTGGTCCAGGACATGTTGAAAAAAAGTTTTATAAGGGAGTCCTCTAGTCCTTGTACAGCCCTCGTCATGTTAGTGAGGAAGAAGGGCAACTCATAGAGATTGTGTGTTGATTATATCGTCGGTTAAACGCAGTTACAAAAAAAGGACGTTTACCCTCTTCCACGCATCAACGATGCCTTAGATTGTCTTCAATCCGCCTCTTATTTCTTGTCAGTAGATCTGCGGTCTGGCTATTGGCAGATACCGATGCATCCGTCAGACCGTGAAAAGTCAGCCTTTGTGACATCTGACGGACTTTATGAATTTAATGTGATGCCCTTTGGAATATGCATTGCACCAGCGACGTTCTAATGATTTATCGACACAATTCTGGGTGGCTTAATGGGAGATATGCAAGTGCTACCTAGAAGACGTCATCTATGGAAAGACATTTTGGGAGCACAATGCGCGGCTTAGTCTTGTGCTGGACTGTATTCCAAACGCCGGACTGATTTTGAACTCCAAAAAGTGTCACTTCTGTGAACGGCAGACCCTGGTGCTGGAGTTTTAGTAGACCTGGAGAGTATTCGACCCGATCTCTAAAAAATAGCTGCAGTTAGTGACTTTCCAAGACCTCAAAACGTAAAACATTTAAACAGCTTTATAGGTCTATGTTCATATTTCCCCCGTTTTATTCAAGGATTCGCCCAAATTGCTCATCCGCTGACTTCCCTCCTGCAAAAAGACGCTCTGTTTGTTTGGTCTCCTGAATGTGAGTCATCGTTCCAACAGATCAAGTTTCAGCTCACATCTGGTCCTGTTTTACGCCATTTCTATCCGGCTGCTACCGCCGAGGTTCGCACTGATCCGAGCGGCGTGGGCGTCGGCGCACAGTTCTCGTCCCGCTCCAGAACGTTGCCTAACATGTTATCGCATCCGCGAGCCACACTTTAACGAAAGCAGAACGCAACTAGGCAGTGACAGAATTGGAATGTCTCGCTGTCGTCTTCGTTGTTACCAAGTTCCGCCCCTATTTGTACAGCCGCCACTTCAGCGTAATTACTACCCATCACTCCCTGGGTTGGCTCGTTATCCTGCGCGACCCCTCCGGTCGACTATAGCTCGCTGGGCATTACGTCTACGGAAGTTTGACTTTTCTGTGTCCTATAAGAGTGGTCGCCACCACGCCGATGCTGGCTGTTTGTCACGATTTTGTCTTCCATGCACGGTAGTCGGTGAAGATCTAGGAGATTGTCTGACGCCTGTGACCGAGACATTACCAGACCACGTAAATTTCCGGCAAGAGCAATGTCAAGACCGCGCATTTGCTCCGTTATTTGATAAGGCGCGAAAGTCTGTACCTACAACATTCTTCGTTGTTAGAGACGGTGTGCTCTTCAAAAAGAACTGCTCAACTGATGGTGCCCGTCTGCTGCTTGTCGTCCCGGTTGCTCTTCGCGGCGCCGTCCTACATGCGACGCATGACGCTATCACTTCAATATTGGCTTTGCCCACACTCTTGCGAGAGTCCAGCAGCGTTTCATTGGACAAGGTTCTAAACAACAACGAAGCGCTATGTAACAAGTTGTGTCCCTTGCCAACATCTGAAGAGAAGCACCACGCCACCGGCTGTTCTCTATCAACCTGCCAAGCCCCCTACATCGCCTTTTGAGAAAATTTGAATTGATCTGATTGGTCCTTCTCCGAAGTCGTGTGACAGCCGTCGCTGGATTATCGTAGCTATTGACTATTTGACCCGCTATGTGGAGACGTCTACAATCGTTTCAGCCAAAGCAGCCGACGTGTCGAACTTTTTATTACCTACACCAAATCATTCTTCGATACGGTGCGCCCCGAGTGATCATCAGTGATCGCGGTCGACAGTTCACTACAGGTATCGTGGAGGAACCTTTGCTCATTTGTGGTTCCGAATATCGTCATTCTACTCCTTACCACCCTAAGACAAACGGACTCACCGAACGCCTAAACCGGACTCTCATCTACATGATATCGATGTATGAAGCGTCGGATCGCAAGAACTGGGTCGCCGTCTTGCCATTTGTTACTTACGCCTATAACACTGCTACGCATGAAGTGACCGGATAGTCTCCTTTTTTTTCCTTCTTTACACACGCTGACCATCAGCCTTCCTGGACACAATCCTTTCATTCTTCGTGCACGATGACCCATCCGTATCGCGACATCTTTGTCTTGCTGAAGAAGCGCGTCGTCTTGCTCGTTTGCGAACCGAGACCGCGTGCAAAGGTCGACATGATGCAGCTCATTCGGCAGTCACGAGCCCGGAGAATTAGTTTGGCTTTGGACGTCATTGCGACGCCGCGGACTGTATCAAAAGTTCCTATGGTAATACGCCGGACCCTATGTTGTTTTAAGTCGGTTGAGCAAAGTAACCTACGTTATAGCTAAAGTGACATCGACGAATCGCTGCTCGGGGAAGACGCAGCTAGCTCACGTGGCACGATTGAAACGGTGCAATATTAGATCTAGTTGAATCGCTTGAGGACGAGCTTCATCTGCCCTGGGGACAACTGTTGCGTCAATTACGCGCGGCTCTGCGCATGAAGAATGGGAGGACGAGGATGAAGCGCGTGGACTGGAACGAGAAAAAGCCTTACTCTGATTGTGGCTTGCATTCATGCATCCCCCTTTTTACTTTGTAAATAATAAACCTGCACTCAATTGCGCTGCACCGCGCGGCGCAGCGTAATTGACGTAACAATATGAATACGTTTCTCTCGATATGCTGCGGAGGTTGTGGAAAGATAATTTTCCTGCTCTGAGCGACAGTATTTTTCGAACACCTGCCATGATAGATGCGGTTTTGATTTTTCTCATCTAGGCCTTGTCCCAATGCAGGAAGTTCATCGCGATTGACGGCACCTGTCTAGAACATTTGAAAGCAATAGTCCAATACTGCCAAAGCCTTAAATACAATCAAATAAAAACAAGTGTGATACGTTGTTAGATAGGCTGCCAAACAACTAAGAGGGCGTTTTATTGCTGAATGACTCGCCATGATGGCTCTTTCGCTAAGGTGCTCTGCTTTCTCACGTATCACGAATTTGCTGGTCCGATACCTGGTTGCAGTAATTTCGACGAGAGTGATGGGATACGCCCATTCAGGTAGTTTTCCATTTAGACGTTAAGAATCCCAGACGATTTAAAAGGAAGTTTTTAGATACTTTACATACCGTGTCGCTCGTAACCTGCGGCTTGTTGGAGTTCCATTAAATCTTTTTTATAGCATTAGTCACATGAGCAATATCTCCGAGGTAAAACGGTCTTCTCTTACTACGTCCTAATCAAGCAATCTCGCGTTCACTAAAACGCGCCAATGAGAAACACAGCGTTCAGGCGGGCCAGGATATGGGCACATTTAAGAAAGTACATAAGCGCCTGTGTCAAGCGCAAGGCAAATGCGAAATAAACAATAGAGAAATATTTGCTACTCGAGAGGAAATGTCCATGGGACCTATTAACATTCCAAACAGCGATCTGCGTGCCTTCAAAATGAAAAAAAAAAATGCGTTTATGCTCGTTTCCATTAGCTAAAATTGTGTTTCCCGTTTTTTTCCTCGTTCGCATTTTATATGGCGCTGATAACAGTTTTGTGTGTTGAATGAGCTCTGCAATGAGTGCTTTTGTTAGGTTGAACAAAGCTGAACGAAATCGAGGAGTCTCAACGCAGAGTTCTCAGCACGTTGCCATTGGGGGAAAGAGGACAGGAATTTCTTGGGAATAGCAATTGTTCGTGTTTACTATCTGCTCTTCCTCTTAAAGGACAAAAAGGAAATACACTATAACTATGCCAGCGAAAGTATGTGTGCAAGCATTATTTATGCCCATCAATGTAAAGATCGTCACATGGCTCGAACGACGATGGTGGCTGCCTTTTCCTTTTCCGAGCCGGCTTTTTCTTGTACACAGGGGGGGAAATGCTGGCGTTATGTTAGGCTGTTGGATTCCTCCAATTTACAATTACCGAGAAAATGACGGCTATATACAAATGCAGGAGTACGGCTTCGGCTCCGGGACTCCCATGCCGTCACTCATGGGGAACAGAAGGCACAAAGCTTGGGGTTGCAATAATATTTTAATAACTTCCGCACCTTCCAAGACCACACAGTAATCAAATCCGTAGGTGTGTACCTCTTTCTTTGAATCAGTCGGGTCTAGGTCACCCGCCGTTCACGCTTGTGAGGAAACCGGTAGAAGCGTCCTTCGAGTTTGCGTAGCTGCCATTGCAGCCAACAACGTGACGTGTTTACCCAGACTTCGTTTCACGGGACATATTCACGCACGCCATCACATAAACATTCAGAGTACCGAAGAAATATCCACACAAGCCGATGACAGACTGCGCACTCCAATACGTCCCGCAATGAACGAAGCGCCGAAAGGCGGCGCCACCCGTCCAGCTATCCGGTCCTTACCTTACACCCCTCTCAGTGCACATTTTTCGAGGATCCCATGGCCGAACATTGCCATTTTGGGCCTCCATCTTCAACTCACCCCATTTTTCCTGGCAGGATATCTCTTTCAACCGCCGACACAATCAATCAGCTAAACTGGTCACTCGGGTAAAGTACGAAGGATAGACGTTTAGATGTCTGCTGAAGAGGACATGCTTATTTTCTTGTAAATTAAATTTATTCCTCCTCCTCCACATATTTTATTAATCAATGCATCTGAGAAGTCTCAATCTAATTATTAGCTGAAATAAACCGATTAACGCTTCATATCTGGCAGGCTGAATACATGAGAACGCCCAACGTATTATGTATTTTACAATTTCCTCGGGTGGAATCGTGTTAGAGAGCCAAGGTGCTGAAAGTGTCGCAGCCCTGCTGAATGCGTGGGTTGTTTTGCACTCAAGCGCAAAATTCAAGTTTTGTTAGCAGTACAGAAAATTATTCTGCTTCTTTAGTTATTCCTGCATTGATTCACGCCGTCCCTTTCATCTCGCTGGCATCATCCTCATCTGAAGTACCTCTGCGACAAGCACGCCTGTCCTCTTCAGTTCCCATTACGCTCTGTATACACTCTATACCCTCACTCCTGTTATGCTTGTCCTGTTTGTCGTGTTCTGCTAACCTTTTCTGCCACTTACCCCGAGCCAGCGTCGCTGGCTGTGTTTTCCTAATTGGAAAAACAGGAACAAATGGCACTTGAGCGCCTTACTTTTCGACGCTCCCTGGATGCGACAACATCTCAGAAAACAACCTAGGTCGCTACCAAGGTTCACTTTTTTTATGTTGAACTAATATTATTATCAGGATGGGCAGAATCCCCACTTCTCATGCGTGCCTCTGGTACCGAAGGTAATGCACGCTTGCTGCAAAGACCCCCAATGTGGAGACCTGCAGTACGGTGGTGGATAAAATCCGCTATGTAGTTGTAGGTACGCGTACCCACGCTCATTTGCGAGAGGTTGGCCAATATAGCGGCGTGGGACACGTTGTCGAAAGCTTTGCTGACATCGAGACCCAAGATGGTGTGGGTCGCTCGAATGGGGCTGGGGTAGACCTAAGACCTATCTTTAACGATCCTCCTCACATACAGGGTGTGGTGCAGTTAAAGCGCCGAAATGGCCGATCCGCTCGCGGTTCTGCCTGTTGCTATGCGGTGGACGTGTCAGCTGTCCCACTTGTCGGTGGCCAAACGTAACAGTTTGTAGCGTGGAGATGCGAGCAGAAAACGAATATCTTTGCGATTCCGAGAAATTATTTTTTGTCTCTCGATTTATATTTTAGATTTCTGGACACGCCCATATCATATGTACCAGATCCACCCTATATATGTACGACAAATTTAATGAATATGTCGATGTGGGCAATGTCTTTGATGAACACTTTCAACAACCGTGGCCAAAGCAGGCTTCCTTGTGAAACACTGTTAGTGACTGTTAGATCGTTCAAATGGTGATTACTCAGGCATGCTATTTGTGTTTATTCTCCTCTCCTTCGGTGCAAGTGCCAAGGGATATACCCTACAACCTGTGTGCAATTCTGTTCACAACTATATAATCACACCAGGTAGATTGCTACAATGAGAATTCACTGCCTTTTCTTTTCCTTTCTTTTTTTTTCATGAAATTCTAGTTTAAGATTCGTAATTATCAAAATACCCAATTGCTTGTCCATGAACCTGTTGTACTTGCTATATACCATGGCCTATTCCCCGCCGTGGGTATGTGCCATTACCACTAAAGACAGTCATCAATGGGTATGATACATAGGTCAGGGGTGGAAGCAGGCTTAAGCATTTTGGAGCAGCTTTCGGAGCAGCGAGACAAGAGTTTTGGAGCAGCTTTGGAGCAATGAGACAAGAGTTTTGGAGCATTTGAATTATGTTTTGTAGCAGGTTCGTAAGGTCAAATGCCTCTGATAATTGTAGTAATTGTTTTTCTCTTTCTGACATAAAAAGATGAGCTCTTCCTTTTTATGCAAGTTCAATGCCTCTCCAACTTCGCACTCATTTCTGACAAGACAACGGCCAACAACTTGGATCAGACTAGCAGCAAACAAAATGCTTGCTGGTGTGCTTTATAACTGAACACCTAGTGTGACCTTGTTACCTAACGCATTTGCCTATTCTGACTTGACAGATTCAAATGTCGAGTTTACCACTTCAATGCACTCAAGCAATGCCACTAATTTGGAGTTCAGATTAATGGACATGACATTTCTGCTCTCTATCTTGTGCATATCCCTTTTTGATCCTATGCCTGTGCTGATAAATTCGTGAGCAGTGGTCAGTAGTGCCTTCAGGAAATGTAGATGGCACTGAAGGGTAGCCTTTTCATCCTTCAGCATTTTTACTTCACTACATCCTTCCAATAGTTTTATCATTCTTTGCTTGAGCAATGCTGGGGCTCATTTTTTAAATCTTGGCAATAGGCCCTGTATGGCTTTCCAACACTCTTGAGACGCTTTCTAGTGAGTGACATCTTTGGGGTACCAACCCATAACGATTCAAGTATGATTTTGTCTGCCGTAGGCCCGACAAGCTTGTTACTGAAAAAGAGGCTCGATAAGTGCCTGCTTGTTCTTAGACCACAACCATTAGAATAACTCATGTGGTTTTTCCAGTCGGACAAGTTTCCTTCCGAACGACTCACAGTAGTTTGCGCCTATCTGCTTCGCTTGCTGCTCTTGCTTCTCCCTCCACCGGCGATTCAAAAGGCTGAGAGGAGGTGCTACGGCACATGCACAGTGCATTTTTTTGCAATTATCTCCAATCGCCAGTGACTCATATTAAATTTACTTGCAAACAAATATTTATTATGCCACATGCTTCCTTCCTTACAAAAATTTCGTTTGTATTAAGCCCAGTGCTAGATGCGTTATATCTTTGCCACTGGTGCAAAGACATTGTTTGCGTGTTGCACTAAATTTGATGGTAGAACATTAAAACAGCCAGTTTGGAGCAGTTTTGGAGCAATATTGCATTTTGGAGCAGGATAGAGCAGGAAAAGTTTGGGAGCAGAATGGAGCAAATGGAGCGGCAATTCCACCTCCGATAGGTGCATTCACAAGAGGAGACTGCTGCACTTCTGTGCCATGATATAGGGGTATGCCATATTCCCAGACATTTCATGAATAATCATGTGCGTAGTTATTCACTGCAATACCAGCTGGAGAGCAATATTAAACAACCTCCAGCTTTCTCATAACAGCTTTAATTTTACAGTAATTTCTGTGAACACTGCACCTTTTCATTCCAGGAAGGCAGAATACAACACGGATGTTTTATGCAGCACATGGTGACGAACACTGCCCCGTGTGAAGATAGACATGTGAAGATCAGCTGGTGAAATCTTGGCAATCAGTTGACAAGATGCTGATTGCGCTGATGGAAGAATGAAAGTTATTTATGTTGGCACTATATCACATTGCAGATAGCACCAGTTTATTTTCTCCAAAACTCTCTCGACCAAGTTCACTTTGCCAAACAAATCCCAAATACATTTTTGCAACACAAATGCTGTCGGTGTGTTTCTGTTCTTGCATTTTATGGTGCATAAGTAGCTAAGGCTACAGTTTCGCAAATACAGGCCCAAAATTATCTGCAAAGGGCATTACACTAATTTTAAATTGCATATTTTAAGAAATATTTGCATTGTTAGAATTGTAAACATATGCAATGACTCGAAAAAAACATATGTGCACAACCTCTCTCAAGTGAGCATCAGCTACAACGTTGAAAACACTGTTATTGGCCTGTGGTCACCACTTCACCAAAAGAAATTCAAAATGTCCCGTCACATAGTGGTAATTGCTAAAAGCATATCATAGGTCAGTGTTTCTCAAATAAGGGCTCACGAAGCGATTTTCAGGGTCCACGAAACCCACAGCTGCAAAAAAAAAAGAAAAGAAAGATATGCGTGATAGCTTTGGCCTGACTAGACACAGTTTTGCAGGGTTAAAATCTAGGAGATCCAAAGGAGACTTTAGTTTATGAAAAAAAAAATAGTGCGGAAACAGAGGGAGAGGGCATCTGCGGCATTCGTTGATGCCAACGTTGGTAAAACTCGAGCTCTGGCTGCACTACTGGATGGGGCTACAATGCAAAGCGTCTCGGGCATGATGACAACATGACAGCTCAATGAGAGTACAATTAATTCAGTAGTGTACAGAAAACTCTGAATAATGACTCTAGCAGCACATGCGATCAATGAATATATGAGCTGTGAATTAGCGGCATGAAGTGAAAAACCATAAAATGGCATCATCACTTTTTGCATCTGGTAGCACAGGTTTTCACTGCAGCCGTCAGACGGCCTGACAAAGACAAGCTGTGGTGGTTCGTCAAAGCAGATGGCACTTCACACATACAGACACATTTATAACTCGGATTACACCTTTCCTTAATCTAGACAATACACAAATGCACACACAACCGTTCGGGTGAAACACTAGAGGCGGCCCACGCAGCACAACTCAAGTACAGCGTTCAGACTGGTGGTCTAGTGCATATTTGCGGTCACAAGCATCTCGTGCCACTAACAGTTCGAAGTTAGCGTTGGGAACAAGTGAAGCCGTTGGTCCGGAGCGCAGCTGTCAGGTGTTCACCGGTAGACGGTCACGCAGTCAAAGGAGCATGGGAGACAACGCCGAACCAAAGTCATCGCGTCCTTTCAGTTCACCAAGTAGCAAGATGGCAAACCGAAGCTGTCATATCGCTGCACACAACACTCAGGCAAAAACCCCTGCATTTGAACACGAACACTATCACACGCCACCCTAAATGCCACCACGCACACACCATGTCATGTTGAACACTGTGAGACGAGAACAACGAGAAAGTAGTCATGCACTGCTGCAATCAATAGAGATAAATATTGCTGCATCTCCATAAAAAAAATTCATAAAGCTGCATCTCGGCATAACAGCGTCAACAAATGAACAGCATAAATCTTTGGGTAGCATTGTTGCATGCAGTGATGCTCATCTTGGAAATGGAGTAACTGTTCTAGAAAACACGGACAACAGAAACAGAAGTGGACATGGACGTACACAGGCTCACAACTGTATTTTACTAACCGAAAGAGGACATATATACAGCAAGCAAACGTATAGCGTTGAGCATGCGGTTTTGGGCACTTTATATGTGTCATCTTTACTTAATAAATCCAGTTGTGAGTCTGCAAGCCTCCTGTCCACTTGTTTCTGATGTCCAAGTTTCCTAGTGCACTTACCCTATTTACAAGATATGCACCACCGCATGCTGCAATTACGTATTGCTGTAAGGAATACAGAGATGAATTCTGCGACTGTTGACAAATACCTCAACTATGAAGGTCACTGCTTGCCATGCTTGTCTATATTTTACTGAGAAAGGCAGCCTAAAAAAAAAGAAAAATGTTCCAAATTTTTTGACCGCAGGACGTAGGCCGACCCTTATGTCTGAAAAGGCACAAGGTACTGACCAACTGAGGCAGACACAAGACAAAGTACATAGACACATGACAGCTGTACAAAGATGTTCGGCAGTTCATTGCGCAACTTTATACATGCGCCCTACCTGTTACCATCTCAAAGTTTGGTTCTTGAAATAGTCAATAAAAGCAAAATCTCGTGCTACGCTGCCAACCCCCCCCCCCCCCCCTCTACAGCTTTCCTAACACTGCTCATTGCCTTTTTGAAGGCAACATGATGAGGCTGCAGTACGGCACCTCCAAACAGCTTGTAGAGTAGAGGCCATCGGGGGTAGGCTGCATCACTATAGATCACATATTTATGACCCATGATGATCTTCTGCAGGTTCTCAAAGTGCACCGTCTCCTTGAGGATCCCTAAAAGATAGCAAGAATTAAAAATATAACCAATGCGGGTCTACACAGGTGCCTCTGTTCTGTTTGTATAATGAGATGTAATTACAGTTGCAAGTTTTTAGATACAATTTTTTCCTACAAATTTATAAAATGCCGCATGCTAACACAATCTTGCATCACATACTTAAGTGCCACGTTTCTTTACAGATGAAAAGCTGTTTTTCATGAGGTGGGTCATTGAGTACCTTTTCCCAAAAAACCAACTCAAAAAATATAAAAGTATATGTGGAATTTTCTTAGCAGAGATGTTAGGCTTTAATTTGGAAATGCACTCCCCTGAATGTGAAAAGCATATTACAGCTAGTTACTGCAATGAAGACATGACTGAACAGGCTTACCTGCATCGTGACACCTGCCTTTAAATGGCCCACTGGCAGACTATGGCATTGGTACACATTAGTGCCTGATATTTCTGCACAGGCTCCACTTGTGCCCAGAGAAGTCCTCCTTCTGAGCCACAGACAGTCGACAAATTTGCCTTGCTGTGCCATGATGAAACCCCAGCAGTTGAGCACGGGGGCCTTCCTTTGCATGCACCGCCTGAGGAGGAAAAATTGAAGCGGCTGCAAGCAACGATCGCTTATAGAGTCCCTATAAAGTGGTCATGAGAAAATAACCTTTCAGTGTGCACCTTCTTTACTGTGCCGTAGCATAATATTTATTGCATTGCTTTTGGAAGAGTTCACTAGCATTACCTCGTACAGGCCCATCAATTTTAAGGTGAAAATCTTTAATGGCTCATACTGTCGGCATTCGTTTGTCTGGTCACACTATAGCTGTCCATCAAATGACGTCATGATGATGCCATCAGAAAAAATTGAAATCCTGTTTCCGCTGGGAGCCGAACCTCTATCCCTCACATCCCCATCCGAGCGCTTTAGCCAACTGTGCAACGCTCGGGATCGTGAAACACACATCAAAATTCTACTTGTCTACAGTAGCGATGACAATGAAGTTGGAATTAGCAGTGATGACATTAGCAATGATAATGTGCATTTCATTCATAATGATGAGAGCAAACGTGATGCATCGTGTGCACCAGCAACGCTTAGATTTTCACATTTCTGCAGTGTAGATTCCGCAGTGCTCCCGGATTTTTTCAACACTATCATCGACACTTGATTTTTTTTTTTCAAAGCAAGCGAAATTCACAAACCTACACTAGGTTATTTTCTTTTTTTTTTTTTGTAATTGAAAGATCATATATACATCTCACTTTTGCAAACAGTTTGAGACAGTAAGGATGTACATAAATACCAGGAATTTTACAGAAATCATGTGCCAAATCAAAAATGAGCCAGATTCTGCTGATGTGCAGATGGAAATGAGCCAAATCTATTTTATTATTTTATTCTTAACAGCTTTCTTTCTCAGCTTTAGCATGATAGGGTGGACTACTGCGAGTGTAAATTCAATTATTGCTTCTCCATAGCTACTTCCTTATCACTGTCTAGGATACGAAGAGATCACAGGAAAAGCTGGAGCCAGAAAATAAAAACACTGGGAACATAGGCCTGCAGCAGACGAAGCAGTTTATGCATAAAGCTCGCAAAATAACTTATAAAAGACTAAATTCAGTTTAGCCTGTTGGCAGCGGCTTTCTGCATTTAGCAACATAAGCAAATAGCCGAAACTGGCAAGAAACGACAATATTTGCCGCTGTCTTGTCGCTTTGCATCCTATGTGCATCTACCATTCCCCGGCAATACAGTGGTGCACTGAATTAAAATAGCTCTTCATTAAACACATTCCAACTAATTTCTACCAATAGAAAATAGCCTCACATCTTTGCTTGAAGCAGAAGCCCACTAAGCATTTATTTGCTCACTTTAGAGCAAATCAGTGCTGCTGATTGTGTGAAAATGAACATTACAACTCTTCATCAGCTGTATTCACAGTATAATCATTTACAGGTATTATTTTCACAAAGAGACTAGAAACGACTCCGCAAAAAATTTCATTCAGTCAAAGTAGGGTCAAATATAGATTTTCATATTGATAAGGGCCAAATTCAAAATTGCTTACATTGCTTAAATTATTGCATAAAATTTTATGAAATTTCTGTGTTGAGTATTTCTAATACATGAAGCAAATTAAAAAATAACTTGTGCTGATAACAACCTTTTGCGTATTTCTCAGTTTGTATTTCCGCGGACTTCCCTAATTTAATAAAAAAAAATATTGACTTGTGCTAGTGTTTATGTTGATGACCTTATGCTGGGCTAGTAGGCAAGATCGAAAAGCAGCATAGCATTGGTTGCATTCGGGACGTTAAACAGTTTCACTAAATTTGATGTCGACAAGAGAGCACCTTCCCAAAGCTCTACAACCGAGTTGGAGAGCAGGGGTATATATATATATGCCTTTGCACAAGTGTGCCTAAGTTAATTGACGTAAAAAAAAAAAAAAACTGAATGATTACAGCAGACGTTCGGTGACTGGGCACGAGTCAACTGCAATCGTTAATGTATATTATGTTTTACAGTAGCCAAAACTGCTCGCCTGCTAGAAACGACACAACGCCGTTACGCGCCAGTGAGCATTGGCCCCATGCCACCATCCCTAGGAGCATGAGCGCTGGTGCCTTTCGACTACAAAATGGTAGGGTTTTGACGTAGTTATACCGAGTAGAAGGCTCGGTAGCGTTCATGCACACATGGAAGCTGATGGGGATGATGTGCAATGAGTAGCGCGAGAGTACGTAGCAGTGTGCACGCGGGATGATACGACATCCCGCCCTGCTTCTCACAAGGAATTTATCGCTTTAAATCCGCCCCGGCCTTTTTTTTTTCTTTCTTTTTTTTTTTTTTTTTTGAAAGCGCTATAAGCGGTCGCACAAGTGTTAGACTGTTTTCCTAAGCTCAGAACCTAAGGATTAGCACTAATTCGCATTAAAAGATAACTACTGAAACGCCACAGCCAGTCAGCTTTGCTTTACATGTTTCGGCGGGCATATTTATTTGACACAGAAAGCACTGCTATCAATAATTTGGCTTGTAACCGTCAAGCCACCACAGCCACCACACCATGCGCTACTTACCTCGGAGAATCGCTGAAGAGCTTGCAGATCAAGCCACTTGTCATATCGTAGAGTAGATGACCGAAGTAAAAATCGAGCTGTGCCAAGGTGCCTCGGAGCCGGAGACTGACACGCTGCGCACTGATGACCTCCTTTGGAATTAGGAGGGCTAACTGCAGCTCTCCGAAATCCTCTTTCTAGGATCTAAAAATCCTGTTGAACACTGTGTTGTTGGCGCCGATGTTGAAGGGTACCACGCTCACTTAAATTCCTTCGAGGCTTTGGAATATCGCGCTCCCGTTGAAATCTATGCATGTCTTTAATTTCATCCCATGATAGGGTGCTTAAAAGCTGCCTGTCGTGAAGGGTGAAGGATGCTGTCGGCATGATGTAACGTAACGTGGGCAGGTTGCACCGATAGCAGAAGCAAATTCTAGCACACGACCGAACACCAGCAAACACGAGCAGTTGTTTCCTTCCTCCATGCGAGCACCAAAACAAACGGATTTAGTGCAACTAGACTTGGATTGTTCAGGCTTGCTGCAGGTGGCAAAGTGGTTAAAGGTGAGCTCAAATTAATAATTATTCGAAACACAGCTAACACGTCAGCATGATGGCTTCGGAGGATCTGCATGTGACATTTTTGTGACATTATTTGAAGTATTTATTACAAATAACTTCTATCTTTTTTTTATTGGATAGCCATCATCATCTGCATGTACGTCTAGCGATACGTCTTACGTATGGGCGATACGTACAGCTGAAACGTGTTTTGCCCGGTGTCAGCCGAATACGTCTACATCAATTTTCACGCATGCGCAGTAGGCGTCCGATACGTCTACGTCTGTACGTATCCGGGAGACGTCATACGTCTCCGGTAAGCTAAATCTCTCTAATAAACTGTTTGACGAGGCAAATATGTTGTTCCTGCCACGGAGCAAGTGTGTAAAAAGCAGCGTTTTGGTTCGCTGGGCCGGTTTGTACGACGTTTTGACTTTACGACTCATGCGGCTTCTGAGCGACGTATTTTGTTGAGGAAAAAAGCCGCGTCGTCAGTGCATTCATGCTCACGAATCGCATTAAATTTGGGCTTAATATCATGCCATCGCATCTGCACGAAAGTGCTGCAATGTTTAAACACCAAGCTGATATGAAACGTATTGTGATATCTTTTAAGGTGGACGTGCAAAAGAGGGAGCCCTTTCTCTTATTAATAACCGCCTATATTTTACCGCGAGCAGCTCTTCGTTTATTCTTTAGTTTTTTTTTAGTTTATTCTGATTCATCACCACGAGGTAATTGAAAAAAAAATCGAAATGAAGACTAAGATTTATAAGCATGACTTCCTGGCTATACCGCGTCGACATAACGATATGAAATGCGCAGATTCTTCAGATATATTTTCATTTTTCAACGGGGTAAATAGGAGCGATATACTTGAAATGCGCTAACTTCTTATATAGTTGCATTTTAATTTTTCAGATGGGATGATCAATGGATCTGAACAAACGACGTCATTTCTTTACAGATGTCTTCTACCTACACGGTCATGCGCTTCTCTCTCGGTAGTGCAAAGAACACGCCTCGAGTGTTAATTTCGGCTGTTTTATTAAGCTAAAATGGCCGTTTCGCTACTATTTCGAACAGCATACATTTGCCTCAGTCTGCCTCATGATATACGCTGAAGACAAAGAAGCTGTTACATACTCGGTATTGAGCACGTAAACAATACATACGCTCAATCGCTGCGCTGAGACATGTCATAAAATAAAATGTGAATATCCGAAAAACTATCGCTCAAAGAGTTGTCGCCCTTTAATGCGGCATGTTTAGTACATGCAGCAATACTGACGGAGTTTTCACTTCTGAGCTAGCGAATCCATGCGCACTCGTATCAACGAACGTTTATTTTGAAACTAGCGTAGCCAAACTGATAGATAATTTCGTATTTATGACTGATATGACATACTGCTGCTTATTTAAATGTCAAATCTCATACAAAAGATGTCACAACATCAAGAAGCAGGCCCGCTTGTCAAAACATGCGCTATATGGCAGCGGCGCTATCACCGACTCAGCCGCCACGTCGTGCTGCCACCGCGCCACCTATAGTAGCTGGAACGACCGATATTGAGGAGCGATTAGAGAGAGTGAGTGGGGTGCAGTTTATCTCAACGTTAGACCTCTTGAGGGGATATTGGCAGATCCCTCTCTCGGACACAGCGAGCCGCTACGCCGCGTTCATTTCACCAATGGGGACCTTCAGACCTCTCGTCTTGAGCTTCGGTCTCAAAAACGCCCCGTTCAGCTTCTCCAAATTGATGGATACAGTTCTGAAAGACCTGCAAGGCTATGTCGTACCCTAGTTGGACGATGTTGCAATTTTCTCAAACAGCTAGGAGGAGCACCTAGTGCACTTAAGGAGCGTGTTGTCCCGGTTGAGAGACGCCGGACTTACTCTCAAAGCTGAAAAATGAAACTTCGGTTGTTCTCAAGTGACCTACCTTGGACATGTTGTAGGTCGAGGAGTAAGGCAGCCATCAGAAATGAAAGGTAAGCCGATCGCGGAATTTTCTACCCCTCGGACAAAGAAGGATATCCGTTCTCTTGAGGGGCTTGATGGGTATTATCAGAAGTATACATTCCCTGTTATTCTCAACGAGCAGGTGCCTTGGCAGATGCACTCCGTAAGGGAGAGCCTGAACTTGTTGTCTGGGATCAGGCGAAGGAGAACGCCTTTCAAGAACTGAAAAAGTGCTCGTTTCACGGCCCGTACGGCGGACGCCCGATTACAACAAAGAGTTTGTTGTCCAGTGCGAAGCCAGTGGGTGAGGAATGGGCGTATTGAGTCAGGTAGGAAATGACAACGAAGAACATCCCATCCTGTACGCTAGCCGGAATGTGACATTGAGGGAGGAAGCTTACAACGCCTCAGAGAAGGCATGTGCATGTTTAGTCTGGGCAGCACAAAAGCTACCATGCTACTTATACGGAGCAAACTTCGCATTCGAGACGGACCACAGTCCTCTCACTTGGCTGCGACAGATGTCACAAAAGAACGGACAATTGCTTCGGTGGAGCCTCATCCTTCAAGAATATAATTTCTCTGTGAGATATAAGAAGGAAAAACTGAATGGCAACGCCGATGGGTAGAGCGGGCTTTTCTGGAGTGCTACAGTAAAGGGAGAACTTGAAATTTTATGCGTCTGGATTCAGTCAATGGACGTATCTGTGCATTCTTTACTGTATATGTCTAACCTTCTGCGTCGTGCGCGGGTGTACGAATTGAGTATATGAAAAAAAAAAGGTTAATGATCCACTGTCTTATTCGCCCGAACCCTTCAGAATCAAAATTTTAGAATAGATGAGATGCCATGTTTGTTGTGAACAGCCTGGTGTGTCGCGGGGCAGAGTCGGGCTGCTTGCGCATCGTGTAGTTTGGTGTTGCTTTGGCCGACCAAGTCGCTGTTGACCATGGTGAGATTGTTGAGAGTTGTCTTGGTGCTTGCCGAGTAGAGCAAGTCGTCCCCTGAGTGAAGCGCATCTCGCCGCCGTGATTGAAGACACTGGACAATCGTAATTTTTCCGCACATCCAGAACGCCTCCGCTGCTTCAGGCAAGATATTGCCGAAGGCATGTCCTCGGACGCGCGCGTGTGTGAAAGTGCGGCGTTCGAGTTGCTTCCCCTTCGGCTGGTCTGCCTTCTTCTGGACAAAGTTGGGGACCGGTGATTACCCCAGCTGACACGGCCTCTTCAGGAGACACCAAGGAGGTGTGACTCTTTTCAAGGCCTCTTTGGGTGGCGGGCGAGCTATTGGGATCGAGCTCCTAGCCGCGATTCGAGCGGCTCCTGGAGCGGCCGACGTCAAGGGTAGAGCGGATGCAAGGCGAGCAGCGGATGCCTTTTTACAATTCCCGGTGCTGCTCCGCATGGCACCGGCGCTTTGAGAAGAAGCCTGGGTTGCTTGGGCACCTCGGCGTCGGGCGTGTCCGGACAAGTCAACCTGGCGCCTCAGCGACCGATGGCGCCGTGGAGGCGCGCCCCCCTCTCCCGCTTCGCGCAGTGTCAGACCCGTGACGGCCGACCATGGCGCTCGCCCATTGGGCCTCTTGGCCCGTGGCCAACGTCTGCGTCCTGATTGGGCCGTTTGAATGGTACCGGCTTTCGGGCCTATAAAAGAAGACGCTCGACCGGTTGTTGAGAGAGACTGTCTCCGTGCTCCATGGGTGCTGTGCTCTTTGGCCGGAAAGGACGTGGCGGCTTTCCCCATACCGATGGTATTTTTTTTTATTAAACCATGTATGTAATTTAGCGTATAAAGACATTTTTATTGCGAAAGCAATACTACTCTAGGTTTCGATCTTTATATGTGGGCTGGCAGGAGCTGCCAACTTGGGTCTCTCGTTTCACATGGAACGGTTATGTCAGAATCAGCCTGCTAGGACCCTGGCATTCACGTTACCCCTATAGGCCACTAAGGCACGTTCATACGGCTTGGTTAAAGAGGGGCTTTATATGTGGGCTGAGGAAGAAGAAAAAGAGAAGAAGAAAGCTCGGTCACCCGCAGGCATAGAGTTCCTTACACTAACTAGAGGAAAAGCTGAGGGCGCTGCACTTCAGCCACCATGGGCGCGATAAGAATCATGGGCCGGTGTGCTACTTGTTGCGGGACAGTCGGTTTTTCTCGGATACGGGGAATGGCGTTACTGCGATGTTTCTTTTTTTCGTCATCATCAACATTTGAAGGTGCGTACATAGACCGCGAAAGCCATAGTAGCGAAGGCGCAAAAGCAGACGTCGCCAATTAATGGTTTCTGTTTCCCGAAATGCCACTAAAAACTTCCTTAAGTGATTGCACAATCATAAATATTTTCATAACGTTTTTTTTATTTCAAAGTTTGCCTATTAAGTGCAAAATTTTGGTATTTGTGCTGCGCAAAACTAAGCAAATAGGAGAAAGAGCCATCGCTTATATTGGATAAATTTCACACTGACATGCTGTTTCTCTCTCTTTTTGCAATTTATAGTCACAATATTCAATCTTAGGACAATGTTTACGGTAGAACAACGTTTATCTTTGCATTAGTTTTGGCCAAAAGTTGTAGTTCTGCACTCGGTAGCTCTCCGGCCCATGATGCTTTGAGCGCCCATGGTGGCTGAACTGGCCGTCTGGAAACTCCATGTAAACTCCCATAGACGGTAGCACAGCTTTCCCTCTAGGTAAGAGTAAGAAACTCTATGCCCGCAGGTAATGCTTTCGCTCAATATTTGGTTCAGCAGCGTTGAACCCTTGTAATTTTTTTTTCTTTTGCTCACGTCGTCTCGTGAAAAGATGGTCTAAGCAGCACCGTCTCCTGACCTCTAACACCATGCCTGTCCGAAGAGCGAATAAAGAAGCCGTGGTTTTCACATCAGAGGAGGGTGCATTTAGAAACGCCAATTGCACGCTTGGGATTTACGTTGTCGGTCCCGCTTCTACTCTCCTTCGGTGCGAATGCGAAAGGATTTGCGTTGCCTCAAATTTGTCAGTACTTACATAACTACATCACAGCTACGGACAGATTCCCTTGCTAATTGTATTCCAAATTTACAAACTTCCAAACTTTTGCTTCGTATTTTTTTCTTTCAATCAATTTTGTGATCTTAAATCTTTTGTTTTTGTTTAGTTGACAATTACTTTAATGCAATAATTCAGTTTGTGTAGGACATTTGACTGTCCACACTTAACCCTGGACAATCCCCCTTGTGGGTATGTGCCATATATCAAGGCAGAAGAAGAAGAAGCTGACATGGCCGAGCACAAACTGGACATAGGGCTTGCTGACATCACGTTTGGCAGGAGCTGCCCACTCGGACCTCTCTTTTCATATGGGAGAGTGATATCACAATCAGTCTGCCAAAACCCTTGCATTCATGTTATCCCTAGGCTACGCAGGCACGTTCATGCGGCTCGGTTAAAGCGGGGCTTTATATGTCGGCTGGTAGCTTACGCTATCGCGTCATCACGAAGGCGGGAGTGAAAACAGAGAGAACGAGGTGCCGTAGTGAGGGCTTCGGACCACCGCGCGATAGAGACTTTCACCTCGTTGCACTTTAGTGGTTGGCATAAATAAAGCTTAAACCAGAGTAAACTACTATGGGCAAAAGCCATATCTACTTTCAAGCCGAACCTAAGCGTAGCCATGCAGATAGCTCTCGCGTAACTCCAGGTTTAACCAAGTTAAACCACAGCTAATTTTTTATTATTCACGCTTCACCATCTTTATTTTTCGGTGTACGTCTTAGTCATAATGTAATAACTCATTGTTGACTTTAGGCATCTAAGTATACAATACTACCAGCCACCTACTGTCACTCCTGTCATCATTAATCTCCTCTCACACCTGAGAGAAAATGAGGCGCTGGCTATGAGATATATGGAGGCAACAGGTTGTTGACTCATTTTGTATGTACCTTTGTAAACCTTATAATACGCAAATATAAGGACACTACCTACCGAGGCTTTAGACAGACGCAAATAGACAGCTTTAGCTGCTGGTCCGAATTATGTGTTGCCTTGGGAACTGAAGTTAAAGTGGGGCAAGGGTTCAGTTACAAAAAAATATGAGGGGAGGGAGTAGAGGGTAGAGGAGGAGCGGTTTTGGTAGCATCAGTCTACAAACAAAATTGTGGGAGTTTAGGCATGGCTTAAACCCAGTGATATGAGCGAAAACTGTGAGAGTAGCCGCAACATCTCCATTAATACCACCTTTTTATCTGCTCTTTTTTTTTTGTTATATTTTATGAATACAAGATTGGAAAGACGCAATATCTGTCACACGTTTGTGTGGACGCCTGACCCGCTCTGTAAGGGAAAGGAGGAAGGCGGTAGAGTCTCGCGTGTGCTCCGTCGTTGGCAGGAGCTGACAACTCGGGCCTCTCCTTTCATGTGGGAAGGTGATAACAGAATCAACCTGCCAGAACGTTTTGCATTCACATTACCCCTAGAACATGCAGGCACGTCCATACGGCTTAATTAAAGCGGAAATTAAAGTCCCGCTTATTTAAGGCGGGACTTTATATGTGTTTCTAACGACGGAGCACACGCGAGACTCGGAGTTGACTAGCCCAGTGAAGCTTTTCGCTTCAATATCTTCTGGCTCCTTAATTTATAAACTAAAACATATATTTTATATTAATTATTAAAATTTCAATTGGTCGCGGTTTATTTATTAGCATTTCCAGATTATTTTGGGCAAGGGTTATTGCAAGTGCATCCACGGATTAACAATTTTTTTTATTGATATGGTATATGGTCGGGCAAAACGTCTTAAATGTTTAATAGAATCACCTGAAATTGAGTTAATTCAGTCCTAGAAATTGTAGAGGGGAAAATATTATCAATAGGATGCAGTGACATGTCTTGCATTTTTTATATTTCCAAATTGCTTTAGTTGTGGGAGGAGTTAACCGAAAGGCGGTCACCCGATTAATACCATCAAAAGAAAGAATGCAAACCAAAACCAGTTTGCCTAACAGAGAAAATAAAAATTAGTCTCAAATATGCCATCCGAACCATTCCATTCAATCCCGCGCCATCTATGGAGTCAACCGTTAACTGAAATAATCATTCAATCAGTTGCACATAACTAAACACTTATATGGGAGATTTATTAATTTATAATGACATCAAAGCTTGAATTGAGTAGGACTCGGAGGAGTTGTATTTATATACGATGAATGCAGCAGTACAGCTAGCGGCACTACAGTGTATTAAAAAGGTCAGAAACTGCAATTTGACCAACTACATTCCCTTTACGACGCTGTTGTGCAAATTGTAAATTAAATTGCAAGAATGTACCTACAATCGATGGTAACGCAGACAACAAACGTCTCTCGCTTCCAGCTTAAAATTGCATACTGTCAGCGAATCATAGAGCGCAATGCGAGCACATATATGCATCGTAAAATATCGCACAATAATCGTTATGTTTACTAATTACAGAACCAGTTTACAGCTGTATTGTTTGCACTATGCAAGCTTTTAAGGTTAATAATGTTGCCTGTATCCATGTGATGGCCGGCTTTATTATTTACAGCAGTATGTGTTTCTTTTTATAAGGCTTCGGAAGCAATGTTTTCTCTTGCATTTTTTTTTTTCGAAATACTGAATTTAATAGTTACTCAGGGTTGTTGCATGCATTTGTTATTTCTTATGCTTTGAATTAATTTTATCTGTAAAACGTACATGACGGTTCGCTTCTACATCTCAAAACAGTGCATTAACCAATGTGAGGGAACGTAAATGGTTGTGTATATTATTTTCTACTTTAGGTCGCGTCTAGATTATTTTAAGCTTAGAGGGAGCTTACAAATGTGGCTGCAGTGGGCTTTGGAAAAGGCACTGAACTGCTAATCCACCGGTCATGGCCCCGATCTCGATCGATGAAGCTGCATATGAGTGCCGATAAATTGAAAACAAAAATATATTGCCGACGAACTCAGTTGAACCATTTGATTTGCGATTCTATTCGTCGAGACCATTTTAACGATATATAACTTGAAGTTTGCAGCATAAATTCAATTTTAATCAAAATTACGAATCGAAAAAAGTTAGGACCTCACTGTAGGCTGTAACATTAGTTCAGTGCAACTGTACTCGATATAAGCTACAGAACAATAAATAACTTGAAAGAAAGATAGCATACATTTCAATGTTAGCGTTAATTAACGAATTAGCAGTAATTAGTTTAGAAGAACATCTTGTTGGGCGAGTTGGTGCATACTATTGTAGAAACAAGTTGCGCACAGAAGGACACACACAGGAAAAATAAACACAGGTAGGCAGAAAGAGCTCAAACTATCAACTGGTTTATTACTCCTTTAAGCCTGCATATGTAGGCAGTGTACACGCATGCCTAAAAAGATAGGTGCGGAAAGAATGAGAGGGCGAATCACAACCTGTGCGACAATCACCCAGAGCCGCTCAAAAAATTCCTTTCCAAATTGTACAGGGAAACAGAAGCTAAAAATATATTGCAAAGGGTCGGTGCAACGCAGGATCCAATGCAAATGCATTGTCGTTGAATATAAAGGTCATCGTTAAAAAAAATAAAGGTGGGTTGCAAATAAAATTCTAGCAAGGAAATGAAGCTGTCTGCTGACACACCGGCTGAGTTTTGAAATCTGACTTCGCCATTTACTTCAATGCATTCTCTAACTGCAATAAACAAATCTGCACCAACCCTTTGCAATATATTTTTAGCCGCTGTTGACCAATCCCTGAATCAGGGGCTTACCAACCAGGGGGTACTTAGGGTGTTTAGATACGTTGACGATTTTTTAATTGTTTTATCTAAACAAAAAACTTTGACTCGCACTCATACAGTGAATAGCATTTTAACTCTTTTTAAACGTTATGAATTAAGAAAAGGGTCTAAAGTTTACGCATGAACTTCCGACGAAAGGTGCGCTGCAGTTTTTAGATCTTAGCCTGGAGTTTAGTTTTTATCACGTCTGCTGGCACTACGCTCCAAGAGCGCAGAAAGGGCTCCTTCCTTACGATTCTGCTCATTCTAAGATAGTTAACAGAGCCATAGCCAGCTCGTGCCTAGAATCTTCTCTCACAAAGTCATGCCCGCATGCAATGAAGACCAGTTTTGATAACCAGATAAACAGGCTGATTTCGACCGGCTTCCCCTGTGAGGTCATCTCAGCTGTGGCTGAGAGCCTTCTTAAGAAGGTGAAAAAAGAGAACAGCGCCAACAGTACGGAGCGATTGCCCCGAAGAAAGACTACGGTCGTCCCGTATATGCACAAGGTCGCCCACAACATAAAAAAAAGTGGCATACAGGCATGGCATCCCTGTGGTTTTCTCAGCTCCACGCAAGCTCGCAGGGTTATGCCCTAGGATCAGTGCGGAAGGCGCTCGACGAAGAGCATGCGATATTAAACATGCCGAAAGATTTGTAGAATGTGCCACGGGCGTTGTGTACCAGATCCCACTCAAGTGCGGACGTGTGTATGTGGGCCAGACAGGACGCTGCGTCAATGAACGCGCAGGGGAGCACCAGCGTTCTATTAGAAATAGGGAAGGAGCCAATTTGCCTGCTCATTGCATTGCATGGGTCGGTTGTGAACCAATGTTTACAAGCATTAGAATTCTAGGCAGGAGCAATGATAAAGTAGCCCTTGAAATTCTAGAGGCGTATCATATCAAGAAAAAAGGCGATAATTGTGTTAGTGACACTTCTGTTTCCCTGTGCAATTTGGAAAGGAATTTTCTGAGTGGCTTTGGGTGATTGTCGCACAGGTTGTGATTCGCCCTCTCATTCTTTCCGCACCTATCTTTTTAGGCATGCGTGTACACTGCCTATAAATGCAGGCTTAAACGAGTAATAAACCAGTTGATAGTTTGCACTCTTTCTGCCTACCTGTGTTTATTTTTTTTTTCTGTGTGTGTCCTTCTGTGCGCAACTTGTTTCTACAATACCAGTAATTAATTAGGAGGTACATATAGCACACTACAATTATACTCGACATATGCTATCTAACGATATATGACTCGATGATGCCGAATAAAGTCCGAAGTTGAATGGCAGCTAATTAAGGCCTACAACCCAGTGCTATTATACTCGACATTACACAACTATATAACACTTGCGTTGATATGGCTTGACTCAACGGCTTGACAGTGAAGTTGAGCTGCTATTTTAGAACGCCCCATTTCGGATATCGTCGAGATTTTCAAAAATCCAAATGGTTCAAACCGATTCGGAAACGTCTAGTACGGCTCGCCTGATAGCCCCCACGGGACTTAAAAATATTTTAAACACCTGAAACACACTTGCAATGCCAGCAAACAGTCCTTCCAAGTCTTGCCCCCGTCAAGATGGCCCCGACGGGCTTTACAGCTTTTGTTTTCTTTTTTTATAGCCTCATTGGCTTAGACCGCCGGCTTGAAAAGAAATCATTGCTCTAATGTTTTCGTTTAAATGAACCGGGTCTTTCCAGAATACCATTATCGACAGCCTTGATAATAATTACGCATCTCTAGGATATGTGGAGATAGTTTTTGTTCACAATTTGCAACTAGCACCTTGAAGGTCGAAGGGTATAATTCAAGACATAAGAGAAGTTGTCCAGAAAATGAGGCGGCGCCACTGAACTTGAAGGTTCAGTACTTTCAGTGATGTCTCAAAGCAGAATCGTAGATGAGCAAAATACGATCAACCAAAATGTGCTTACGGCTTGTAATTTGCAAGTTTTGTATTTAATTAGGGTCATTATTTACTGTTCTTTACTAAAATCTGTGGGCATCATTAGGCAATATAATTGTAACAATCTTTCGCTTCGGTAGTGAAAGGGTGTTGGGCCTTTGAAACTTTCCCGCCTGGAAACCATACCAACCATACCGCAAAAATTGGACTGGTGCTTCCATCTGTTGTGTTAAATGACACTTTTTGCGCTGAAATATGGCCTCCGAGATCAAAGACTATGGCTCAACACGAAACCGTTCAACTCAGCTCTGCAAATCTAAATCAGGCAAGGGGCGTGAGGACCAAATAGGGGTCACTGAGGTTTAACTAGCTGGTTAATCATAGCAGACGCCATGCACGTGAAATTGACAGAATTCTAGCATTCACTACATTCACGAAGGCGCGCAGCGCTAACCCAACGAACCCAGCCAACCAAACACAACAGGCCTGGGCACAGGAGTCATCTTCGCTTTGATTGCGCTTGCGAACATCCACATTATAAGTTTTAAGCTGTATAACCTAATCATAATCTGTTATTTTCATTCATCAGTTTTGCCAGCAGTATACTTCCCCGGAACAACAGGCGATGGCGCGCGACACTGGCAATAGCTACGACTTTCCCTCACCAGATGGCGCAACAAACCTGTGAGTTCACTGAACGAGCGTTGAACATCACAACTCTCCCTTGGGGCCTTTGGCAGCCGGGGAAAGTTATTTTTGCCGCCACCCCACGGCGCCTAGAATCTCCAAACACGTGCAGTTTTTACCATCAGCGATGCAAAATGCAAAATGAAACTATAAAGAACAGGTTCCACGCCAAGAATAACCAACTTGGCCAAAAGCTAGCTTTACTAAATAAATAGGTTGTCTTCCTTTCCGCTGGATGCTTTGCGGGCCTCCTCTGCATGCGGGCCTGTGGTGCCCGGCATTAGGTACAAAGCATCAACTTTTGAGTCTTATCAAAAGCGTTGCTTTCCCGTGGCTGAGCGTGTACACAGGAAGGCTTCACAGCGCCAAGCTTGACAAGCAAACTGCCGGAACTGGTGATGGGCGGCAGGAGTTTACGGGAACAATGCGCGGTCGTTTGTTTGTACTACGCTCTTTTATATTACGTCTTTCACGACGAGCGAAAGCTGTTTGTGTGTTCGCTCAAGCGTGTTTATTAAACAGAATGGAACAGGGAGTGTTTTTCACAGGATGCGTCACAAACTTCCGTAAGATCAGAAAAGTGCACAGGCGCGTTAGTGCACTGCCAATTCGGGCCGCTCCGGGGTTGCCTGACGCTGTTAGCCATGTTTAGTCGCAAATCCGATATGGGTTGAGATATACTGTAGCACCTACCAGTGGCGTAGCCGTAAATAGTTTTCGGTCGGGCTGTATAAGCCACCGATCGAAAAAGAAATCTGTGAAAAAAAAAAAAAAATGGGCGGAAGTGAGGTGCCGGGATGCGGAGAGGAATGGGATATTTAACACTCCGAAAATGTCGACCCACCCCGACGCACTTACTACGTCTCTGGCACTTACTAGCCTACGATACCCATGATTCTTCCAGCGTAACTTATCTTTCAACGTCAAAGACTGCATGCACTACCCCAGGAGCGTCGTCAACGAGGCTCATCTGCTGTTTCCGACTGTGCATGTTGTGTCGTACTGTTTCTCACTGTCACTTTCCACAAATGTTATCTCATTGTTCTGACACAGTTCCAAGAAATGATATCTGATTATCTGGTTTTGAACCTTCGATAGCGCGCCCTTTTAGGTGCAATGGACCGCGCAATCTTCTTGCGTCCATGGATCACCATATATACGTCTTCCAAATACGCTGTGCGCGTTGCGACGCCAACGAGTGATTACTCTCTGGTTATGGCACATGCGTGACGTTTTCTTAGCGATCTTCTCTCAAACTTCCGCATTTTCTTTCTGTGCTCTTCTTGCGACAGTTCATGACGTCTTTGAAGCGCCCTAAATCACGACGCACAAGGCGCCGTCTCTCCTGGATCACTGGTGTCTGTACTTTGCAGCAAAGAGGATATTAAATTTTTCTTTTTCTTTTTAGAATTTCTGACAACACCGTCTTTAGAACCAAGTACAGTTGCGGAAACTGTATCCACCGAGGTTTGCGGGTCTCAATCATGGCTTCGATGTAGCTTCAGACAAACATTTGCACTGATAGGCGTGCAGTGTGGAGCAGGTGACGACCAGTAGTCCCCCGATGTACACTTATCGCCGAGGGGCCCAGGTTTGATCCCTGTTACCCAGACTATATGAACGGACGCTAAAAATGTGACCCCCTCCTCCCGTTCGCAATTGTTTTATGGAGACACTTGCGCACGCCTATTCTTTCACTCGTGTTCGTCCCTTCGCTTCATGGGTGCGGCATCAGATTCATAAGTACCTTCCGTCTCGCTGTAGGCCTGTCGTGATCCTGTGTTTGGGCGCAAAGCTCTGCACTGCTGTCCTATTCTTGAGTCTTCATGCATGGTGCTCCATCCTTCGACTGCAGTCCGTTAGAGCACCACGCAACGGCCGCAGCCTCTGCTCACCTCTGAAGTATAAATGATTGTTTTCTACATGGCTCTCCGGACATCAGCAGGAGAGAAGACTAGGACATATCTAAGAAGGGGCAAGAGACGATACGGAAACTTCGTCTACCCCTAGCTAGATATTGACCATGGCCTCAGTCCATTGGCACAAATTAACCCTCCGCTGGGCGCGGTGATCAAATACCATCCGTGCCGGACACACGGCAACTGCGAGCTGAGACCAGATTTGCAGCCAAAGCGGAGCGGCCGGTTTCCCACGCTAAGCATTCCGCGTGAGCGCGACGAGGATCCCTTTGTTGCCGCTCGGAGAGAGGGGCGAGTCTGCCATCCATCAAAGCTGCAAGCAGCGGCAGCAGCCGTTCGCGATCGCGCCCCGCTGCCAGGCGCTACCTGGTGGTGTCGAAGGCCCTGTTGTGCGCTTGCTGCCGTCGCCGCGGATCGGCCGAGAGACGGCCCGCCCTCCTCCGCCCGAGCTGCTACACAATGGCGCGCCTCTGACTGGCGCTATTCAGCCGCGACAGCTGAAGGAAGCGGTCGCTTTCGCCCCCCGGCGGCCCTCTTGTTGCTCCTCGTTCGCCCTCTCCGTGCCCTTTTGTGCGCGTCTCCTCCGCTTGCACTGCTGCTCCGGCGGCCTCCGGTGCGCGCTCTGGTGTGTGCGCGCGCGCTTTGAAAAACGCCAGGCATTGGAAAGTTGTCAATGATCCGCCATCGCCGTTTTTGCTTTGCTGCGACCGCTTAGGTCGTTTCTTTCTTTTTTCGCCCTTCTTGCCCCTTCTTTCCTCATCTTTCTCTTTCCTTCCTGCCGGCTGCCGCCGCCGTTGTTGTTGTTATCAATGTTTTCATTGTCGCTTTTCCCGGTCGTACGTGTGCGTTGCCATCTTCCTGTCCTTTCTGGTCGTTTTTCTTTTTCTCTCTCTCTCTCTCCGCGACCGTTTGTTGTGAGCTGCCGAATGAAAGCCATGCCCCGTCGATCGAGGGAAACGGCTGGACCGCTCTTTGCAAAGGGCGCTTGCGAACGACCTCGGCAAAAAGTAACTCGCAGAAATAAGCACCACGCAATGTACAGAACCCGTGTTTTGGGAATGCGCTGTTGACAATGAGACGTCTCTTGGGATCTACTCGAAGTTCCTCAAGTTTCGATGTGACGCTAGCTACGACGGCGAACCAAGCGCGACAGCATCTGGACAAACGCTACGAGAACAACGCTGAGCGAGCGGAAACAAGAAGGGTCTCTGGTGGTAGGCCAAATGTTCCCTCTGTGAGCGATATTTCTCCGCCTGTCGCCAGCGAGGTGAGAAACACAATCCATTGCTGCAGCATTTGTTTGAGCTGGCAAACGCCCAACAAGCTGCGGTGGCAGGGCCAGATTGTGTACTGCGGCTATACCCCCCCCCCCCCCCCCCCGAAAAAAAAAATTGCGGCGTCTTTGTTCGTTTGTACCTGTTATTTATTCCCTGGGAGTGTTTCCGACCTTTCTTCGTGTGTGCATGAAGCCACTGTTTTGCTTTTTTTACGAAACTAGTGGTTGTTATTTCAGATGTAATAGTCTATTATTTACTCATAAAGGTTTGTTCTTGGAGCAACGCGCAATGAGACTAATGCAACACCGAAACGCTTACCTTTCAAACTCTCAGAGTTCCGGATCACTCGTCGACATCACTAAACAGTTTCAGAAAAGTAAGTTTCAGCTAAAATTTAAAGCATAAAACGTACATTTGGCTTTCTACATAATTAATGAAGAATCACGCTTAGCTCCGGCACTCGTCATGCTCCAGTGTAGATTGCTTCTCAACAACTGTGTACAATTAGGGCTCTCTGAGAAGCCTTCCAAGCTATACTTGAATTTAGCTATTTGCTGGGTACAGATCGGATATAAGACCCTGTGTGAAGGTAATGAGTGCACGGATGTCCTCTTAGGCATGCTAGCATGGCAACCAAGGTTATGTCATATAAAATGTGATTCAGCAAAGCCTAATCCGATTAACGTGGTGTCATGAAAATTGGTCGAGAACATTCACTGGCTGATGGCTTCCTTTGAGAGGCATCTGCGGCTTTTTTGTTGAGTTGCATCCGACAATAATTCCTTAGTCTAAATTAGAGTTTGGCACCAAGCCGCCATATAGCTCCCAAATTTACCGTGGTTTACCGCGAGATTAAATGTAATTGTTATTCAAAGACGCATTCTGTTCTGTAACACTTTTTTTTTTTAGTTAAATGTGGGTCATAAGATGTTGCATGCTTTAGCGGAAGAAGCCCGTAACAGAAAGCATGGGGGAAAACTCGTAGAGGGAGAGCTGTTGGACCTACGGCTGCAAAAGTTATTTACGTTCATGGTAACACCCACATTCGAGATATCAGCCTCATGCGCTGGTGTTTGAGACGTTGGCGCAGCGCCTCCGCGATGACCAGCAGCAAAAAGCGCTTGTTATCGCTGTACCGCCGGTTATCAGTCAGATACAACTCAAGTCGCTACTAACTGCCACATACCACTCATCTGTAACAGAAAATAGTTTCCTGTTAAAGCTTACCTGGCTAAATCAAAGGCAAACCGTGACATTAAATTATAAGCTCAAGGATTTTGATGCATCTGCATCTGGCTTGTTTGGTATGTAGTAAAACCTAAAAAAATGATTTGCTTTACTCGTCAGCGAAGTAATACACACACCGCGAGCCATATTCTGCTATACTGCGGCAGCCGAAAGTGCTGCGCGAAAGAAGGTGAAGTTTTCAAAGGTGTATTTTTGGAGCGTTAGCTCTACTCTTTCCATGCACGAACAACCTGAAGGCCTCAGGGTGCATAGGTGCTGTGCAGCAAACATCGTCGTCTTCATCTTCGTACCCATGGCACGATAGCACTATATGCTATCGCCGCAGCCGATCACGCCTCGTGTAAAACTGCAACACACTCGCGCTGTGCATTGAACGTTGTTGTTTTCATTAGGTTCTGTCTGAGCCGCTCCTTCATTTAACCTAGGCAACTAGATTATACGCTTACGCCATCTCGCTAAAGACAGAGACCGCAGTCATGCCAGACAGGCTCCCGAGACAATCAATCAAACAGAAGCTGGAGGATAGCCTATTGGCCGCGAGATCAACCTAGAGGTGGCGCCACTGCCACTCCGGTAGTGTGGATCGGCAGCCCGCGGCGCTCGCAGAAACGCACACTGCGTAGGTCTGTTTCCGAGTTCACGGCGGGTTTGTTGGCGATGAAAACGTGTCTTCTGCAGTATTTCTGCAATATTGCAGAAAAAAAAATTCAAGGATTTCGCCAGTGCAGCAGAAGAAGAGCGGATTTTTTTAGGAAAACAAAGCACGCAACCACCAGTCTTCTAGATTTACTTTGCACGTTTCTTGCGCTGCACCACGCTCACGCGCCTAATGCTTAGGCCTGCCTAATGACAGCTTTGTTTTTTTTATCGACTTTTAAAGAGTTTGCACGTATCTCACGCGAGTGAGACCGACGAATTTAGTGTCAAGCCCCCGCAGATACAAGGTTCGTGCTCTAGCCTGCAGTAATTGAATCGAGGCAACCTGGTTCACTATATCGTACTTGACTCGAGGATTAAGCAGGTTGAATGTAGCATTGACAGCGCACTGCATGGCGAGTTGCTTTAGGCTGAGTGCACATCAACTCTGGCCCAGACAACCACGCACAAGTATTCACCAAAAATGAGATCACGCCAACACTATACAGGAAACCTCGCCGTCCAGGAAAGCTGATTGTTCACTTGTACAGCGCTGAGTGAATTGAATTTGCCGAGATGCTTTTTGCAGCCACTGTCATAGAATGTGATAGTGTATTAATGCATGCGCCACTAACTGTAAATGATTTCCTGAAACCGAGGAAAGTATAAGGGATTTCTGATGTGTGTCATGTTAATATATAACGGTAAATTAGTAGTGTGATTATTTTGTTTTGCAATGCAAATAAATTTCACCGGGTGAGAAAACTTTTACAACTTGACGGAATTTACAATAATCAGCGATTAATTTTCAGTAACGTTAAAGTGCAAGCTACGAATTACTCGCTGCGAAGACATCGTTATAAACTGCACATGGGCACTGTCATGTTCTGGGAAGCCATTTTACAGGCTGAAAATTTCTTTATCACTAATTATTTAGCAGTGACTAAATCTTATGCGAAGTAAAATATTAGGGTTGCTTCCAAAACAGATGCCGGATATAAAACTATTCCGAAAGAAATGGAGGTCATCTTATCATGCGACTATAAAAATGTATTTATTCCCTAACTAAACACTGTTATTTAAGCCCGCATGAAGCTGTTTTACTCCCCTTGTCAGAAATGACGAGTTTTGTCGGAAGACAGCACTTGGACGAAAAGGGATTACAATGATTATAATAGGCTACCAGTAAAGTACATTGATCTAGGTGTATTATGTAATATTTAGAGTAACAATTAGGTGCAGGGAATATGTTTCCAAAACATTCGAGCATTTCTCTAAAGCAAAATGTGCTCACTAAAACTTTTACGGATGCACAGAAGCCTTCAATAACAAAAGAAAAGAAAAGAAATATGCATATTGGCCCGGGTTTAACGCATGAAAGTGACGGATGATTGCAGAGGCTGGTTTTGGTGTCGTGATTTTTTTTTTTTTTTTTCATTAATAACACCACATTTACCACTTGGAATTGTTTATTGTGCAGTCAAATCCGACAGCAGAGGAACGCCTTTCGAAACGGTTGTAATTGAAACATCCGTTCTCGAAATCAGCAGTCGAGCGCCCTTACCATTGAGACACCGCGACAGAGGTTTAAAAAAAAAAAAAAGTACTTACACAACTCTATCGTGCATACAGACGACATAGCAGGCATAGAGTGGTCTGTTCAAAGTGCATTCTGCTATATAAAGCAGTCTGCGGTGGCATGTGTTTTAGTAGCTGCGGTATTCCAAACAGAAACGGGAATATGCGATTTCTGAGTGTTTGCATTAACATTTATTGACGGCAAAGACCTGTTTTGCTTTGACACGGCGGTAACGACAGTACCACTTCGTTTGAGACATTGCATGTCAAAGGATCTCAAGCACCGAAGACCGCAATGGATGATGTCCTTATCCAAGCATGACGTGTCCGATACGGGCAACTATATATATTTTTAATGAAGCGAGGGTTATAGACTGTTCATATTTATTTCGCAAGAGGCATATAGGTAAGCAAAAGCTCACAGTAACTGCGAAACAAGCAAAAACACTCCTGTACACGCCGCATGCGCGCGCCTAAATCACTGCGGACTGGCACGCGACGCGAAAACGCATCCACACTGAGTAGGTTTCGCCTCGATCTCGAGGCCAATTGCCGATAAGCTTACCCAGCGCGCCTAGCGCTAAAGCGAGCCAAGATCGAAGCGACAAACGATGGCTAACGCTGGTGAAACTTCGCTAAAATGCAGTTGAGTTTGACCCTCTACAATTTCTTTTATTTTCGTGCAAAAATGAGGCTAGAAATCGTGACTTCCTATTTGTACAGCACGCAAGGTAACAGTCGGAATTATCAGGTCAGCTGATCATTTTTGAGCTTCGTTTCTACTGCGCGAAAAAGGCGAGGACCAAAAAAAGAAGCGCGTATGCCCACGTGAGCAATAACGTACCACGCACTTGACATTCGGCGACACGCTACCTTGTGTTTTGCGCATGCGCAGCGCTGCAGTGCACGAACTTCCGGTTTTTTCTCTCGACTTTTTGAAAGTTTCACTTGAATGGCGTATGTGAGGTGCAAAAGAAAATAATGCTAACGCTTGCTTTGTCACATCAATCACACTGATCGTCTATACATTTTTCTTCTTTCCTTCTTGATGGAGACGTAATCAATACCAATCCACGGGGGAATTCAGTCTCGTCGTACTTAAAACTTCTCTGGTGTCAAAAGAAACGATTGATGTTCACCGCAGTTTCTCGATGTAGTTTACACTTGTATTTCGATATTAAAATGAAGGTGCAAAATTTTGATAATACTGAGTACATTTTATATCATCAAAAAAGGCGTAGTGAAAGAGTGAGGAAATGCTTAATGACATTATTTGCTTGAAATCGAACATCTATGTGAATTTCCTTGTACTCATTGGACTAAAGGATGCAGATTCGTATGATGAGAAGATTATGAAAACATTGACTTTCACAGACGGTGTCGTTTCTGGCACCGAACGTTGGGCATGGTGCGCGAAGCAAGGTTGTACACTCCATGATTACGGAAGGCATCCCGCATGGTTCACGTACCGTGATGGCTTTCGCCGACTATACGTGGGCAGTATTCTAGCAAGCTGACATACGCGTACAATATTGCAACCTGTTACTGATAGCTAGCCCCTCGGTATAACGAATCTGAACTCCGTTATCTCAAAAAACGAAGCGGTAACTGGCAATTAAATCATAGTGCACAATAAAACCCCTCCTCACCGCGGCAAGGAGTGATAAGATGATGGGAGAAAAAAGGGACTAGCCGGCACGCAGTGCGTTTGTGAAGTGTGTCACTACATGGGGGGGGGGGGGGGGGGGCAAACAGTAACAGTAATAGGGCATAATCTAGCTATTTTGAAGTAAATGCCTGATTAAACTGCACTGATTATGACGCTGATGATCACACGATAATAATAATAATAATAATGATAATAATAATAATAATAATAATAATAATAATAATAATAATAATAATAATAATAATAATAATAATAATAATAATAATATTAATAATCGGGGACCAGAGCGTCCATCATTGAAGGTAATGAATTTGGCCAGCTTTCGTCTGTGGAGCACAGTGGCCTCTTTCTAACAGCCACGGGTCATTGCACCGTTCCAGGTTCTTTATGCATATTGTCCCTCAAAATTCTGCGTAGCTTAAGAGAAACATTTGTCACAAAGACACGTAGAGAGGCCCGTCTTTCAGTAGGAGAGAGAAATGAACAGAGGAGCGTTTGTCGTCAGTGCAGGGATGACAGGATAGGGGTAAAAGATGCTCGCTTCGTGCATGGAAACTGCTTTAGTCGTAAACATAAAAGGACCTGCCACTAAACTATATCGCGTTGCCTGCCTTACATTACGGCAGTTATCCGCGAACACATGGGAATTAGGGAAAGCAAAGGCCTCCTTTTAGGCCGGTTCAGGTACGCGAGGATCGCGAATTCACCTGTTGCTCGAAGAGGGGAGGGGGGGAGGGGGGAGGGTGAGGTGTCTTGGCAGTGCTACAGAGTCAGGAGGTGCCTATAGCCCCATAAGCGGGGAGCGGTTTTTCCATTCTTTCTCCGTCCCTTCAGCTCGTCACCCCGAAAAATTGGGGGAACAAAAAGACGGAGTGGTTGTATTCCAAGTACGAAGGGCCGTGCTCAACAAGCTACGGAAGCGTCACTCCCCCCACTCCTTCGCCGTCCCCCTGCCTCGAAGCAACGTGGGCGCGGCAGCGGCGGGAAAGATGAGCTGGGGAGGAATACCGCCTATTTACCGTCACCAGGGGCGCCGGTCTGACCCGGGAATCGTCCAGCCTCGAGCCACCGCAGCAAGTCGAGTGGCGGGATCCTTGCGCGCCGAGGCGGGGGACTCCCCTGCCGTAATGCGGCAGCAAGGTGGACCTATTTAGCGCTCTCGGGGCACCAAAGGAACCGCACCGAACTTGACGGGAAGGGAGAGCCGGCACGTGCCAGGCTCGTGCGGTGGGGAGGATCCCGACGGACACCTCGCGGACTGGGCTCCGAACCCTGCGCAGCATGCGGCCCCTGCGGGCGCCCACCCGGAAGGAGACGTCCTGGGCCCTGCGCAGGAGATCCCCGCGCGGGCATCGCCGAATGCCGTTACGGGGGCAGCAAGCCGCCACTAGACGCGGCCGTGCACCCCGCCACAGGTGTGCTCTGCGGAGCAGGGGTGTCCCGTACGCCACTCGCTGCCGGTGGGTGCTGAGCCAGAGGGGTTGATCGAGAGTGGTCTCCCGGACGTTGCCACTGCGAGGGACCGTTGATGGGAGGCGGCGACCACCTAAACGCCGGTGGCTACTGCGGTGGTCCAATGGGGCCGACTACGTCGGCACCATTTGGTCATGGACTGCGCCAGACGGGGCATACAGAGCCCAGTGACAGCTTAGATGTTGAACCTTCAATCTGGTAGAACGCGACCATGTTTCAATAAGAGCTCTTTCGGAGAATCGTGATGCTGACTGCTGCACGTGATTGTCTGGTGACAGCTGTGCCGAAAACCTGAGGCGCAGAGCATGCGCAGGACGTGAACTTGGAGCCCGTTCTGCGCAAGCGCTGCGCCACGCCCGCCCATACTATGAAAAAAGCGTTCGCTGAGCTCCTGAGCACAACTGATGAATATCCATATATTACGTATCATATAAAAGAGAGTTAATCATATTTCTTTATTTTTAATGCGAAAAAATTAAGTGACTATGTTTAAGGAATTTGACTCCAAAACTTTGTCGGCAGGATTGCGTAGAAGTCAGGGGCGACAGGAAAAAGCGAGTGGTGGAGAAAACAATGTCACAATAAAAAAATTGGTGCATGTGGACTCATTAGTTATTTAGAGCCAATTAAGTCAATCGGACGTCGAAATAGCTAACCGGAGTAATGACAACGTCCAAAGTGATCACATGGTACCTCACTTACGGTCACATGACCTATAAGAACGTTGGAATAGTGACGCAGTTATGTAAATGTCGGGATGTGACATCAGTGTGTGACGTCACAAAACCGGAAGTGGACGTGTTTCAGCATGAATGAGCCGAATAAACGAGTGAAAGTGGTCAGAAAGTGTGTAATGTGTCGTTTAGTCCAAGAACAAAAAGTTACGAGAGCTCTGCAGAATCTACAGTGGAGAAATGCGAAAGGCTATAAGCGTTGTTGCGCACACGGTATACATCGCGCGCCCCTTGTCGAATACAACCAGCGCTCCGTTGAACGCATCAATGTTCACCGGCGTTCTATAATTGGTTTACAGGAAGGGAAATGCGCAATATCTGTCACTCGGGAAATATCGCCGATCATGAGCTTATAGGCACCCTGCACCCGCTAGGCGCCGCCACCGCAGAAACTGCGTTCAGCGCCCCGCGCGGCTGGTGCTTCGTCCCTACTGCGTGTCCGCAGCGATGTCGCCTGCTAGCGGTGTTTCGCTGATTGTAGAGGCGGGATTTGGAGCTACTAATGAGGTTGCAAAATTCTTTAGAGGTGCAAATATCAGGAAAGTAACGAAGCTTTTTGAAGCAGGACATGTACACGAGGGGAAGATGGTAATTTCGTGTAATACGAGGTCCCCGTAACAGCCCGGTGCGTTGCGTAGACAAGCATCAGTGTGCTATCGAAAACCGTCAAATTAAAGGTAAAAAATATAATTTATCTGCTGGCTTTTAACGTGCTGACTGTGCACTGCTAGCTTTATGCAATTTAACAACCGATCAGGATTACGGAAGTGTGATAGACAGGAACGGCCACAAGAAAGAGAACTTGCACACGACGTTTCGGAACCTACTCGATTCTTTCATCAGGTGTAACTGCAAGCGAGTTCTTGGTAGTGGTGGTGGTTTATTAAAATTATTCAAAGAGGAAGTAAAGGAATGTCGCCGGCCGCTGCAACTGGTATCGAATATCTTATGCACCAGAGCTGCGGACGGCGGAAAGGAAGGGGGCAGGATTGTTGCAGCTTACCTTTTTTTTTTTTTTCTCCCACGATTGGTCGTACGTCGGGTCACCTAATGTAGCCCGTGCATGTAAGATGGGAGAGAAGGAGAGGAATCCTGGGTACAGTCTCGTGTTTCCTTGTACTTCCTATGATTCCAGCAGGTCTGTGTGAGCGCGGCTCTGTGTCCAGCATAATGTCATTTTTTTTTTCTAAGATATTCTTGCGTTGGATGGAATGTATCGCAGTGTATACGGCCATCGCGCTACGGTTTCTGCTCGTTTGTGTGATGTCCGTCCGCCTTATGCTGTTCCATGCTTTGAGGGAATTTCGATATTTTGTAGAGTGAGGGCAAAATACTTGTGTCGTAGGACGGGGTGCCCTTCTTCGTTCGATTTTGCATTCCCACGAAATGGCTGCTGCATATCTTGGAATTCGCTGAAAGCACCCAATATATGCCATCTTCGGTGCAGAGGTAAACGTAAAAAAAAAAAAAAAAAAAAAAAAAACGGCATACTTTGCTACGCGCATGAAATTAACAATCTACGTGCAGCATGCACGGCAGATGCCAAGAAACGTCCCTTTTACGCATTTTGAGGCATCAGCAAGTGACTACTTCTATAGCATAATGTCCGTTAAAAGAAAAAAAAAGAAAGAATGGAGTTTAAACTTACTTTTCGCGAGGAGCAAGGGGAATCCAACGCTGCCGTCGTTCCGTCTCCCAATGCCGCGTTGGGAAGCCGTAAAATTTTGTTCCAGCAGGCGAATTCATATAAGTATTGCTGAAACCTACAGCACAGCAGTGTGTCCGACTGTTTTTATTAGGTACGGCACAGCACTACGGGAGCCGTCGTCTGCTCAAGCCTTCATGTTAGGGACCCGCTCACCGCCGCGAGTGGCGCGCATGTCGCTCCGGAGTGAGATGCTCAGGGTGTCTATAGGAATGCTTTCGCCTTAAAGAAATATAACGTGGCACAGCTCGCTACGTAATATCATCAACAACGCAGCTGCTACCTATACTTTCCGCAGTGTGAGATCTGTACCACGGCCGCTCGATGGAAGCGCGCTTCCATCGAGCGGCCGCTGTAAAATGGCGCATGGATATACCGTGAGCAGCAGCAACGCTCAGGCTTACGCATTTCTCCACTGCCGAATCTTCAGTGCTCTCGGAAAGTATTTGCCTCTTTGTTTCGCTACGTGTGCATAACAGTAAGAGTTGCACACTTTCACGGCATATTCATATTTCAGTGGTGGCACTAGGCGTGTTGAAGCCTGCAAGCCGACCAGAAGCGCCCTTTAATTCGCGAAATTCGCGCGTCCTAGTGCTCTAAATGCTTGGCATGTCTAACTTTAATGAGGCCGTCTCTCCTATTCAATTCATTAAAAGTGGGAACAAGAATATGATTACAGAAATCGATGATCAGAAAACTAATTTTAAAAGTAACCACTGACATTTAGGACTCCATTTCTGCATGCTTTCTCATATCCCGGCTTCGATGGAGAATGCGTCTCTTTGTGTGCAAGGAACAGTGTGAGGTCAGAACTTGGCAGATGGACAAAGCGCGCCTTCTCAACTGTTGCTGCAACTGTCTTTTCCCGTCCCAGCTCCTCCCTTCTTCGCGCGATGCCAGTCAGCGTGATGACGGCTCGGCGCTGCGTCTCGTTCGGATCAAAACACGCGTGGCTGTGAAATAGGGAAGGGAGCAAAAGACAGATGCCGCCGCCTGCGGAAAACAATGCGCGAGCCGCTGCACTGACCCCGCTGAAGATTATTCGTAGCTCCTATGTTTCGTGCTGAGGCACAGTAAGAGATGGCCGAGTATTTAGCTTTGCGTGAAAATTCTTCACGAGGCATATGTTCACTCGTCCAAACGCGCGACGCCGTCGCCGCTCCAGTTCGTCCATAGCTCATTGCTATATTTTGGAGCATATTCCTTACGCAATGGTCCCAGTCGGTGAATTTTGGGCCATATATATCACATAAATGTGGCCCGAAATTCGTCGACTGGGGCCATTGCGAAATTGATGATGAAACCAATGATGATTATGACGAAACCGAGCGCAGTCCAGAAAATCGTGGCCAGGTCTACAAAATACCGGCACGTGTATGCAGAGAACAAAAATAGCTCTAAAATTACACTAGTGTGACGACCGCTGCTCCAGAGCATTGCTCGGAGAGATTGTGCTTTTTTTTTTTTTTTTTTCAAGGAATTTTCTTACGTACCCTCAGCAGAACTTTTTTTTATTCTAGTTTGACTTTTCTTTCTCTTCGATGCACCTTGACGTAAAATAAAGCGCAAAAGCAAGACAACGGACAAAGAATAGAAACACACACCACAGTCGCTTCTTACGTGTGTTCTGTCCTTTGTCCGTTGCCTTGGTCACGCTCTCTATTTACCTCATGGATCAATGCCAATGTGCCCAAAATTCCCTGTACTCTCTTCCTGGCTTATATATATACATGGCAGGTAAAGGAAAAACAAACGTTGAGCAGAGAGGCCTTGTGTCACTCACTCAAAGAGGACTTTCATCTCAGTCTTTCTGTATGGAATACATTTGGTGCTATTTGGTATGTAGAAGACCGATCATGCACCCGGTTAGTATGAACATGATGCTGCGCATCCGCCCCAGTGTATTATGTAGCAAAACACTTTATTTCTGAGCAAAAATCAACTGCTCAAAATGGCCTTCACCTGCCACGCAGAGCCATGATACAGTAAGCAGGTTGAACCTATACTCGCTGCCGGCGGCGTGTTCAAAACATTCCGTTCAACACATATCTTTGTACAGAAGGACCTCGCCCTGCTGGTTGACTATTTAAAGGACCGGCAAGCAGTCCTTTCTTCTCTCAACACCCGAAACGCCTTGTCATTTCTCGCTTATGTTTATTTCATGCATTATATCATAATACAAAATCACGCCACTGCTTGATAGCTGCCCCACTAAGAACGTCCTTCAGCCTCAGCCACAATAACCCAATAGCACGTATAAGTGGACATATATACGTCTGCTTATAACAGCTCATTCTTTCTTAACGCAATAGCACTCTGGAATTCGCTGCCTAAGGACATCGCTTCATGCACTGATCGTAAAACATTCCGCGAAAGATTAAAACCTCGTCTCACTTAGATATCGACTCTTTTGTGTGCCTTTCAAGAAGTCTTATTTTATAGTGCTGTATAATCCTCTGCTGAACTCTTACATGATTACCGTAATTCTCACATATCATTTTGTAGTTCCTTTTTTTTTTTACTTTTCTCTGTGTGCTTTATGTCCAATGTTTCCGCCATTTCCAAAATAATAATAATAATAATAATAATAATAATAATAATAATAATAATAATAATAATAATAATAATAATAATAATAATAATAATAATCATCAGCCTGACTATACTCACTGCAGGACGAAGGCCTCTTCCATATTTCTCCAATTAACCCGGTTCTGTGCTAGCTGAATCCACTTGACCCTTGCGAACTTCTTAACCTCCTCCGCCCACCTAACTTTCTGCCGCCCCCTGCTACGCTTTCCTTCCCTGCGAATAAAATTTGTTACCCTAAGCGACCATCGGTTATCCTCTCATCGCACTACATGTCCTGCCCATTCCCATTTCTTCTTCTTAATTTCTACTAGAATGTCAGTAACTAGAGTTATTTCTCTGACCCGCTCTGCACGTTTCCTATCTCTTAATGTTACCCCTACCATTTTTCGTTCCATAGCCCTCTAAGCTGTCCTCAACTTTAGTAGAACCTTCTTGGTTAGCCTCCCCGTTTCAGCCCCATAGGTGAGTACAGGTAAGATGCAACTGTTGTATACCGATACCGGTAAGCTGCTAGTCATAATCATCGAGTGCTTGCCAAATGCTCTCCATCCCAATCTTATTCTTCTTGTTATTTCCTTTTCATGGTCCGGATCTGCGGTTGCTACCTGTCCTAAGTAGACATATTCGCGTACTACTTCCAGTACTTCGCTACCTAATGTAAACTGCTGTTCCTTCCCAAGGCTGTTGAACATTACCTTAGTCTTCTGCATATTGATTTTCAAGCCTACCTTTCTACTTTTCCTGTCTAGGTCCTCAATCATTATTTGCAGTTCATCCCCCGAGTTACTTAGCAAGGCAATGTGATCAGCAAATCGCAGATTACTGAGGTATTTATTCTCCATCTACCCTTATCCCTAACTGCTCCCATGATTAGTTCCATAAAACCCCGGCCCTCCTAAACAATATGTGCCCCCTTATGTAATGTCTTCGAGCCCTTATGAAATCAATAAACGAAATGAAAGTGAAATGAAATTCAGCAAAAGCCAGCGTGAGAAAATAAGACTCTGTGACATGGGAAAGTGTATACCCGGTCCCAAGAGCTTATTGAGCCTTTATATGCCGAAGTGCTGACCTTCTATGCTTATTTGTATATTCACAGTTACATGAACTGTCGGCGGCAAAGTAAAGAAAATGTATAGCCTTCTCGGGACCGCTTGCTAATGACAGTCAGGTTGACAGCAACGGGTTGTGGACATGAACGTATATATGTGCTAAAATAAATACAAAAATAAAGCACGATAATGGGATATCGGACGTCATCAGCTGCGCATCCTGTGCTGTGGAGATGCGTGCAGAGGCGGGCAGAAATAATGGCTGAGCTACATCTATGCGAAAACTCACGCGAACGCGACGGCGGCACGCGTCGCGCGATGCCTTCGCGCGAACAGAAATGCAGTGTTGCTTGGCTCATCGCTCGGATCTGCCGAAACAGAAAATTTCGCTTGCTCGCCCGGAAGTGCATGCGCGATCAGCCAATGGCATGAACGCCAAGAGTACGTCACTACCGCTCATTTCGCACCGTTTCTTTTTTCTGCAGTGTTGCATTGTGATTGTGCATTACCGTGTAATTTTTCGCTTTGTACGAACAATGGTGGATGGCCAAATATTCAAAGAACATGTGATCGCAACCAAAATAACAATATATCACGTGACTTGCAACTTAACACATGTTAGACGCTTCAAATACATTTTATTTTACATGTCGCAACGGTGCATCGGTGGCTTAGCGATAGAACATCCGCCTCGCATGAAGAGGACCAGGGCTCGAATCACGGGGCCGCGCAATTCTCCACCGGATTAAAAAAAAAAAAAAATCCACGTGTTGATGGAATTGCATAAACAGGTTTGGGGTGCGACCTGATGCCGGTGAACACCTCTGCAACGCACTCCCTCACCAGAACAGGAGTTGGCCACCCTGGTGCAGTAATTAGCCGCAACCTCCCATGATTAGCTCCATAAAACCCCGGCCCTCAGTCACCAGCGGCTGCGGAACAACTGACCACGGCGGCGGTCAGACCTGTTACGCAGCAGGGGGTGCTAAGAATTCCTGGCTCCGCTGAACAGGCCGCCATTTGAAACGGACCCTGGCAACTTTTAACGCTAGAACCCTAGCTAGTGAAGCTAGTTTAGCAGTGCTGTTAGAGGAAGTAGAGAGTATGAAATGGGATGTCATAGGGCTTAGTAAGGTTAGGAGGCCGAATCAGGCATATATAGCACTAAAGGATGGGCATGTACTCTTTTATCGAGTCTTACCGGTGAGGCGAGAACTAGGAGTATGTTCCCCTGTCAGTAAGTGTATAGCGGGTAATATAGATGAATTCTATAGTATTAATGAGAGGGTGGCAGGCATCGTAATTAGGCCTAATAAGTGGTATAAAATGAAGGTTCTACAAGCCTATGTACCTACATCTAGTTATGATGACCAGGCAGTTTAAAGCTTCTACGAAGATGTAGAATCGGCAACGCGAAAAGTAAAGACTCAGTATACTGTACTAATGGGCGACTTCAATGCCAAGGTAGGAAAAAAGCAGGCAGGAGGCCAGGCAGTAGGTGACTATGGCATTGAATGTAGGAATAGCAGGGGAGAGTTACTAGTTGAGTTTGCAGAGCGTAATAGCTTAAGAATCATGAATACCTTCTTCAGCAAACGGAAGAACCGGAAATGGACATGGAAAAATCCTAACGGGGATACTAAAAATGAAATGTACAGTCTTTCTCAAAAATATACAGCCCAACGGTTTCGCCTCTAAGCCCTGTAACGCGGTTTCTGGTAGCAATACTGGAATATGAATGTATAAGCTAGAGCAGAATGAGGACGAGTTTTGTTTGAGATTGCGAATGCCAGAGCTGCGATACGAGTCCTGTTACGGGGCTTGGAAGAAAACCCCTTGGGCCGTATAATTTGGACAAAGGCTGTACTTCATACTGTGTTCAACCCCCGCCATTATGTAAGATGTAGAGGTAATCGGGACAGTGCGATGCAGTGACCACAGGATGGTGACGTCCCGAATTAGCCTAAAACTGAAGAAGCAACGCAACAGATTTGTAGGAAAGAAATTCATCAACGAATTAGCGGTGAGGGGAAAGGCAGACGAGCTCAGGATCTCGCTACAGAATAGACATTCAGCTCTAACCGAGAATGGCGACATTGCCCTAGAAGCAATGAACAATAATTTCAGAGATATGATTACTGAGTGCGCTGTAGAAGTCGGTATAGGATAGTTAGAGAGGATCTCGGTCAGCTGTCTAAGAAGGCGAAAGATTTGATTAAAAAGCGTATGAAAGCTTCCAATCCAACAGACCAGATAGAATTGGCCGAGATATTGAAGCTAATCAATAAGCGCCAAGTGGCCGATATAAGGAAGTGTAACATGGAGAATATTGAGCATGCTGTTAAGAACGGGGGAAGCCTTAAAGCGGTGAAGAGAAAATTCGTGTAGGCAAGAACCAGATGTATGCGCTAAGGGACAAGGCGGGCAACGTCATCACGAACGTGGACAAGATAGTCGAAGTAGCCGAGGAGTTCTATACCGATGTCTACAGTAGCCAAAGTAGTCAGGACCACAATGAGATTGGTGGTAGGGAAAAACAGTCAGACATTCCACCAGTGACGAAGGACGAGGTCAAGAAAGCATTAGAAACTATGGCAAGGGTTAAAGCAGCTGGAGAGGATCAGACAACTACAGATTTGTTGAGAGCCGGGGAGGATATCGTGCTAGAAAAACTGGCCACCCTGTATAGGCAGTGCCTGGTGTCATCGACGGTACCGGAACCATGGAAGAATGCAATCATTATCCTCATTCATAAGAAAGGGGACGCTAAGGACCTTAAAAATTACAGACCAACCAGCTTACTGTCTGTTACGTATAAGGTATTTACTAAGGTAGTCGCTAATGGAATCAGGGCAATCTTAGACTGCAATCAAGCAAAGGATCAAGCAGGTTCTCGGAAACGGTACTCTACTATCGATCACAGCCATACCATCAACCAGATGATAGAGAAGCGTTGGGAATATAACCAACCCTTATACATAGCATTCATTGATTACGAGAAAGCATTTGACTCAGTAGAAACCTCGGCGGTGATGCAGGCATTGCAAAATCAGGGGGTAGACGAGCCTTACGTGAAAGTGTTGAAAGATATATGTAGTGGCTGCACAGCACCCGTAGTTCTGCATAAAGAAAGTAATAAAATTCCCATAAAGAAAGGTTTTAAGCAAGGAGACACATTCTCCCCAGTACTATTCACAGCTTGCTTAGAGGAAGTATTCAGAGACTTGGAATGGGAGCAGTTAGGAATAAGGGTAGATGGAGAATACCTCAGTAATCTGCGATTTGCTGATGACATTGCCTTGCTAAGCAACTCGGGAGATGAACTGCAAATAATGATTGATGACCTAGACAGGAAAAGTAGAAAGGTAGGCTTGAAAATCAATATGCAGAAGACTAAGGTAATGTTCAACAGCCTCGGGAAGGAACAGGAGTTTACGTTAGGTAGCGAAGCACTGGAAGTAGTAGGCGAATATGTCTACTTAGGACAAATAGTAACCGCAGATCCGGACCATGAAAAGGAAATAACAAGAAGAATAAGATTGGGATGGAGCGCATTTGGCAAGCTCTCGCAGATTATGACTACCAGCTTACCGGCATCGCTCAAGAGGAAAGTATACAACAGTGGCATCTTACCTGTACTCACCTGTGGGGCTCAAATGTGGAGGCTGACAAAGAGGGTTTTACTTGAGTTGAGGACAACGCAGAGGGCTATGGAACGAAAAATGGTAGGGTTAACATCAAGAGACAGGAAGCGTGCAGAGTGGGTGAGAGAAATAACTCAAGTTACTGACATTCTAGTGGAAATCAAGAAAAAGAAATGGGCATGAACAGGACATGTAGTGCGAAGAGAGGATAACCGATGGCCGCTTAGGGTAACAAACTGGATTCCAAGGGAAGGAAAGCGTAGCAAGGGGCGGCATAAAGCTAGTTGAGCGGATGAGGTTAAGAAGCTCGCAGGAGTCAAGTGGATGCAGCTAGCACAGAACCGGGTTAATTGGAGAAATATGGGAGAGGGCTTCGCCCTGCAGTGGGTATAATCAGGCTGATGATAATGATAATGACGATGATGATGATGTCGCAATTTAATTCAATTCTTGCAAATGCAAATATTATGACTGTTGTTGCATATTTGCAAATAGTTTTGCGGTGTACTATGTCAGCAAAACAGAGCGTCATCGCCATTTCGCGTTGCCCTCGGTTCGCGCTATCGCGTTCATGTATCTACCCCAGACTGGTGTAGATACATGAACGCGATACATGTTTCGCTCCGTCGCCTACTGGGGTCCCCAGTAGGCGACGGAGCGAACCATGCTCGCTTTCGCCGCGCCGCTCGTCGCATCGCTCTCTTTTTTGCTCACATGTAGCTCAGTCTTAAATGCCGTTGCCTTCCAACGTTTATGACGTGCTGTCTGATTGATATTGACCGCTGTATTGTGTACAGGCAGGTAGCAGGCGTAGTGCGTTGTCTCTTGGATAAGCGATGTTTCCGCAGGCCCGTTAGGGAAGGTGTGATTGCAATTATAACAGAAAAGCGTGCTCCGTTTACTTATGTTTGCGTTTGTATATGCTCCAGGAACAGCCAAAGTTTTAGTGGATAAAGCTGCGCCATTTTTCCTGCTGTCATATGACGTTTGATAAGCATGTGTAAAATTAAATTAGTACATATTTTCAGCCGTACAGGTGAAAAGTTAAACCAATTAGGTTGTCTTTCCGCGCGCGCTGTGCAAGCACCCACATTTTGCAAGGCGTGTAATGAATGTAAGGGTACCATGACACAACTAATTTTGTTCAGTCGTGTCAGATTCTTGTCATTCGTCCGACTGCCTGGCTGATTCCAGTGACAAGGAGGGCATTGGGATAAGAAAGATCAATATCAGAATACACGCATGCGCCATAATAATAACTCCAGCTGCAGAAACAGTCGAGCACAAAACAGTTTTCTTTTTTTTTTTGTTGCTATGTATAGCGCCGTGCCTAGACCATTCTACTGCAGGCAAATCATCATCATCATCATCATCATCATCAGCCTGATTATACCCACTGCAGGGCGAAGGCCTCTCCCATATTTCTCCACTTAACCCGGTTCTGTGCTAGCTGCATCCACTTGACCCCTGCGAACTTCTTAATCTCATCCGCCCACCTAACTTTCTGCCGCCCCCTGCTACGCCTTCCTTCCCTTGGAATCCAGTTTGTTACCCTCAGCGACCATCGGTTATCCTCTCTTCGCACTACATGTCCTGCTCATGTCCATTTCTTTTTCTTAATTTCTACTAGAATGTCGGTAACTTGAGTTATTTCTCTGACCCACTCTGCCCGCTTTCTATCTCTTAATGTTACCCCTACCATTTTTCGTTCCATAGCCCTTTGGGTTGTCCTCAACTTAAGTAGAACTCTCTTGGTTAGTCTCCACGTTTCAGCTCCATAGGTGAGTACAGGCAAGATGCAACTGTTGTATACTTTCCTCTTGAGCGATACCGGTAAGCTGCTAGTCATAATCTGTGAGTGCTTGCCAAATGTGCTCCATCCCAATCTTATTCTTCTTGTTATTTCCTTTTCGTGGTCCGGATCTGCGGTAACTACCTGTCCTAAGTAGACATACTCGCCTACTACTTCCAGTATTTCGCTACCTAATGTAAACTGCTGTTCCTTCCCGAGGCTGTTGAACATTACCTTAGTCTTCTGCATATTGATTTTCAAGCCTACCTTTCTACTTTTCCTGTCTAGGTCATCAATCATTATTTGCAGTTCATCCCCTGAGTTGCTTAGCAAGGCAATGTCATCAGCATATCGTAGATTACTGAGGTATTCTCCATCTACCCTTATCCCTAACTGCTCCCATTCCAAGTCTCTGAATACTTCCTCTAAACAAGCTGTGAATAGTACTGGGGAGATTGTGTCTCCTTGCCTAACACCTTTCTTTATGGGAATTTTGTTACTTTCTTTATGCAGAACTATGATTGCTGTGCAGCCACTATATATATCTTCCAGCACTTTCACGTACGGCTCGTCTACCCCCTGATTTCGCAATGCCTGCATCACCGCCGAGGTTTCAACGGAGTCAAATGCTTTTTCGTAATCAATGAATGCTATGTATAAGGGCTGGTTATATTCCGAGGTTTTTTCTATCACCTGATTGATGGTATGGATATGATCGATAGTAGAGTACCGTTTCCGAAACCCTGCTTGATCCTTTGCTTGATTGCAGTCTAAGGTTGTCCTGATTCTATTAGCAATTACCTTAGTAAATACCTTATACGTAACAGACAGTAAGCTGATTGGCCTGTAATTTTTAAGGTCCTTAGAGTCCCCTTTCTTGTGAATGAGGATAATATTTGCATTCTTCCATGGTTCCGGTACCGTCGATGACACCAGGCACTGCGTATACAGGGTGGCCAGTTTTTCAAGCACGATATCCCCCCCCCCCCCCCCCCCCGTCCTTCAGCAAATCTGTAGATATCTGATCCTCTCCAGCTGATTTCCCCCTTTTCATAGTTTCTAGTGCTTTCTTGACCTCGTCCTTCGTCACTGGTGGAACGTCTGATTGTTTTTCCCTACCGCCAATCTCATTACGGTCCTGACTACTTTGGCTACTGTAGAGAGCTGTATAGAACTCCTCGGCTACTTTGACTATCTTTTCCATATTAGTGATGACGTTGCCCGCCTTGTCCCTTATCGCATACATCTGGTTTTTGCCTATGCCCAATTTCTTCTTTACCGCTTTAAGGCTTCCCCCGTTCTTTACAGCATGCTCAATTTTCTTCATGTTATACTTCCTTATATCGGCCACCTTGCGCTTATTGATTAGCTTTGATATCTCGGCCAATTCGATCTGGTCTGTTGGATTGGAAGCTTTCATACTCTGGCGTTTCTTAATCAAATCTTTCGTCTCCTTAGACAGCTTGCCGGTATCCTTTTGAACTATCCTACCGCCTACTTCTACCGCGCATTCAGTAATGACATCTCTGAAATTATTGTTCCTTGCCTCTAGGGTAATGTCGCCATCCTCAGTTAGAGCTGAAAACCTATTCTGTAGCGAGATCCTGAACTCTTCTGCCCTCCCCCTCACCGCTAATTCGTTGATGGGTTTCTTTCTTACTAATCTGTTGCGTTCCTTCTTCAGATTTAGGCTAATTCGGGACCTCACCATCCTGTGGTCACTGCATCGCACTTTCCCGATTACCTCTACATCTTGCATAATGGCGGGGGTTGAACACATTATGAAGTCGATTTCATTTTTAGTCTCTCCGTTAGGACTTTTCCATGTCCATTTCCGGTTCTTCCGTTTGCTGAAGAAGGTATTCATGATTCGTAACTTATTGCGCTCTGCAAACTCAACTAGTAACTCCCCCCTGCTATTTCTAGAACCATTGCCATAGTCCCCTACTGCCTTGTCTCCTGCCTGTTTTTCCCTACCTTGGCATTGAAATCGCCCATTAGTACAGTATACTGCGTCTTTACTTTTCGCATTGCCGATTCCACACCTTCATAGAAGCTCTCAACTGCCTGGTCATCATGACTAGATGTAGGTGCATAGGCCTGTACAACCTTCAGTTTATACCGCTTATTAAGCCTAATTACGATGCCTGCAACCCTCTCATTAATACTATAGAATTCATCTATATTACCCGCTAAATACTTATTGACAAGCAAACTCCTAGTTGTCGCCTCTCTGGTAAGCCTCGATAACACAGTACATGCCCATCCTTCAGTACTGTATATGCCTCATTCGGCCTCCTAACCTCACTAAGCCCCATGACATCCCATTTAAACATCCCATTTAATGCCCTCTAGTTCCTCTAACAGCACTGCTAAACTAGCTTCACTAGCTAGGGTTCTAGCATTAAACGTTGCCAGGGTCAGTTTCCAATGGCGGCCTGTCCAGCGGAGCCAGGCTTTCTTAGCACCCCCTGCTGCGTCACAGGTCTGACCGCCGCCGTGGTCAGTTGTTCCGCAGCCGCTGGTGACTGAGGGCCGGGGTTTTATGGAGCTTATCATAGGAGGTTGTGGCCAATTACTGCACCAGGGTGGCCAACTCCTGTTCTGGTGAGGGAGTGCGTTGCCGGAGGTGTTCACCGGCATCAGGTCGCACCCCAAACCTGTTTATGCAATTTCATCGACACGCGGATTTTTTTTTTTTTTTTTTCATCCGGTGGAGGCAAATCATATCTTTACAAATCCGTCCTAAAGGTGCACGATAAGAACCGAGCTGGTCATGCGATTTTTCCACTGCAGCGTGGGAACCTCATATTCGCATGCTCTCTCTGTATTTCTAGCACCACAAAAACCATGCGATGAGATCGGTTCTCCTCTTTAGCTTGCTGACATCCCTGTAACAGCACTCTCCGGATATGTTTTTAACGCGAAACTGACAACGTCTGAATTTTCTGGCGAACCACCCGGACAAGTCAGCAAACTAAGCGGGACCGACCGCCAATCCTTCACACTTTTGTAGTTCGCGGCACCACCGCAGCGTGGCGTCGGTTTCGTAGAAATTGCCGATAGTCTATGAACTTTGCTCAGAAGTGCCTGTTCTGAAGGTCATCTCGCAAAATAGGGAATCACGTTGCTCATATATGAGTCTACGTAAGTCATTAGGCATAGCTTTAGGTTCCCACGAGTTGATTCCACCACGTTATGCTCGGCTCCTTCCAAACGGCTTCATTTGTGTACGCTATCCCTGCAAGAGCTTCGTTGCGCATTAGCCCGTTATGTCCGCTGACCATGATGGCGTCATGCGTCATTGTCAGCATGCTCTTTGCCTTCACTTGTACCCTTTGAACCAATAGCCGCGCTCGAGGACTGGTCTCCGCTGGGGTCGGGGAAATCGATTCGCTCTTTCCGAGCTGCGCTTGTATTGATCTTCGCGCCTATGAAGGTGCGCAGATCGAGGTATGCGCACAATGGGGCCTCCTGACGACTGTCATTAAGAAGAGCGCGTGCTGAGTGAAGATAACTCCCAAAGGAGTCGGCAGAGTGCATTAACGCTTGTTGTCGGTCAACTGGAAAATTCACCAGTACTTTCATCCCACTGCATTCACAGCCACTACTTTTCTTGCGGACTTCCTCAGATTTCTCATCAGAGGGGTACTGCTGATGTGTTCACGATCACTGATTGATTGATTGATTGATTGATTGATTGATTGATTGATTGATTGATTGATCTAATCGGTCGATCTTAAGAAGCTGCGTACTTCTTATTTCATTTCATCCGCATCCGGAACCCTCTCCTGGAAGCACGACGGCAAAGCCCGAGCGACAAAAAGAGCCCTTCCACATTTTACGAAGGTCACCTCCCCACAAACGGTTACACTCCCTAGTGAACTTTTTGTGTTTAGAGGCCGCGAGTGCTCGCCGGCGCGAGCTAATGGTGCGATCCGCTACGCCGCGCGCTGGAGCGGCGATTGAGTGCGCCGCGTAGTTTCTAGACCGCCGCGGAGAACTCTTCTAATGAACGACGGCGGCCAACCAAACAGACCGAGACGCGGTTCGCCGGGGCTCGCGCGACCTGCGGCCGTTTCCTCTTCCCATATACTTTTTTTTTCACCCTGCCGCTTCCCGCGACCAAATAATCGTTTTAATTTAAGAAAGGGCCTCGGGTCATTTCGCTTCCCTCCGGCGTGCCACGGCCGCGCAGCTGCGGCGGATTAATAACGATCCCCTTCAATGAGAGCATCCGCGCCACAGGGAGAAGCGGGCACCGGGGAAGAAAAGCGCAAGAAAGAGAAAAATGGAAACGAATGCGGCACGCCAGAAGAGAGGACGCGGGGAAGGGAGAGCGCTGCATGAGTGGTGTTCCCGGCGCGCCGCTCGCATATTTCTCCGTCGTTATTGGGGCCCATGAATTTTCTTCCTTCCGACTTTCCCACATCGGTTGCGCTTCGTGCGTGTGCCATATAGTGCGCGAGAAAAAAGGAAACAAGAAGGAAGCGAACAGAAAGTGGATTCAAGCGGCGGGCACTGCAAGCGCGAGAACTGACTGTGCCTGGCACCGCGTGTACACTCTTCCGTGCGTGTACAGGCGGTTTGCCCTGCAAGCGAGAGAGGCGCCCGCTTTCGGTGGCCTTTGATTGAAGCGCAATATAGCCCATCGCCTCGCACTTATAGGATCCCATGGAGCTACGCTGCGTCCACTTCTGTGACGTCCCGTTGTGTCTGCTCCCTCGCCCGCTAGGTCCTCGACTTAATTGGAAATTAATTTACTGGATCATAATTACAGGCGCGATTAAATGTCCAGCGCGCAACAAGCGCTAATGAGTGGCGGAACGTGCGCACGTCCTATTCACTCGCTAGTGCATTGTTAATGCGTTGCGCCTTTCCGTCTACTACAAAGAAAGCCCTGATCTGGTAGACAGGATTGAGAGAATGCCTCGCGTGAAAAAAATCTTCAGCTGCACTATAGTATTGGTGTAGAAAAGAGAACCCGATGTTTTACTAGAAGGCGCCGTTTGCCACCCGGAAGCTCTGGGAGAAATAGGAGAAGTAATGTGGTGACAGGAAGGTATCAAAATTCAAATTAGAACCCTGTTTGCCTTCCTGATGTCGCCACAGGAAAAGGCCGAAACCTTTTGCCTCTGCGATCAAAAAGATCAGCATATTTTGATAGAAAATATCATGCTTTGAGAGGCAAGCAATCATACTTGAAAACAACACCTGGAAACAATAAGAGGGGCATCGGCGGCTTGCTTTGAGCACCGTCGCCTTGGAGCGCTTTCGTCTCCGTGTAACTCGTGCTTCTCTCTCTGCAGGGATCCGGTAAAAACGTCCCCGGAAAAAACATCCCCGGAAGAAACGTCCCCGGAAAAAATGTCCCTATTGGCGAAGTAGGAAAAAATGTCCCCGAACGGGGCTGAAGTCTTGCGCTATAGGACGTAGACTACGTTTCCCCGTGGCGAGCTGCAATGATCAATGATGCATATTGACTTTATTACAGCGGTTTCACCTGCCGGCTTGGAATTGACCGCGAACGTCGAACTGATGCGGGTATTCAGGACAAAAAAAAAAAAAAATTATGGCAGTGGTAATACAGTGACAGCGCCTCGTCTTGATTTTTTTTTTTTTGAGGGGAAAAGAGGAGCTGACCACTGGCTTTATCGCAGAAGCTTGGAGCGATGCTTTAATATGTCCATGATGCACGACCTGTTAAGCCTCGTTCTGCTTATACCATCATCACTCTTATCACAATTCTACACAACCATCAGAAAAACGGTTGAACCTCGTCACCAGAAAGTCTGGCAAGTAATTCTAAGTGACGTCTTCTGCATTCGGCGGTTCCCCGAGACTACCATACGCCGATCCGCTCGTACCTTTTTAAGGGGGCAGTGTTGACGAAACTTATTAGACCTGCCATATATGATTGCTTAACGAGCTGCGGAGCTCGGAACCTCGTAACCGCGCAACGTATAAAGAGCCAGATGGCTCTCTCACCATGCTTTTACACTGTTCTTGTAAACGTTTCGGGCCCCCAGAGGACGCAAGTTCCAAATGATGAGTACATTTAACTCACAGCCAAGAAAAAATGGCATAAAATGGTTTTCTTTTTTTTTTTTTTTTTCATGTGAATTCTGGAAGAAATCTTTTTTAGGGCCGGCTTTGGCCTTGGGGACGTTGTTTCCTAGTTGCCGCTTCTTCAGGGGACGTTTCTTCCGGGGACGTTTCTTCCGGGGACGCTTTTACCTACACCCCTCTCTGCATGGGTGATCGGACGCGTGTATCCAGTGGAGGAGCGTTCAATTCCTCTCCACGTGGGAGGATGTTCTGCGCCCTGCGTCTGATGCGCAATTGCGGCGCTGTATGCAGTGTAGTCGTAAACAACGTGAACGATGCGTATACCCCACGCCACGGACACGTACAGCACGCGCAGCCAGTATGCCGGCCCTCGTGCTGGTAACTTGATGTTCCAAACTGCTTCGCTGATCAGCTGTCGAGAAGAAACCGAATCTATGGTCTCCTCGCATTGCATGCACATCGAGACAGGCTGTAGTCGAATACAGCAAGACTCTGGAGAGTCCGCTAAACAAAATTCCTCCTTGACAAAAAAGTAGACCGATGTTTAGTTTTTCTTGGTGTCTAAACAAAGGAACCTTTCACTGGACAAAATCACAAGTCCAATAATTTGATGCCTAAGATGCCTGGTTGCGTGTAAACACGTGTATATTGTCAGCAAACACAACCGTGAAAGAATCGCACAAAGTTCGATGTAAAGGCATCAACGGCTTCTAATGTTATCGCAATGTCAACACAATGTAATTAGGTGACCCTGTGATTGTTTTTCTTTTTTTTTTTTTTTTTTTCAATACTGCGCCAGGTTTCGAGCCGTCGCGTGGTCCCGGCGGAGGCCACGATTGACCTTGAACAGCCAAGGAGGAGGAGGAGGAGAAGAAGAAGACTGGTAACTTACGCTCTCGCGTCGTATACTCTGAAAGGATGAGCTTAAGTGTCCCCAATAATGTAGCACGTCTTACACTGATAGGGCGTGATAGGGTAATAATGTAGCAGGCAAAAGAAGCTTCCACCGTTGTTGTCGCAATTCAGCTAGAGTTAACCAGAGTTAAACTACAACTGATGTTTTTTTTTTTTTGTTTGTTTGTATTTTGTGGGGGAGGGGGGGGGGGGATCACGTATCAACTAACAGCTGAGAGTGCGTGTTGCTGCCCGCAATTTGTACAAAGTGCCCTGAAACAATGTAATAGGCATGGCTGCCTGACAGACGTGGCAATAATTTAATTACAGTAGTAAAATTACTGTAATTGAACTACTTTTGTTTGTAATTTGTAATGTAATTATTTACCGTTTCGGTTTGGCAATTTAGTAATGTAATGAATTACTTCTGGTAGTAATATCGCAGCAAAAATAATTCTTTTCGAAATTACTTTCACTTGAATGTACTACTACTCCTTCAATAGACAACAAACTTAGAGTGCTGTGAAAGCAGAAACGACGTGCGGCAAACCGAAGCCAGCGTAACGGATCGGCAAAAGGAGACAGAATTGAGCAGAACAGTGTGTCTGAGACCTCCTATGTAGCCGGGTCACTTAGTGCGGCTATCCCATGGCAACCCTTCTCCAGGCAGCAGGATATAAGGCGTCAAGGGAATGCCGAAGTGAGAGATGGTGCAAGAAGGCTGGTTGAAAACTATAGTTGGGAACGCGGCGCAGTGGCACTCCCTGTTGCGTCGGCTATGGCGCAGTGATGCCTGGTTACACTCGTCACCACGGGGCGAGGGAGGATTGAGGTTGGGGGAGATAGGCGGAAGGGTTCATGGCGTACGCCACCGTGACTTGAACATTACTGAGCAGTGAGCACAAGGTGCCGACGTCGATTCTTGGGACTGCGGAAGCATTAAATAGCCTACCTTCTTCGGGCCTTCAAATGGCGGAGACAGCTCCGGGCAAGCAGGACGCTGGGTTCGCTGGTCATTTCACAATCGTTTGACCATGCTTCTGATTTTTGTGTGTGTGTGTGTGTGGTCGCCTTGTCTTTGTAATTGCAAGTGCTGTAGGAAAGAGGGAAGGAATAGCTCTCTGGGACAGAATTCAGCGGTAAGATGAAATAATGTGTGTGCTTCGTGTCTGGAAAGCAAGTTGTCGTTTTTTTTGTTTACTAGCTTTATTTAGTGTTTGCATGGATAGAAACTAGAAAGTAATTGGAAAGTAATTGAATTACTCAGTAGAAGTAATTGTAATGTAATTTCATTACTTTTTGGGAGCAATAATGAGTAATGTAACTTAACTACTTTTCTGCGATTTTCAGCAAAGTAATTAGTATTGTAATTTAAATACTTTTCAAAAGTAATTTTACCATGTGTGCTGCCTGACCAGTTGACTTTAAGACGACTGAGCGCTTCGACGCAATTGGTCATGCGTCCGGCATCGTAGCATTCGTTTGAGGTCGCATTTAACAATAAGTCGGCTTCCGCAGTCCTAAAGGTCTATTCACACTTGCGACTAGATGAGGTCGCGCGACTACCAGTCGCGCGACCAGAGGAGGGGAGCTATGTTCACACTTGCGACTGTCGCCTTCTCGAAAAACGAGTTGGGAGTAGGAAAGCTGCAGGGCCATGACAGCAAACGTCGGTAGCAGCCGCTTGCCAGACACTTCAGCTTTTTCAGGCGAGAACGCCGGCGACGAATAGACGGTGTCAATATAAAATGTTGCGCCTGCGTGAAAAACCCATTTCTCAAAAGTTCATAGTACTTACCGGATAGTCCGAATATCTTTCCAATCTCCTCCCAGGCCATATCCTTCTCCCTGCCTTTGAATTCCGGATGCCGTTTGTTGAAAAAGTAGGGGTATTCTTTAATTGCATTGAGAAGGTGCTCGATCGAGTACTCCGGGACCTCGCTGATTGGTGAAATGGTTTGCGACTAGTAGTCGCGCGACTAGAAATTCGAGCAGTGCCCGATCGGCCCGCGGCAGTCGCTTTTCGACCGATGCGACCATTTGCGACTGTCGCTTTTCGACCAAAACGGTAGCGCGACCACTGCTAGTCGCAAGTGTGAACGGGCCTTAAGGTGCACTCGCCAATTTCAACTTCCGAATAAAAGGACTGCGTGGGTGCAGCGCGAAGTTCGAAAATAATTTATACTGTCGGCGCGCCTGCTTGTTAACCCTGAATGGAGTCAATCCCACATATCAGTATGCGCATACCATAACATTAAAAAAAAAAACAAAAAAAACTAGGCCTCAATATGACGTTTCATGCTCTCAAATCTTCTTTTAAGGCATGTACTCTCCAGCTGTTAAGGTCAGGCCGACTTCATAGGTGCCGCATCAAATCAGAAAATAATTTATTTTGCACGCATTTTAGGACCCTGATTGATTATACCACGGCCGCTCGATGGAAGCGCACTAGGTGCGGCCTGCTACGTCGCCCGAAACCGGCGGAAGGCGCCTACTTCCAGTCGCCACCGCCGCGGCGCCACCGTTCGGGGACAGCCGCGCGCGGAGAGCTGCGCCTGGCTGCGCTTTCAGGGAGGCGTCGGCGTGGTAGAAGCCTTTTATTTTAAGGATGTAAGAGCTCCGCTTCACACAATTTGGCAACAAGAATTAGTATATACTGTCATGTCTAGTGTGACCATGTCAGCACTTAGCGCTTGCTCGGCAAGGGTGTATACTGGAGTGTACCCCGAGAAACTTATAGTGACGGTGGTTCAAGGCCACTCGATTGGAGAGCTCGCATTAGCGTGATGGTGCATTCGGATCGTGTTGTTCGTCACATTAAAATGTGACCCGGCTGTGAACAATTCGAAGCTGTTCAGCTGCCAGGGTAGCCTAATGAATAACCACTTAATTAACTATGTCGCGAATTCTGTGTGTCATTTTCATACCATTTACTCATTCCTGCATACAGCTTTTTTACACAAATTGATGTCAACTTGTTCTAAGCTGCCAGCGCTATCCAATAAAAAAAAATGTCCTATTATGAGCAACCTCTGTGAAAATGTGACATGCAGCCAACCTTTCTATTTCATTGTGACAAATGTTACGGTGAAAATATGAAGACGTTTATTAGGTTAAGTCTAGATGATAACATTGGATCTTCGACTCAGTTGGAGACCTTAAACTTTGTACGCCAGAACGCTGTCCGTTATGGCTTCCCGCATTTTGCATGACCGGACAAAGTAAGCGCGCTTGATAGAGCCGGTCTGCCTCAAGGTGCTACGTATATGCGACGAAAGCTTTTATTACTATTTTTATCGGCTGGTCGCAAACCCATACAATTTTGCTGGTTCGTAATTTTCAATGGAAGAACGCGCATCGAGTGTTGCTGTTGTGAAACTCTTAGCTTTGATCACAAGAATGTTCACGCGTCAGAATGCAACTGCAGCCGAGATTCAGCGAACAGCCGAGTACGCTTATTTAATGGCCACACAAAAAAAGGAAGAAAATTACCAATTGCAGACGGAAAACCTTTCTTGAGAGAAGTTTATCCCATAGACATAAACATATCGCTCCACTGTTGACATTTCCAGCCCAGCTCGCTATCAGTGGGGGCAGCAACTTAACGATATCGTGCATAGCGCCTCAGCATGGGCACGATCATTGTTTTTATAGATTAGCTGCAGGTACTGTGTACAGTGATAAAACAATGATGAAACCAAAAGTTTACACAGCTTGCTACTTCGCCGGACCTCTTCAGACTTCATCACCCTGCTAATGAAAGTGCTCGTAAGCTAACAAAGCTTGATTACTTCCTTTGCGGGGTACATCAAGCCTCCATTGTCCTTGATTTTCATTAACCAGTAACTAGTCCAGTTGACTCATATTTCCTGCAACAGGCTCTTGCTCGACTGACATGTCGCCTCAAAAGCATTACTAAATATCGCATAAACTAAGCAACAACCTGGTAGTGATAAACAAAACTTGGGGTTCTTAGGTCTCCTTGAGGAGCATCGTTAGAGTGCCCGCACTTTGCTACCTGCTTATTCACCGTATACCGTAATTACTGCCTCGGTCGCATATCATTAGAATGCAGCCTTAAGCCACCGCATTATATGAAATAGCACCCTACACATAGTATATAAAGCCCCTGTTTACCGAAGCCGTACGAACGTGCCCTATAAGAGTATAGTGTGCCTGACTTGGGATCTAAGGGTCCTGCTTTCAATAATTCCCATTTCACCCTTACACCTTATTGACTCTCTCTGGTTTGGCAGCTCCTGCCACATTGAACATGTCATGTGTTCTCTGCGCCAAAGGTGTCTGGCCATATCACCAAATAAAGTGCCTCTTATCAGAGAGGTTTTTTTTCCGACTTTGCACCAACAGAGCGGGGGCCGGATTTTCTTGGAACGTGGCATTTCATTTTATCACATCAGCTCAAACAGTCTCAACAGTGTAAAAAAATGTTGTATACACAGGCTCCTTTACTTTCAAGGTCACACAGACTAGCGCGGCAAAATTTAGAACAAATTGCATGCTTATATATATAAAAAAAAACCTTCGTAGCCTTTTCTTATATGTTCTCACAACATAACCTGCGAGAAAAGCTTCTGGTGCTACCTCATCGTGTTCATCTGCTTCACAACACATTGTTAAAAATCCTAGTTCACTGGCCAGCTCCCTGATAACTAAATAGGTTAAACAGCGTGACGGGAACACAGGAAAAGAGGACGACACAACTAGCGCGGTTGTGCCGTCTTCTCCTGTGTTCCCGTCACGTTGTTAGCACGGTTAACCTATAAATAATCCCCAACAAGTCCAATCTGCTGTCCCTTGTAGCAAATTCAATGGCAGCTGATAGGGCATTACGCTTCAGCATCTGGACTTTTTAACCTCAGCGCCGCTTTCATTTCAGAGGAAGCGAGTGCATTTCCATTCCTCGCTGCTGTCTGTGCCTGAAGCGAGCTCAGCAGATAAAATTAGAGGGTCTCATGGATGTCTCTTAAGCGGAGGACGGCGAAAGCCTACTCTTCTCCTATCATTTGCCTCTCATCGTTTGCCACAGTTCGTCATTTCAAGTCGTCGTTTGATATATTGGTCGTTTCTCAGTCATAATGAGTCTGCCTGCGTAGTCATTGTAGCCCTTATCACACATAACAGGTTACTCATTTAGAAACAGCAGTAGTCATTACATGTCGTCGTTTCATATATTGGTCATTTCGTAGTCATTAACAGTAATAATGAGTCATGCCTAGCTATTATAGTCATTACCACACATCGCTAAGCACTTTTACTCATTTCTAATCAATTGCGGTCATTACATGTCGTAGTTTGATATACTGGTCATTACAAATCATTTTAGTCGTTATTAACCATTATTAGTCATTAGCATTAGTCATTACCTCTATCAATGTCCATTTATAACTTTTATTTATTACCTATCACCATCAATCATTTTCATTCTTAATCTCCCTCCTTGCACGTCCGCTTTTGCGACTGGCACACCAGTGCACAGATGCGACGCACAGATAACAGGCACAGCTTCTGCGCATAGATTTTCGCTCCATGAGCCTAGAACGGCTTTCGACTTAAAAAACAAACGCATCCAGTCTCAACGTTAACGTGCTTGCACACGCGCACACAAAAATTTTGCGTTTACCACGCAGACGCGAGGCGAACGCGCCCAGAAAGGAAGCAAACCGCGCGCTCAGAGCCAGTGACCCCGGCGGCAACCTGTCCCCGAACAGTGGCGCCCTCAGCAGAAATAGCGGGCGCAACTGTAAACTCCCAAAGGACGCGCTTGCCCATTGACGGCGGCGCGACGCAGCAGGCCGCACCCAGTGCGCTTCCATCGAGTGGCCGTGATTATACAGTACCTCCGCGACAGTGGCAGCACCACTGCATCTTGCCTACGTCACAGGTAGCCTCAGGTATAGGCTTTGGATTACGTACATGGCCGTGTAGTTATAGTTGACTATGTATACGTAATTGTCATCCAGTTGAGCTTAGCAAAAAAATTAAAAAGAGGAAGAAGAACTAGAGACAAGAGAATAGATATAGCCTCAGAAGAATGCATGGTATTTTAATTAGATCGTTTGCACAATAAATTCCCACTAATTGGGGGTCCACCGCAGGCCCTGAGAAACTGCCATGCATGGTGGGAACAAGGGTATACTACGAGGAGTAGAAAGGCGCAATGATCAATTTTGCAGCTTATCGATTGCACTATAACTTAAGGTAGTTCACATTCAACGTTTTCACAGGGTTATGGGACTTTGGCTTGCAGTGGGGCTGGGAATTTGAGGCTGCGAGACGTGGTTCAGCCTTTGAGTTTTTAGGCATGGGAGTAACGCACTTTGATAGGGCCTGACGATTTTCACTCCATGAGAGCGAGGGTGCTGAGGGCAGAAAGCTACGACGAGGCGCCTTTTTTAAACAAATGATGCAGCTCTTACAAGACACCACCTTTCGTCCGCGTATCCTCAGTGGTGCCTGTATTTTTCAGTCGCATGGGCGTTGTAACTGCAACGCGAATTGCATACTGGAATCTGCTTGGTTCGATAACGAGATTTCGCTTGTAGAAGTGTGCATATTTGAGATCGGGAACTATATCACGAAGAAATGCAGACGCCAATAGCACTGAATAATTGTTTTCAGTTTCGCCTTTTGTGCAAAACGATATAGCATTGAACGAAATTCGATGCCTGGCTGTGGCAACGTGGAAATAGTGTCAGGCTCATAGCGAAGAAGGAATAACACTTGTTAGTTTCAAATTACCCCTGCTTGCTTGCAATAACGTAAAGCGTAGCTCTGCTTGCACATGAATACAGTCACATACCACGGTCACTTGGGTACTCATGCGAGCACGCCAGGAGAAGTTTTTTCTTTGTGCAACGAGGACTGTTTTGTCCGAATAAAGAACGAAAAGATGGGGAGATGTGTTGCTTTTAATGGACTCTAAGAATCCAAGAAAGAAAGATGAGGACTGTTTCAACCCTATCAGTCCTCCCCTCACTTCACCGCATAAAATCATAACGGACACCTAGGGCACGCAGTTCAGACACCATAGTGCGAAACATCCCGCAAGCTTTGCTCAGGGTGAGCATTCCAGGGTGTATAGGGAGCAATGCCTGCCAAATCGATCCGTATATTTTGTTTCTGCAGAAGATGTTAACCCCAGTTCTGCTGAAGTGTCGCTAGTTCCAGCCCTCCTTCCGCGTGAAGACAGGTCGCTTAGGTAGAGGTCGAACTTTTCGTTTCCCGTTTCCATTTTTCGAAATATTTGTGCACATTTTACGGTGTTCATTTCAGAACACAATATTTTTAGAAGCTTGTAGAAGTTCACACGTAGCAAATTGATCGTCGTGCTATTTCTGGGCTGTCCCGATATATTGAACGAGATAAATGAGGTGGGGGAGCAGCGGCATCACTTTATGCGTTGATGGCAGCGAAGAAACTGTTGCTAAACCGTCGCGGTAGCCAGAGCGCCTAACTAACCGACTAGCTGATCTGGGTGACGATAGTGAACAAAAAGTGCTTAGCCAGCAGGTAGCGGCGGGAAGGTGCTTCCCTGTTTGCAAAGGCGTGTAAGCTACCGGACCAGTACTCAAAACCGTACAATCGCACTAGATATCCAAAAGTACACCTCCGTTGCATATTGCCCTAGTTTACCTACTTGGTTAATTTTCATCTGCGACTGAGTGTAGGTCGTATTCAACAGCCACCGGTCGCATGCCAATGATATGAACTTTTCTAATGCTCAATTCTGCCTACTTAAAAATGCTTTTTTTTTTTTTTCTCTCTCGGTTTCAACCGAAAAGACCGACTCCTACACATAACCTGTTTTTCAAAGCGCTTCCTTTCGCTGCTCTGCTCTCTCCTTTCGTCCTCTCCGACGGCTCAGCAAGGAACCGTTTCGTCCTTTTCATTCAGTGAGACCACCAGCACCAGCTGATAACCGGAAGATACGCAAGCCTTCTGGCATGTCTAACAATAGCAGGGTTTCTCCCCTCCTCCCCTGCCGCATACACACGCGCGCGTACACACAGTGCAAGTCTACTAGGGGCCGGTAAGCAAGCGCAGCCTCCCGTCCACCATCGCTTCAGTCCGCTCCGCATTACCACCGAAGCGCTAATTGCGATGCACGGCGTCCTGTCCGCCACCGGCAGAGAACAGCGGCAGCCGAGGAAAGCGGCGCCGGCATTGCGTCACTTCCGAAGTTGTTTTAGCTCCATTCGCCCGAGCGCGCGCGTACTCAAGCACTCTTTTCTCGGCGCTCTCGGCTCGCCTAGCGGGTTTCATTTATTTTTCTCTCGCTCCTTCTTCCCGGCGACGGCACTAGACTGCGATGATCCCGGTTTCCTGTTCCGGGGAAACCCCGGGCTTCCCGTTCCCCACGGGCAGCGCGCCGCGCAGACTGCGTCCTGTCTGGCGGTGTCTTCCCCTCACGAGCGCGCACGCGCTTTCTCTTGCCTGCCCTTGTTTCTTCCCTTCGCTTCTTTTTACTGCGTCTTATTTACTCCATCTTCCCTAGTGCTTGTCTCCCCTCTAGCCTCTTCTTTTTGCCTTTTTCCCGCCCTTCCGTCCGGCCACTCTCTTCGCGGCCAGGCCTTTTATGCTCTCTTTGCTGCCTTATTGGCCTTCTCTGCTCCTTTTCTTCTTTTGCTCCCTTACAACGCACTCAGCGCACCTCCCAGCACCCTTTTTTCTTCCCTTTTCCTCCCTCTTTTCCGGAACCCACTTCTTTCATCTTTGTTCTTCTCTGATGCGCTACTGCCTCCGAGCAGCATCTCGCCTTCGAAACCACGCACGCTCCCCGCATGTGTATGTCTTGCTTCTCTGTCTCCGCTGTCAGTTTCGCACCCTTCTCTTTTTCTTATCTCCCGGTTTTCCGTCCGTGTACTTTTTTCTGCTCTCCTCAGCGTCGGCCGGGAGGGGGATAGCGGCAGCGAACGTCGCTCGGCGTTGCCGAGCTCGAACACGGGCGGCGGCGAGACGGCAAATACCACGAGGACACCGGAGATCGCGTCGAGTGCGGGCGGCGGCAACAAACGCCGGCAGCCGCGCCTGTCGCTGCTCAGCGTGGGCGCAGAGCAGCTGTGAGGGAAGAAAAAGAAAGGAGGCGGCAAAAGGAATAAAAACGCAAACAGGTGCTCCAGTCACAGCGAACGGTTTTTTTTTTTTTTTTGTAGAGAGGAGGAAGGGGGGGGGGGGGGCATCGGTTTACGGGCGCATTGTGTGAAAAAAAAAAAAAAACGAAAGTAGGCCAGCAGCCACAATACCAGATGAGCAGCCTTTGGAGGTTCCTCATTTCTCAGGATGGTTTCGCTCTAGGATTCCGCGAGAATTTATTTGTGTTGCTGGCTAAACGGGGAAATCGTATACTTACGCTCCAGTCACTCGCGATAGGTTTGGGCTAACTATATGGTGCCAAGAACGATACACGCTGATGGAGTTTGGAACGCAAACCTACGTATGTCTTTTGGAAGGATTAAGCTTTCTGAAGACGCAACAGTAGACGCAGCAAGTAATACAAGCATGCAGCGAACTTTCTTCAATACTGCCTCTCTAATCTCTGATTCAGTGAAAAGGAAATGCGCCAAGCAGGCACAGAAGGTAAGCGCACACTGTGCACGGTACCAGTTTGTTTAGTAATTGGCTATGGAATGATCAGGGCTTGACCGCACGCTGCGTCGTGCGTAATGAAAGTGTCATTCAACCGCTTTGCGCAGAAGGCCGAAGAAAAAAAAAGCCAATTATCCTCCCTCATTTTTTGATGAGCTCGAAAGCTACATATTTTTAGCTATACCATTATGTTGTTTAGCGTCATGTCTTTAACTGCCCTGGATTATTCAGTCGGGGCTTCGCGCCTCGTTTGTCAATGGTTCGCTCATTTTGGCTGATACATAAGAGTGGAACCATAAACAGTGGCCTTCCTGGTGGGATTCTCTTGAGTTATTTGGAGCAGACGCAGTCATTATACAGGATGCAAATGCAGCGTTAATCATTGAAGACCGTCACCTCGAACGTTTAAAGCGCCAAGGTAACGGCAATAATGTGAGCTTTAAGGACTTTTAAATTTGTTCTTGCCGCATTTATGCTGTCGCTTGCGTCGTTTATTAGAGATATTTGCATCAGGTTTCGCTTTTTGGAGAGCCTGACTCTTCGATGTCTGATCGAGACAAGAGTTCTCGTCCAACCGAGCATCACTGGTCAAAAAACGAGGAGAAAAGGAATTCGTGGTCACATTCGGTTATCAACAAAGCAACCGTTTCTCGAGCGTGAGACGCGTTTCAATGTCGTGTTGAGCGTGCTTCGAAGCATCAAAAGTTCTTTTTTCTTTTTTTTCCTTTTGTCACTATCTGCGTCGTGTTTCCTGAAATCTTAAACGCCCTGCCCGGTTCGGTTATTGCAAGTAATGTGCTCTGAATCACGCACGAAAAGCTGTTTTTGCCACGACACTACAAGTCACTGAGGCAAAGCCCTCCATTCATCCAGAAGATCCCGGGTTTATTGCACGCGGGCTTATGATTGTTTAAAATTGCCCTAAAGAAATGGGAGCAGTCGTTGAGCTTCGCAAAATCAAGCAACAGTAGAACTATACCAAGAGTAGTCCCTGTCCACAATCCCGGGAAAATGTGAAGAAACCACTCAGTCCTTTTAACGATTGGAAGCGGGTTCCTTTCTGTGTTTCAATGCTCGGATAGAAGCAGGAAAATCCACTTAGTTTCGAGATTTATCCCTATATCCTAGTTGCCGAGCACTTCAAGAGAGACCTAGTCTAGCGTCTTTCTGTGTGTATGTGCGCGAGCCTATGTATATATGCAAGGGATGGATTACTGGCGATTTGGTACTGCATTTAATAACGATCTTTCTTTTTTTTTTCCACAGAAATGCTATCATTGCTAAGGAACATAGCTTTTTTCTGTAGTGGTTTGTCAGGCCAGGCGTATACCTCACTGAACCATATCTGTGAGTATTGATTGAACCCTTAAATTAGCGCGTTTATTTCACCTTTCTTTTATTATTATTCCGTACTGAAAAAAGCGAAACACCCTGTGCAACAAGAAATCTAACGCCCCTGGTTATCGCGCAGCCAGAGGGCACGATGACGGTCACCACACTGCGTTCCCAGCGCTAATGCTAGCAAAAATGCGTGCAGCCAATATATATATATATAAATATATATATATATATATATATATATATATATATATATATATATATATATATATATATATATATATATATATAAAGTCTTCTTGCGACGCCTGGTACGCCAAAATTGCGAAGTCAAAGTGGAGGTCACGTGCCGATGCGCCTATAATGCATCGGCACGTGAAGAAAATTCAAATTAGGAAATTGCCGCGAACGCCTCCGGCTTTCCGGAAGAGAAAATTTATAAAAGGAAATTTAATAACTGTGAGTTTTTTTAATGAGCAACCAACATGGCAAGCACAATTCTATCGCGACCCTTCCCACAATTCAGAGTAATGTGATCGACATGATTGAAAAAATCTACTGCGCTAAAAAAGACGGCGACGAAAGACTTAAAGAACGCGACAAGCGCAGACTCACAACTAAGTTTATTCGAACAAACAGACGTGATATACATACAGAGAAACAAGCAGATGCACCAGTAAGATGTGTTGTCCTCACTTTCTGCCTCAGGAACGATGCGACGCCAGGCGATGTAAGTGCGGTTTTTGAAACAGATGCACCTGCGCGGAACCGCCAGATTGTAAAAAAAATAAAAATAAATAAATAAAAAAAATAAAAAAAAAAATAAAAACTTATTGCGTTTCAAGTTTTATCAAGGTATAAAAATTTACACTCTGCAAGGGAGACAGACGTCTGGCTAATGCACCTATTACCTTGTTTAATGATACAGTAGGCCTCCTTAACTTCTCACGTTAGTTTATCTCTATGATGGAAAAGAATTCTAGTTTGTGCGAACAGCGGGTGCAGCTTCAGTGTTGGAAAGGTTTTTGTTATCCCTTATAAGCACCAACTCGCTCATAACATAAAAAATGTGGCCGATTGTTATGGGATTAGAGTGTTTTTTTATGCATCCTCAAATTGGCCAGATTGTGTTCCCACGTACAGCAAAAAATTGATTCATCCCAGAGTACTGACCCATTTCAGTGTACTAGTATTAATCACAGATCACGGTATGTCCCCTGCGTGTGCGCGGTTGGGTATGAGTTGCCTTTATCTTGCGGTGAGGTGTATGTTGTCCAGACGGGCCGATGTATAAATGTATGACTGAAGGAGCACTTGGGAGCCATTTCATCCGACACTTATTCACACGTGGCTGTGCATTACAGGATATGCAACGAAAGAAAAAATCAAAGAGGTAATAAAGACAGACGAAGCTGCTACCCGCTGTTCTCACGAACGAATTCTTTTCCATCATAGAAACAAACTAACGCGAGAAGTTAAGGCGGCCTACTGTATCATGAAACGAGGTGATAGGTGCGTCAGCCAGACTTCTGTCTCCCTTGCAGAGTGTGAATTTTGATACCTTGATAAAACTTGAAACGTAATGGTCTTTTTGACAATCTGGCGGTTCCGCGCAGGTGCATCTGTTTGTTTCTCTGTATATACATCTAATCTGTTTGTTCGAATAAACTTAGTTGTGAGTTTGCTCCTGTCCAGTTCGTTAAGTGTTTCGTCGTCGTCTTTTTTAGCGCAGTGATATTTTCAATCATGTATAATTATCAACTCGCCCAAATTTCTGCCTTAGTAATGTGATCGAGACTCCAGACCTCTCAACCACTCAGGCGCTTCTCGGGAGCCGCGCGATGAGTTTACAGAATTGTCAAATGGCCACATCCTTAACCACTATTCTGCATCAGATAATGCAATTCTAGAATGTGTTTTTTGACTGACCTGTGAGTGATATGCTTTCATCAATCAAAAGCCGCGTTCACTCAATCCAGTAAACATTTTCACGATGATCGATTTATTTACTACGTTTTCTCTCGTCTCGCCAAAGCAACGCATTACATATAGTTTCTGCGGAGATGCACTGTTCCTTTCATCTATCTTTCATCCTTTCTTTTATTTTTTTGTCATCTGTAAGATCAAGCATTTAACTGCACGCACGCAAGTATATATGCGGCTGCGAAGCAGAATGTGTAGAGACTATTTACTTCTCGAAAATATACGAAGGCTGGACGTGCATTACCCCCAAAGACAATTTAGCACCGTGAAAATTGGCTGTCTCTCAGGCATGTCCCCAATGCGTCCGAAATGCTCAGTGTCTGTGGAGACCAGGGGAATTGGACCTATTTTGAACTATATATGGGTACACAAGCGTTTACTCCACTGCCTTCTTTCGATTGCCCCTCCTTCCCTATTCCCTATATTGCCTTCGAAGGACACCACTGAACACGCCACGGGCACGTGAAGCTTCGAGTACGAGTACGACGTCCACATTATGGATTAAACTGTGCAAGACTTGGAACGACCCAAGAAACGGAAGCACAAGATTCCATAAATCCGACACTTCGTTTCCCCAACCACTGGATTCATTCATTCATTCATTCATTCATTCATTCATTCATTCATTCATTCCAGTGTTGCTTCGGTCCCCTTTGCCCCATCTTTTCTTCCATTTTGCGTGCCGATTTTCCACTCCCGCGTAAATGTCTCCTCCTTGCGGACGTCCTGTAAGCAGTGCGCAAGTACACCAAGTTTTTAGCTTCTGCTTTCTTCCTGACATCATTGCTTGAAGGCCCTAGGGGGCTCAAGACAATAAACGAGTTTTATGAGAAAAACGGTTTATTTTTTAGTAATCTAACGCAGGCCAAACCGCTAGACATAGTCCAGGAGCACGCGTAAGTGAGGTATATAACAATTATTCCAGTAAATATTAAATTTTGTTGGACGGCTGAGTAAAAAGAAAAACAAACCCTGAGTGCGAAAATAGGTGCGCTTTAACAAGTGATGTGATTAAATTAAAAAAAAAAATCGGGGTCGAACCACCACATTCTGCTTATATACCTTTCTGTTGGCAACGAATGCCTAAGAAAAACGTTGCGCAGCTCTGTTATACATGATAATGCAGCTATATGTCACTGAGTTTTAGAACTGAATTTTTATTCAGCTGCTATTTTCTCGCTGTCGCATATATTTACGCTTAATATGCTTCCTCAACATCAAAAAGGTTGTAGTCCTTTTTGTTCTTGATAACGCTACAAAACCTTTTTAGTCTTCATTCCAGAAAAAAAAAAAAAAATCCTTCGCTAAATGCCAAGCGGGGCGACAATACAGAACTAAAGTGCGATTACATCAGAATATTCTCCTTTATTAAAACGCGTGAAAGCATACGTGAGAGTTCATTGTATTCGGTTACGATTTTTGTGCTGTTTTGATTCATCACCATACAGAAGTCTCCCGCTGAGCAAGTTAAAATTGAGCCAAGCTCAAATTTTAGCCTCCGAAGCTCGATGGCTTCAAGGCGGTATCTATTCTTATTAAGAAAGGCGCCTCATGAGTGTATATTGTTTGTGGAGGCACCTCATAAAGCTTCTTCTTCCACTCAGGTGCAATCTTCTCAACAGAGGCTTCCAAAAGGTACACTAATCAGCCTCATGCTTCCTTTGAGGCGCTTGATCAGCTTTCGACAGCGCACTCCCGGATCTCACAGCTTAATAGATTGGCTTGTGAAGAACCCTTGAAGCCTAGGGATCCTTGATGCCTAAATGAGAAACCTGTTCCTTTGAGGCACACGCGTCATTAAATTCTCCGAGAAAACCCACTAAATATGGCAAAGCCACACGTTGTTATTAGGACCGGAATTTGTGCCGAGGCCTCCTGGCATATTTTCTTCGTAAGTTATTTTACAGTGGTGGGGTGAGCTTAGTTTGCAAGCAGTAAAGTGCAGGGTTGGCGGAGTGAGTCATCTGTGGACACGACCGCACGCATTTTGCGCGCTGCACTTGATGTGCCTAATCCGTGACAAAAGGACAGCGGCGAACATGACCGCGTCTTCTGGCTCGAGGCAAGTGCAGGCGTAAACCAGGCCTAATTTTTGGCGGCCGGGAAGACTTCGAGCATGCGCAGGACGTTACAGGAAAAAAAAAAAAAAAAAAAGGTTCATTATTCGCTTGCCGTAGTCACAGACATGGCATGCGGCTGTAAGTATTTCGAAATGTTTTGCATGAGAGTTTGTTTCTTGATATTTTTCTGCTATTGGTATGATACTCTGAATTGTGGCTTGTTTTCATGACGGTTAGTTATGCAACATATTGCAGCTCCTGCAGTCGTCGCTCGACAAGCCTGCCTGTGAGTATATGGCACGTCCACGCAGTTGATCTTACCTGTTGTGAATAATAATAATAATAATAATAATAATAATAATAATAATAATAATAATAATAATAATAATAATAATAATAATAATAATAATAATAATTATTATTATTATTATTATTATTATTATTATTATTATTATTATTATTATTATTATTATTATTATTATTATTATTACATTATTATTATTATTATTATTATTATTATTATTATTATTATTATTATTATTATTATTATTATTATTATTATTATTATTATTATTATTATTATTATTATTATTATTATTATTATTATTATTATTATTATTATTATTATGTCGTTTATGTGCCTTTTTGTGTCCCGTTTTTTGCGCAAGTATATATAACCTTTCAAAGATGAACCAACTCGCCCAAACAAGAGTATTACTTGATCAATATGCGTGTACGGTAATAATGGACAATAAATGCAATAAAACCTAGTTACATGTTAACAAAACACATTTTGGGATCATTTAAGCTCACATTAGCTAGGCATTTGTATCTATTAAGAGTGGACGGTAATTGTGTTCTAGTATTTGTAGTTTATAATTGTTTCGGAAGTATGGAATAAACCAGATATCGGTATTACTTAAAGGAGTTCACTTACTTAAAGGAGTTCACTCCTCAAAGACTGAATTGATCTGCTTTAGAAATCCTTTGAAGACACGGTGATTGACTGACCAATTTTTTCTCCATAGCAATAACTGTTCACCATGCTGTTGCTCTCCAGTAGAGTACGTCCCCTCAATAAAATACGCGGGTGTGTTCTTTGAATCCAGAATATCCTGAGAGACTTATTTGGGACATATTTGTAATCGACTTAGGAGTGTTGCTTGGTTGCTTTATCAATGCAGAAGCATATTTCCCTTGCCTGTGAAAAAAAAAAAAATGATTGTCACGAAATCGGCGCACATTTTTATTAAACCGGGGCGCCGTCGTATGGAAAGTTCGAAAAACCTCCTCCCCCGCGCGAGAGAGCGCGTAGCTTCGTATGCGTCGCCGTCACCCTCTTTCTCATCACCCGGCGATGGCGGTGACTCATCAGTCTGGAATATGACAGAGGTCTCCAGAAATGTCTACGGGTCCTAGCCAATGACGACGCGTGGCTCGATGGGAGGAAAAGGGAGCGCTCTAACCAACGAAGCTAAGTGTGTGTGCGCGCTAGCCTCAGCACGTCGTAACAGACAAACGCGGCGCGCTCTATTTATTAAGGCCGCGCCGCTTGTGTGTCAGTCAGTCAGTCAGCGGTTACGGTGAGTTCGCAAGTGCGACAACTGGACTCCCGGGGATCACCCGCTGCTGGAATCCCGCGGACCTGCGAGGGAGCGGCGCTCGTCTTGCATGGCGGCCACATCGTGACTCGAGGCGTCGGAATGCAACAATGCCTGGTGAATAATTTAGTGTTTGTTTATGTGACTCTCTCGTGTATTTTTCTGTATTGTAAAGCCTCTATGTTATTAAATACCTCTGTAGTTGCATGCTTAGCGTTTGCTTTTCTGTGAACCTCTCGTCTGTGCAATCTTAGTGTTTGTGTATTCCTCTGTATCGTTTCTTGCTGTGTATAAAGTTTGTTTCGTTTGTTACTTCTAACTCCGACCCTTACTCTGGCTTGAACCGGCGACAACTGAGCACCAAATGGCCACCCCCTTCTGTCACTACAAGGTACTTGAATTCCGGCTGAGCTTGCCGCGCAGGTCGAGGGCATCTCCTTCGCGACCGGAACAGCTACCCCACTCACTCTAAGGGTGTCTGGGAATGTGCGCACCGTTAAGGGTGCATCGTTAATAATCCTTCTAATTATCAACGGGTGACATGCATACACTTGCTTAAGATATACTTCATTATGGCATTACGGTATTTGCTTTTCGTCCGGGTCTTTGGCGTAACCGTACTGATTCGCTTTTGAAAAGTATTCTTAAGAGTGTAGCGTACAATTAGTCATTGGTCTCATCGGATAACGTCATTAAAGAGCTTGGTTTTCCTAATTTTCATGAACTTTTCACCCATGCAGTTGTACGACGACACTTCTGGCAATGATTTTAAAGCTGAGAATATTCCGCAACGTATCGCCTTCCGTTTTTCTGTTCCCCGATCAAGCGCCAGATACGGCGAGGCAAGACTGTGTATGAACCGAAAGTGTTCAATGAGTTGCCGGATGAAATTTTTTTCTGCTACATCTACAGCCATATTAAAAAAGCCTATTTCGTTTGATGAACCATCACGGCCAGTTTTGATGCGGAAGCAACACTACGCTAGTCGCTGAGCCATTTGGCGGAACCCCCGATGAGCAAAGTTGCACATGCGCGAGGAGCGATAGACGTCACACGGAGCACAGTTGGAGAGCTGCGTCGGAGCCGCCGTCGACTCCTCCGCTTCGCGGGTGACTCGGAGATGCCGCCGCCGCCGCGCCAGCTGCGCATGCGCTAGGAGTGAGAGACGTCACACGCTCAACAGCTGGCGCCTTTCACGCCTTTCTAACAAATAGAACATTCAGTGTGCGTGTCCATGGAAAGCCCTTTGGTCACTTCCCCTCAAACAGAGGAGTGCCCCAGGGCTCCGTTCTCGCCCCTACTTTATTTAATGTGGCCTTCATTCCACTTATTCGAGCCCTAGAGGCCATCCCTTCTATACGGGTGCTTGCGTATGCCGATGATATAACCTTATGGTGCTGTCACCCAGATACGTCTGTCCATCAGGCGGCCCTCCAGCATGCGCTGGATATATTGACATTTCGCCTCCCTCCTTTGGGCCTAACTCTTTCGCATACAAAATCCTGTTTCATTCGAATTGGAAATAAAGCTGGCTTACGGAAAGCTCCCAATATAAATTTTATGATAGATAATACCCCAATTCCTCAGGTACAAACCGTTCGCATTCTTGGTCTTCTTCTACATTCCTCTGGGACTGGCACACCGTGGCTGACAGCCATCCGTAAGACCGCTCACGCTACTTTAGGTCTCATTCGTCGCATAGCTATGCGCTCTGGCGGCGCGCGTGCTCACACGGCCCGCCAGCTTGTTCGCTCTGTACTCCAGCCACGTATAATATACCAGGCACAGTTTCAACGTCTCACCCGCAGACAGTGGGACTCCCTTGAGGCCATCAATCGTGAGGCTATGCGTGCAATAACGTACCTCCCCCGCCTAACACCCATACCAGTACTTCAGGAGTATGCCCAGCTAAATACGCTCACTGAACTCGTTGATCAGCGGACGGCAAACAGAGCTCGCAAACAGTCTTTACAATTACATCATTTAAAGACACTACCTCCATGGTCGTACTGCCAGCTCACGGACAATCGCCCCACTGCTTCCCCGTCGGTATCATCCGCACATCTGCCTGAAGGGTGCATATTATATACCGATGCATCACATACTGCAGAGCGAGGAGTTACTGCCGTGTATAGTCCCTCTCATCCGCATCTCAACACTCACGTGACATATACCGCGGATACGTGCACCCCTCTGGCACTGGAACTCCAAGCAATTTACAATGCTATACATTCCCTCCCACCAGTTCCTACATTCAATGCAGTTCATCTTTACACAGACTCTCTCACTGCCCTTAAACAGCTTAAGGCCGTTCGACGCACATTCCAAATAACACAGTCTATACATTTGCTATGTTCAAAGTACCCATGTCCTATTCGCATACACTGGATTCGCGGCCATGCTCGCGATCCCCATAACATACAAGCAGATGCTATGACGCATATAAACACATCAGCCGATCCACCACCTTCCCCTCTTCCCCCAGATCCGTTCCTGTCCCACGTTTCCGATTCGCAAGTTCTGCGCCACCGAACACGCGCTCTCATTCCTCCGTGTTCGCACCCTCTCCCCCGTAGTCTTACTCGGCAGGAGGAGGTGACAGTGCGCCGGATCCGGGCAGGGGCGGCTCTGACCCCATCTGTTCGACATCGATGGCGGGAAAAAGACCTACCAGTGACTGACAGGTGCCCTCACTGTGACACTCCACCTGACGTCTGCGATGTGCGCCACTTGTTGTGGACGTGTCCATCAACAACGCACATCAGGCAACGGATAATCATGAAGGTGGGCCTGCGGTGGAATCGCGATAGTGATTATGACAAATGGACAATGGACAATCGCTATACTGCCAACCTTCTCGAATTCATAAGCACAACTGGACTGCACTCCTTCTTTTAACTTTCTATCTCCTGCATCCCATTCCCCCTTTCTCAACTTATGCCTTGTGGCAAACTCTTCGAAAAAAAAAAAAAAAAAAAAAAAACAGCTGGCGCGCCGGGGCCACCGCCGACGCCTCCGCGGCGCGGTAACTCAGAGGTGCCGCGTTCGCCGCAGATGTTGCTTCCGCAATTCTACTCGAGATGGCCATTGGTCCAACCACAGCCAATTTTTTTCATTCACAGATGTGTCACATGGGAACCAAGATTTAACTGTCAGGAGTATCTTTTCTTTCACTTTATCTGTCAGAAACAGGGAACCATTTTTATGTTGCTTCGCTTTTGTTTATTGTGTTTTTAATAACAATAAAAACCTGTGTATAAAAACTTGCCGGGCCAAGCCCTACAAGCTGCTAGTGGCTTAGACGGGCTTGTTGATTTTGCAATAAAATATGATGGCAATAAAGTACTATTCTGATTATAATTAATATTATTATTATTATTAATATTATATTAACGACAAAAATAAAGATTGATTGATTATTAATTATATGATAATTTCAGTAGAATCGCTGGCGGACGTTGGTTCATGACTTCTTCAAACAAAGTGCATGGCCTTCCACGTACGAAGCGCGTGAACGTGAAAAAGGGTACCGCTCGCCAAGTGGCACTCTTTCAAAAGCCACACCAGCAGGCAATATTGCATATAGTGTATGAACAAGATTCAAAAAAAAAAATATATTTTTGCGTTTATCCTCCAACGTACCTGGAAGTAAATTATCATCATATTTACTATTTGGGAATGTTCCCAATGCTTCCAATACTGCATGAAAAACCTCTTTTTCCTTGCTTTTTCTATCATTCAAAATTTCTGATAATTTGACATCTATACTCAAAATATTAATAACTGCCGAGTTGGAGGCAATATATCACAGTGCATGCCTCATAATTTGATACAAAACAAATTTTCGCCAAGACTACCCCTCTAGTGCGTAAAGTAGCATTCTATCGAGTCCACACCGGAAATATACCTGAAGTATATTTCTATCAACCCTTCGAATTAAAAAAGAAATTAAACGAGTGAGCTCCATGTATAGGTGTGAGACAGGGCCGCTAGCGCTATTAATTTTCGCATGCCCCGCACAGTTGGGTTATGCCTGTATGAAGCAAAGAAAGAAAAATCGCAAAAGTTGTAAACCTACTTGTATATTCAAATCAGTTATAACACTTATTATCTTTACCGGGCATTCCACCCCTAATTTCCTTTTTTGTTTTAGGGGAATCGTTCTTTGGAAACTTTGTTGTTACATCTGGCTTTACTTTTTGCGTGAGCTTCGGTTTGGCAAGGAAGGAGGAGGAAGATGAGGAGGAAAGGCAGGGAGGTTAACCGGCAAAGGAACTGGTTTACTACCCTGCACTGGGGGAGAGCACAAAACAGAATTTAGCCACTATTTCATGTTCTCGCAGCATCAGCAGACATGCAGGCACCGCCGAAGCCGGCTGGGGTAAAGGCACATCTAATGGTCCCAAAAATATCTACACGGACTGCATTCTTCAAAGGAAAAACAGCCGCCACGCTGGGATGACGGCTGTCCAGTAATCAAGAATGCACTGGAGGACTTTTTGTTGGGCCAGTTGGCGCAGCATATTTCAAAAATGGACGAAGCGCTAACAACACATTCACAAGAAAGAAGACACGGACAAGCGCTCACTGACAACTGATCTTTTATTGAAGGGAAGCACACATTATATAGGCACACCGTGGAGGCGCTAATCAGAGGCAGCAAACGTCAAAAGGTGAAAGGACCATAAAACCGATGAAAGACAACAGGCATACAAGTGATAAAAAACAGTTATGATCGATGGTTCGGAAACAACAAACTGATCTATGACACGTGGTGTATAGGGCCAGATAGAACATGGAGACAATCACAAAAAAATTCATAAAAAAACTGGCAATCACAATAAGACTTTTCAAACAAACGACTAAAAGGAAAATACTTCAAGCGCTCTAGTAATAAAGATATTTAGTTATTCAACTCATCAGGCATGCGCATCTTATTGCGATTCTAAATTCATGCGCGAAAATTCAACTGCGCCTTTCTAAAAAAGAGAACTCACTCTGATACAGCCCTTTGGGCGGTTCGCTAACACAATCTAGACCTTTCCTTTTAATGAAGAAGGCTTCTTTTAGCTCACAAGCTACATTGTCTCGATTTTTATCCAGCACGGTAGTTTCTTTTAGGATAGGCATGCATTTGCACTTCTTGCAATGAATCGGCAGATTGGATCCAGTGCCTTTCTCAAGCGATCGCTCGTGCTCTCTCAAACGCTCATTCAAACATCTTCCAGTCTGGCCGACGTATACCTTACCGCAAGTGAGTGGGATCTGATATACAACGCCTTCCTTGCACCCGACATATGGTTGGGCATGGCGTGTTCCGCATGTTTCCTTACTGGTTAATCAGAGGGCACGGAGAGCGCTTGTCCGTGTCTTCTTTCATGTGAATGTGTTGTTAGCGCTTCGTCCATTTTTGAAAAAATGCACTGGAAGCTGTCTCACGTCAACAAACAGCTGTAAAACTGTCCGGCGGAAGTTTCGGCGCATCTTGTGCCACAAAGAAGGTGATAAAGTCGCGTACCGGTGATATTGAGCGTCAAAAAACAAACAGAACTGAGCTTATTTGACACTAGTACTAAAAAGGAAAGGCATCAGGCAAGGCAACACATTTCCCTACTTCGACTGACTGTACGTTTGCATAAAGTATTCAAATCTTGGACGGGGAATTGCTGGGGATAAGCATTAATTGAGTACTCCTTAGTAATTTTCAATTCACTGATAACGTTGCCCTGCTTTATAACTAACAGGAGTAATTGGGCACGATTGAGATCATGAGCATTCAAAATAGAGCGGTGGTAATAAAAACAAATATGAAGAAAAATAAAGTTGTGCCCACGAGTCTGGGATGGGAACAACAATTTACGATCAGCAGCGAGGTGTTGCAAGTGGCAAGGAAAATTCTTATCTAAGGCACGCAATTAGCATGTTTTCGGGTAACGAGAGGGATATAGCTAGGGGAACAATTATGGGATGCAGTGCTCTTAGGTCTTGAATATCAGAAATACCAGTGACCTCAAGAAAAAATATTAAAATAGTTGTACCTCGCCAATAATTCAGCGGCGTGGCTGAGAAAGCAGAGCATAAAAGATTGCTTGAAATTAAACTGAGGACAGCACAGCGAGCTATGCAAACGTAAATGATAAAGGCGACGTTAAGATAAGCAAAACAAAGGGGCAGTTTCCGGACATGTATACCCCCTCATATGCCGGCCTAGGGCGTCGTCTCTTATGACGCACAGGTGTGGACCATGCACGTGGACTACCAGCTGTCCACTGGATCACATGTTTACCTGTCTGCGTCACCTCGACGATATTCTGCTCACTCTCAAGACAGAACCTCACGGAGCGGTGTATCCACGAGTGCTGTGTGTGTGTGTTCATGCGTGGAAGTGATGTTACTAAGCCACTCCTTCCTCGACTGGCCCACCCTCCATCTAGGGACCTTTAGAGAGTATTTTCCCTATAATACTTGATTTAGTGTGGGCGAAAAACACTCGATCTTGCCCTTCACGATGCACAAAATGCAAGTAAAACCAGTCGTCATCTTCATCCTATACCATCACCGAACTCGTTCACTGGACGGCACTCTTGTTCTGAATGGAACGAGTGTCGACCTGGCGGAGAATCCGTCAAGCTTTACCAGAACTCCACCTAGACAGCGTGTAGCAATGAGGGGCACGGAGTCAACTGGGATGATGAAAATAGAAGTTTGCGAAGGTCGCGCAGTCACAGGCCACGGTTAGCGGAAATCAACAGGAGTGGTCTTTGTCCTTCTGTGGATGTAGTTAAGCTGATGATGATGATAATAATGATGCTCTGTCCTTTGACAATCTGACTGGGTTCGGCTGTCTAAATGTTTTCAATAGCTTCCGCTGTTCGTATGCAAGAGAGATGCAGACGGTGGGTTTTCTCGCACACCAAAGTATTCTCAAAGGTTTCTTGCTTCTTTCAAGAGGCAGTGCAAGCCTTGTTTAACAGTTACTATAGTAAACTTACAACGAAATGCTCCGAGCACGTACTACTTTCATATCCTCTACCATGACATAGCATCGGAAACCCGCTTCAAAAGTCACTGGGCAACCAAAACAAGTGGGGGCACGCCAAATTACATTTTATATCACGATAATGCGAAGGCGTACGCTTTCTAAACTAGAAAATACTGTGATTAACGATGCCATAAATGAGGCATATATTTACTACGATAAACATTGCAGACAATAGCTCTAGTACAAAAGCAACTCTTTTAATTGAATTTTTCAGTCTGTTAAAAAAATAAATAAAAATTTTAAGATAATGTGTCATCACGGGGCCCTTCCGGAATAAAATATTAAAAAAAAAATTAGAGAAGCAAGGGAAGTAAACCACAGCCAACCCTAAATTTTCCTGACTGCAACAAAATAAGCAGACTCACCGCATTTTACGAGCAAAGGAAATCAGAACTTCAACCAGTTTATTTCAACGTTAATGGTTTTGAGGACGGCAGGAGAAAAAGTACTGGAACAAAACATGGGCTACGAGGTTGGCGCCCTCGCGTGCGACGTGGTAACATGCAGTGAACATACATAATTATATCATACATTGTAATGTTGTCATGTAATTTATTATTACTGCTGGTAATATTGTACAAAGACGATTTCCAATATTGTAAATAGCATTCTTATTTCTTTTAATACCTTCCCTTTTTCACTTCCGTAACCCTGTTCTGTGGATATCAGGATTCAGGAACACGTATTATAGTCAGTTTTCTAAAAATATCCTATCAGCGGCTGTCATAAGAAATATCAATTATTTGAACTCCATTCCTTTTTTTTTTTTTTTTCAGTCCGTAAATTTTGGTATGATTTGTAGTAGTGTTTATATGAACTTAAATGGCTTATAGGGGGGAGAGGGGCGCATTTTAGATTTTTCGAATGTAAGCACCGTCCCCCTTACTTTCGATATTGCGATCGTGGAAAAAAAAAAAAAAAAAAAAAAAAAGGTGTTTAGAATTGAGTAAATACGGCATGTTTGAAACTTCAGAGTTCTTGGTAAATGAAGTCAAAATCTTAGTTTAGCAAGGACGTCACAGTACATTTGACGACAGGTTCCAGACGGATATTCCAATTATTTAAATTCTGTAAACCTACGTTTCGCCTCCATCGAAGCGCGGCTGCCAAGGCCTGGCTCCTCGGCCGCTGCAACCGAGCACCACTGTGCCTCTGCAGAACTAAATGACATTAGTGTGCGATCGGTTTTGGAAAATAAGTAATTTACATTTAAAGCACTGGGGAGTGTAATAGTGAGGGCGCAGTCAGTAAGTAAAAAAATTTAAGTAAGTAACTAAGTAGGCCCAAAGATAATGCCTTGAGGCATGCCAGCACAAACTTGTTTACAGGTTGAGGTGTTGTTTGGTTTGGTTTGGTTTGGTTTGCAGGTTTTAACGTCCCAAAGCAACTCGTGCTATGAGAGACGCCGTAGTGGAGGACTCCGGAAATTTCGACCACCTGGGGTTCTTTAACGTGCACTGAAATCGCACAGCACACGGGCGCCTTGCTTTTCGCCTCCATCGAAAAGCGGCCGCCAAGGCCGGGATTCGATCCCGCGTCCTTGGGAACAGTAGTCGAGCGCAAAAAAAAAACTTGTCTGACGCCGATTTGACCTTTGCGACCCTGCAGAAATGAATAAAATAAGCATGGCCAAACTGTCGCTAGGCCACGGTTTTACCGATCATCCGGCCCCTCTTGGTTAACTACCATACCTGGTTAGGCCATCATCGTTTGCATGTAAGGGCACTAGAATCCACGCATAAGTGTCACGAAAATGTGTCATGTTCTGACTGCCGCGACGGTTTAGTGGCAGCTCCATTGCTGCGTCAACACTCAAGACACCTAAATAGGTTTAACCAATCATGTGGATAGCGGACTGCGCTGCTCCAAAACACTGAGATTCGCTTCCATAGACATTAAAGGCAGCGGCAACTCAATGCCTCGATTAGCGTTTGTTCCCAAACCATCCAAAGTTTAACAATGGGTGACTTTATGTAAACAAACATTTGCAGGCATTTTAGGCAGACAAAAAAGATACGACTTCAGAAGAGTGTACAGCTCTGATCGCTGTTTTCAGCGGCATCAAATGGAACAGCTGCTGGGCTTTAAATTGTTCAATGGCGTATTTGTCGAAAAAAAAAAAAAAAAGGATTAATTTTCCAAAACGAACTTTCACAACGTGGGTACCGATAGTAGAACGCGCGCACACTCACGCTCACGTGGAGCTGCCGAGCAGTGTAACAGTACAGCGCAGAGAAAAAAAAGGTTCTTAGTAGAGCCTTCCCCGCCACCATCGTGGATTTCGTTTCTTACCCATATACATAAAAAACTCACGTGTGGATTGTATACGTATACGGTCCGCATTACCCGGACCCTTGGTTACAACTACGTTCCTACACGTATAGCTCGGATTTCTTAGTAAGTTTTCATGGCCACTCCTCTGGAATGCGATAATAATCATGCAGCATCATTCGTGGACAAAGTAAGCTAGGTTATCATTAGCGTATGCAAGTTTGCTACAACGTCCACCGATTCACTGCCAGACGGTGAGAAACACGCAGAGCCGCGTTGGCAATGAGAAAGGGAATTTTGTTGACTAGCTGGCCGCATATGTTCTTAGATGCATCCCAGGATGTAATGCTGCTGACGACCTAGAGGCTATATAATCCCTCTACTTCGTCTCACAAGTCGCTTGCAGCACTATGAAAGGTAAATGCAGTCTGGAACAATTAGACGGAGCCTACTTACATGACTGTGTTTTTGTTACAGGCTTACAGCGTGGTCCACAGTAGAGGTAAGAGCACAATAATATAGTCGGCGCCATCGCGATTGATCTAGGTCCTCTTGTATAGTTTTTCAAACAGCCTTGTGAGACGAGTGTGAGTATACCCGCCGCAGTGAGCTAGCTTTTACGTGAACCGTGGGGACAGAGCCAGGCGCACTGCGAATTTCAGCGCGAAATGCAGGCAAGGGAAGATCAAAAACTTAGGAGTTACGTGTGTATCCTCGCAGTTGAGTGTAGCCGTACATGGTGCGGCGAGCTCTTCATAACATTTATAGTTACAGTGGCCAATTGGCTTATTTGTTCTAGCCTTAGCGCCTCTGTAATGCACATTGAAATCATGGTGAGCGAGCGTCCTTTTTGTGGTCATCTTCGGTAGGCCTAACCGAACGCTCAAGAGCCTCTTGTCAAGAGACACCGCCGCATGCGGACATAAATCCACCAAATACACCTGGACGGTTTCTCGTCCCGTATTCGTTCATATGTCGCCGCGGTGACGCCGACAACGCCTCCAGCGGCGCCCGGTAGTGGAATAGCTGTTGCGCGACCGCGACAGCCACTGGCTTCCATGGCGGCGTCGACGCGGGCCGCGACCTCGGCGGTGCGATCGGGGGGCCCGCGCCGTCAGCTTGCAGGTCACGCGGCGAGCGTCGCCAAAGGACCCGGCCGCCGGGGCTGCTTTCGTATGCAGCGCGCGCCAGCGGCCCGCTGATTTGGCTGATGAAGAGCGGCCCGGCGGCACGCGCCGCGCATCGCCGGACCGAGTGCCTTCGGCTTGCACGCCCAGGCGCGGAATGCCAACGAGTTTACGCTGCAGCCGACCTCCACCCCCGAATGCTCGCAACTGCGGCGCCCGTGTTTGCCCGGCTTAAACTTGGCGCGCAGTACATGGCGAAACTCGGCGGCAAAGGTGCCGCGGGCTGCACCTCGCTCGAAGCATTCTGGGAGACTAGTGGGCTCCTTGCTCTTCTTTCCCCCTCGCCAACATAGCTGCGAATGATCTGACATCGAACGACTGGGAATCGCAGACCCGCAAAAGAGGCAGACGTGAAACGAGGATTGGGTTAATACGCGTGCAGTGGCTAGTCGCCTGTTCGCTCATTTCTTTTCAGCGGAGGTGCTTGCCCAGGAATGAAGGACTTTGCCCTCGCATTATAGTGCGGTGCGTTTTCAGCTTGGGCCAATTCAACTGCTCCTTAGCATCAGCCCCAACTGCTACCATACGGCTTCAAAGAAAAGCTCGTACAGCTCCAGAAAAACTAGTCGTGGACCGGGGAATGAACCCGCTATCACTTTAGATCCGTAGCAGTCACTGTACTATGCTGGGTTAGCAAGCCAAGATGGCCACGAGATGGTGGGGTTAGGCAGAATCGATCAACTCGACGTGGGAAAGATGATATACAGACCTGTGCGCTTAGTTCTTTAACGACGAAGTGAACAAAAAAAAATGAATTAAGAAATGATTATCTCGAAATTATGCTAACTATTCTACTAGACAAAGAAAACGTTCCAAAACGCTAAAAAAGAAAAAAAATTAGCACACAGATAGGTAAAGGTGATGAATGCGCTGAACGTTCTCATTGTTACTTGCTTCGAAGAAAAAGAAAATTCAAACTCAGCGCCCGTCCTGCCCTCGTCTATCCATGCGCTCGTTTTTTTTTTTTTTTTTTTTTTTTTTTATAACCGTTGTGGATTTTTTTTTTTTCATTATTTGAATTGGTTGGTTTGTGGGCTCTAACGTCGAAAAGCGACTCAGGCTATAAGAGACTAAAACAGACGCTCGGGCAAGTTGGTAATCCATTGAGGGTAGACAGCGCAAAAAAGACGAGGACATAAAAAGTACACAAACCAGCACTCGTTTCTGTACTTATTATGTCCTCGTCTTTTTTGCGCTGTCCACCCTCAATGAGCGACGATGTAGTGGAGGTCTACGAAAATTTCGCCTTCATCGAAAAGTGCCCTCCGTGGCCTTGTTTATTCTTAAAATGCACAAAATAGCCCAGCAATTGGCTTTGCTCAGTTATTGTATACGCACATTCAAAGCCGAGCAAAACATTTTGCTAGTGCCGCTAAATGTTAGCTGGAATGCCGCGAACGAGAAACGAGAGTCCGAGTTGCGTGAAGGAGCAACTCGAAATCCCGAGGGAACTAGGCATTTTTTTTGTGCGTGTGTTTGCTAACGCACTCATACGGACAGCAAAGCCGAGAAGGAATCTTGTAAATCATCATTGTGCCTGAGTCTTGACTGGAGATGTCGTCAAACTCATGTGGACTGGCGCGAGTAATTTGAGTAATTCAAACAGTGAGCTTTAGCAGGGTGTAATGGCAGTAACCAGTTTACACCACGGAAAATTGTGCCAAAGCACTCATACACGCGGTCAAGCCCAACCAATAATCTTGTGGTTTGCATATGCCGAGCTCGGACGAGAAAAAATAATAATAACGTTGAAGCGGAGCGGATTCTAACATAAGAATTTCCCGTGGGATTAAGCGACTCCTGAAAGTCGTACTTACGGTCGCCTTTTCGTTTATTTCACCCCCACACACGCACAAAATACAAACTGGCTGAATTATCAAAAATGATCCACTTCACAGGCAACAAATCGCATTATAAAATGTTTAACTTACTAACTTTCTCCATACACTGATAAATTCAGGTACACATGACTGGGTTTCCAAAACATCAGTTACCTGTCACATAGACTCCCTATATACTCTTGGAGACCTCTGACAAGAAGATCAGCATGTCGAACAGCCATTCAGTGTTTTCATATGCCATGCGAATATAAAAATTACTCGATTGCACTTAGCTTGGTGTAAAAGTTTAGTAGCGAAAGCCTTTCCTCCTTCTTCCGCTTCTGTCTACCTCTTCTCTTCTTCCTCTATCTTGTGTGCTTGTGTTCTTGTCATAATTTCACGGGAGGCAGGTAAGGCAGACCACCTCAGCCAGAGAGAGTGCCACTTTGGATCAAGGTCGGCCTGTTCATACAGTTCCTTCAGTCGAACTATAATTTGGAAGAGATAGGATCTGGTCGAAACAGCTTATTCACGGTCACGATTCATCACTGTAGTTTTCCATAAGCTATGTAGCTCAATTCGAGAAACTAATTAAGAGTTGCATCAACACATTGCATTGCGGTGAGGTATCACGCGAGACGATCGGTTGCGGCAGTGGCTATGGGATAGTAACTTCCCATTATGTATCTGCAGCCGATCACCTCGCGTGTTAAACTGCAGCCCGCTCTCGCGCTGTGCATTGCACGTCGTCGTCTCCCCCAGCTTCCATCTGTGCTACTAGGTTTAACTATATTTTAGAAATTTACCATTTTATAGAATTAATTTCTTTCAATCTCCAACAACAGTTGGCACGAAATGAGACAGGTTGTTGAACGCTGGCTGGAATTGCCCCATTCCGTCCATATTTGTCTGACCACTATGAATGGAAAGCGCTGTCTACTGAGAACACTGCGTTAAAGTACGCACGCTAATTTCATGTACCAATGAGTATACTGCATGCAAACGGCATGCCGCGATTTCTAGACACTGGACCTAGAGAGTTAGGGGAATGCACGAATACAGCATTTTGGGCGAGTTTATTACGTACATTCATTATTACAGCGCAAAGACGGACGGGACAAGAAGAGGACACAACAGCGCTGACTGTCAACTAAATTTGTTGACTAAACTAAACTAGATTTGTTGACGATTACTTTGTGTTTGTACAGTACGACAACCTCAGCTTTGAGCAGCAGTTCCTAAAGATTCATTCAGTGTTCACAGAGTGTCTTGAACCATTGGTTATAACACAGGAAACACCACTTAATGACACTATCAGGTTCTTAGATCTCGCCCTTCATTTCACTCCGTCCCATGTGTGTTGGTCGTACGAGCCTCGAGCTAAAAAACCCATCCTGCCATACGCATCAGCTCATTCTAAACTTGTAAAAAGGGTCATTATTCATTCTGTTTTTAATAATGTTTTAAAGAAGTGTTGCGAGCATAGTATGGGACAAAGCTTTGCGAAACAAGTTGATCGCCTTACAATGGCTGGCTATCCGTCCGATGTGCTAGTGTCGGTGGCAGAAAAGCAGCTGAAAAGCCTGAGACCTCGCCTCACTAGCGAACCAGTTAGGCAAAGGGAAAGAAGGAAGGTTGTTGTTTTGCCTTACCTCCATCAGGTGTCGCACAACCTCCGAAAAATTGGAAGTCGGGCGGGGGTTGATGTAGTATTTTCAGCGCCGGAAAAACTTTCCAGGATGTGCAAAAAAGTTAATTGCACGACTATTGAGCCGCGCAGGTGCAAAGTTAAACATGGGGATCATTTTGTTCCGTGTCAAGAAGGTGTGGTGTATTCTCTGCCCATGTCCTGTGGGAAAAAGTACATCGGGCAGACTGGCCGCTGTCTCAACAAAAGGCTAAAAGAGCACAGTGAAAATGTCGCACGTGTTGCTACCTCAGGCCACGTAGCCAAACATTGCAGGGACTGCTGCGCAGAAGATAATAGTGACTATCAATGTGAACCTGTGTACAGGCAATGCAGTGTCATAGGGAAACACCGAGACGCATTAACTAGAGAAATTATAGAAGCTTGTATGATTATAAGATTGCGGGACGATTGCATAAGCGCACCATCAGTGGCATTGTCCCAGAAAGAGGTTAAATATCTAGAATGTGAAATCTGATACGTGTCGGCCAATCTTCATTCTTGTACCCTTGCACATTCATGTTACTATTCCAGCATGGTTTCCTGTTTTTTCCGTTTCTGATCGCCAGGCGGTATAAAAAACCTACAGGTCTCGAAATAAAATTTAGTTGACAGTCAGCGCTGTTGTGTCCTCTTCTTGTCCCGTCCGTCTTTGCGCTGTAATAGTGAATGAATGCACGAAGGCGAGGTAAGAGTGACTGTAAGTTTATCCTCACTGAAGACACATTCGATAATGGCATATATGTCATTTTCGAAATGCTTGCTGTTCAAAGAGACGCTCACGCCAGCTTTACCAGAATAAATTGCTGAGCACATATAGGCTATGATGCGTGTACAATATATCCATACTTTCCGTGATGTGAAGCAAGAAAAATGAGAGGTTTTTCTTCTTCTTTTTTTTTTTTCAGCTGAAATTTTAGTTCTTTGACGTAACTGCTTTAATGGTTTACGCATTTATACACAGCAAACGGCCCATCAGGTTCCTGCAGAATACAGTACGTTAGCAGCTAGAGTTTTCAGTCCAACTATAAGCCGTCGTTTCAGTGCAAAAACCTTCGTAAAAACAAGTTATATCTTCCG
>NC_139344.1:80414321-80786821 GCF_055883805.1 Amblyomma maculatum | reverse complement strand
ATCCTCGGATACCAGGTGACTTGGTGTGGGTTTCCTGTAGAGCTATTATGTCCGGATTATCTTGCTGAGCTAGTTGAAGAAGGTTTTGTTTTTTTTTTTTTGGTCGGAAAGATATGCAGTTGCACTGCCATATTTTCAATTTTGGTGGCGGTGTTCTTCCTTCACTATTGTTGGGAGCCATCTTGTTTACAATCGAAGGTGGCACCCGCCTCATTTACGTCTGTTTTAGCCTTCTTGCGAGCCTTCTCCTGTTTACCAAGAATTTGTTCGAGGTCAGCCTGGGTAATGTAGTTTTGTTGAACATGCATGCGGAAGTCTTGGAGGGTTGCGTTGATTTTCTGCATTTCATGACTTAACAATTGGGTCATGTGCTTCATGACCTGCTGCGTCACCTGCTGCGTAATTTGTTGTGCCAGAGGTGTGAGGGCTTTCTGGATCCCTTCGTTGATAAGTTCCTTGACGCGTTCTTCTGTCAGCACTGGTGAGTTGGCAGCTTGTGCTTTTGCTCTGGAGCCATTTATAATGACCTCTTGTTCTTTGCATTTGTTAAGAAGCTTATCGATGAGTGCTTGCTGTTGCTGTAATTTGGCTTGTATCTCGTCGGAGATCTTGTTCTCTTCACGGTCTGACTGCCCACCAGTTCCAGTGTCTGCGTAGCTGACCTGCTTTCGAGTTTGGGAGCGTGAGCAGGAATCAGATCGGCTATCTTTCTGTGACCTTGAGGTGCCTGTTGATCTTGCGGTGGAAGGTTTGCTTGCCGTCGTTGGGTTAGCGTTGCTCGTTGTTGTGGTCGAGAGAACGGGAAACGGGAAAATCACTGTCGTAGTCCGCGTTCCATCGGCGTTCCCGTTCGTAGCTTTTGGCCTCCCATTGCTTTCTGGTGTGGAGAGGGGGGGGGGGGGGGGGGATTAGGTTTGAGTTTTTTCTTGCAGTCTCGTCCGGCGGTTTCATGTTGGAGTTGGCATAGCTTTCATTTAGGTTGGCAGTTATGATCCTGGGGTTGATTGGCCTCGCCACAGCGGGGACAGAAATTTGGCTGCGGGTCTGGGCAGATGTCCTACCGATGCCCCAGGTTGCCGCACGATCTACAGTATTGAATTGACTTTCTGCAAGGGTAGCACCTGAAGTCATTGCTTTGAAAGATAACGTTAAACGGCACATGCGGTCCTTCAAAATAGATGAGGGCGGTCGAGGACTGTCCCAGCATGCGCGCCGCAAGGACGTTGTATCTTGCTGGTACGCGGAGGCCCGCTAGGATTTCAGCGCTGGTAGTGTTTGGTGGGATATTGTGTATAACGCCTTTGCTGATTCCTTCTGGTTCCAATGGCGTGTGTGATTGTAAGTTGAGTCCACGTGGAGAGTTCAAGCCCTGCTTGCGGTCGTGTAGATAATCATAGCGTCGTCCATTGGTGGATAAATGAACCTCTTGCGCTGCGCCTTTGTCGCGCTCGTAATAGCGTTAATAATGACAAAATTTTCTCTCGCAATAACATTAATTGCTTTAGTGGGACCAGACAACTAAAACATCCTATGCGCTGCTGGTACGTCGATTGCCTATATTACAAGAAAACAAAACAAAAATGGATAGCACCGTCCAGCTCTCGGCAATTATCTCGCAGTAGCATTAAATGTGCAAGATTATTTATTTATTTATTTATTTATTTATTTATTTATTTATTTATTTATTTATTTATTTATTTATTTATTTATTTATTTATTTATTTATTTATTTATTTATTTATTTATGAAATACTGCGGACATGTCGCATGTTCAAGCAGGAGAGGGAGGGTACATAAGTGACAGTATGTCAGACATCAGGTGGACTCGACCACCTCGAAACTTCTCGACCAGCCTGTGTTTTTCGTGAAGGACGACGTAAAGCCTTCTTGCCACAACTGTGATGACCTTGCGTCAGAAAAGATGCAGCACAGAGTGCAGCTAGACTGAAGACAAGCACGTATATGGAACGTGCCAACTGTAATTAGCGCAACCAGCTAGCACCTTGGCCATGCTATTTGGGAGAGTATAAATATGATGTTGCGAAATCGGGATCGGTCCAAACAAGACTGCGGCGAAGCGTACAAATGTCCCTCTGCCCTTGATATCCTCTTTTTTCTTCACCGATCTACCCGACCGTCCTTATATATATATATATATATATATATATATATATATATATATATATATATATATATATATATATATATATATAGAAGCGAGGAAGAGCTCTGTGAAAAAGCTGCGTGATCGCAGAAGCCAGAGAAACTTCATATCGGAAAAGTCGGTCAAATGTCAACCAACCGCCAAAGTGTCGGCGACCACCGACGCCAGCAGCAGGATCGATGGCTTGAATCGTGTTCGGAGAAAAATGCGATATCCGACTGGAAGGACTTCAGCTTCAACGCAGTAGACTGATGTCGCGTTTTGGCTCAAGTTGTACACAGCCAACTGGAATATTACGGCATGCATATCAACACACGCAGTGCTGTCTACAGCTAACGTGGCTTTTGTCGGCGCTCACTGCACGAGGTGCTGCACTTCGGATGCCCATGCAGGTTATGAAACAGGCTAGAAACAAAAGAGAGAACATTTCATTTAGTGTTTCCCAGTGTTTGGTATACTGCCTCCATATGCAACGTTCCGCTTAGTCAAGTGTTTGACGGACACCAGTCTGGCGAGGCAGAAGCACAGTAGAAAAACGAACACTCGCCAAAATAATAAAAAGAAAAAGAAAAAACAATGATATTTCTGGGCCAGTACGGATCCCTTGTTCGCAATGAAAGCGGGTGAACGAAGGAAATGGCTTATGTACAGCTTAGGTGGCGTAATGAGAGTGGGTAAGTCCCGAGCAGATTACCCCGCCTTCTGTTTAAAACATGTGTCGACGTTTGAACGTGCAGGGACTAAAAAAGTAGTCGTGATGACAGATTCATATCAGTTGCGATTATTGAGGCGTTGTCCCGATCGATGTTGTACTTGCAATGTCGCAATGTTCAGCCAAGGCGTTTTCTTTTTTTGAGGCCATTGGCGACGTCATTATGATGCTGCTTCAAATCCCTTACAAAATTACAGGATGCGAAACGTCAATGTCTTGCTTTTTCTTTTTCTTTTTATTACTTTTTCGGGTGTTCGTTTTTCTACAACGTTCCGTTTAAAGACCCTAGCAAGAAGGGATCCGTGTGGGTCGTCATATGTTGCTCGCTTGACAGCTGTGAGCGCTTGTGGCAAGCACGAAGCAAGTGGTCGGGAGAGAGCTCTGATGTACTGTGGTCGTGACTATGCCAAAGGCAGCAAATGAGGAGACGAGTTGCGCTTGAATGAACTCTTTAATGGGCTGACTTGTGCCTGCAAAAAACTAAGCGAATCGGCGGCGGTGATAGCGTGCTCGACGGTCGTCGAACTACGAATGCCTGTTGCACTCGCCAGGGCTCCATTTAAAGTCAGCGAGGAAATATCTAAATAAAGCAGCCAAATGTGACTAGAACAACGCGGAAAAATATGGACACAGAGAAAATGAAAAGGCCGCTATCTCCGACACTGAGCGTCAACAAACAAAGAGCACAAGGTTGTTCTGCGCTGTGAAAGTTGAGTGGTCAAAGTGGGCGCCAGCCGAAAGCCACAAATAAATATTACAATGGTTTGCGGCAACGTGCTCGCTTCAAACAAACGTCGCTCTTAAAATACCATATTTGAGCATGATAGAAGAGTTTCGCTTCGAACAAATCGTAATTTCCTTATGTTATATGTTTCAATGGTGATTATTGCAGAACACCTATCGTATATGTTTACGAGCGTCTGTTGATAGCATACGGTGGGCACTTTCGACTCTTTTCCCGGCTGTCTTGATTAGCAGACTATGCGTATCAAGGGGACAGAAACCAGTGGTAATCTGTCGTAATTTGTCTCGATATGCACAACTATACGCATTGATTCTCTGATACAGTTGGTTCGACATTAAACACAGCGCAGACGTGAGCCAGGTATACAAGGCCTGCACATGTGTCATGTCTGCCTCGTCACTGTAGCCGATGCGCTGCGTACAATAGTAATACTGTGCTTTTCAGATTATTCAATACATTTTGTTTTTCAAAACCATTAAACATACCTCAGTGCTGTGTCTGTAGATTTATTTGACACTAAAGCGGACGTTGCGTGAGAAAGTGCCGCTTAATCTACTAATAATTAATCAAAATAACTTATAAAGTTTTTATTTTTTATTTTATGGCGCAGGCTTATATTCCCATATTGAAAGCTGCCAAAATCGAAGCCAAGCACAAGTTTTAACATTTCTAAGTCAACGTCATGCTTCCGTATGGGGAACGTGAAAAAAAAAACACTTACGGGAAATTTTCAATGTGGCTTTCTCAATTTGCACAATGACGAAATGTCCGTCAAAAATCAAACAAATGCAGGCCATATTTACGTTTTGGTTGATGCACAGCGACTCCATTTCATCAGAATGTAACGCCCACTTAACCTGTCAAACGCGCATTTTTTCACTACATATGCTCAATTCCGAACTGAAAAATTAACCGTGGCCCTATGTTGGCTAAAAGTCAACACAACATGACCGATCGGGGACCAAACTTGGTCAACAAGATTGGGTCGAGCTCGCTTTTTTGTTACTGGCATTAGACCGGCCGAACTAGTGAGCCCCATGCTGGCCCTATGTACTACGTCCGGCGTCGGCAAGTAGCCTGGTCGACCTATAGGCCCAGTTACCAAGGGGAAACCGAGATTGGGCCAAGTTCGGAGGCTGACCTCGCAGACAGTGTCCACTCTAATACTGCGAAACGTTGCCTGAATAGTTTCAAATGCCAATCCGTAACGTTACCAACAAAACACGCACATTCTACGTGACAAAAAATTTGTGACCCTCAGAATATTCTGCAAGCTGAAACAAATAGTAAATTTTTAAGATTGCAGATTGAAAGGAGAAGATATGTCTGGCCGTGAGCATAATGAACACAAGCATTTTCATGGCGACCAGGTCAGTCATGTCAATCGCACAAAGAACGATGCAGGAAAAAAACACTACAATATAAAATACCACTGCGCTACGCATACACACATAACAGCAATTTTCAATAAGCCTATATATCGCCCGCATGATGCGCTCATTTAAGAGTCAGTTACACTCACAAGTCGAGAGGATATTTGAATCATTTTAGGCTTTCAACTGCAAACATTTTATATAAGAGGGCATGATCTTGCTGATAATTTTTATTTAAAAACTTCGCGCTGCCGCCTTTGGGCGATACGCAAATGTATTCGCTAAAAAACATACATGCTACTTGACCAACCTCGTTTACAGACAGCCACGGCTCGACATTGGGTCATGTGTGACTGCCGAGCGTTAGACGCCGACTACTTCTCTACCGCTTGCTGATAGTTGACTGAAAGTCTTTGGCCAACTATTAACCAGCGTAATTAGCAGCCAACCAAGGCCCATCTTTTGGCCTGCATTGACTGGCCAAGAATACCGTTTGCCGAGATCTGCCCAGTCGTTTATCGACGGTCGGCCATCGACCATTTCAAATATATCTTAAATAAAATCTTGTGCACTAACACAATAAAACCGAACAGTTAATTAATTATATAAGCGATAGCTTATACAGCTCGTTCAGTCGAAAAACCGTCGGCGTATGGCAGTCGTAGTAGTCGGCACCAGCTGTCGAAAATAATCGGGGCTGCGCAAAAAAAAACGTATCACTGTAATTTCTGGTTCTAGTGACTGATAGGTGTGTGTGATAGGCGATGATGGCTTAACGAAATCATTGTAATAATTGATTAAATAAGCAAATAGTAAAAATTGAAAAATTAGGGTGTCGAAAGGCTCAGAATGAAAAGCCAATTCTTGGTGATGCTAATAAAATTTTGAGTGTTTAATTGACCTATTAATTAACTGGTTTGACTTTGTTATGTGGTTTGACGTCTCAAAGCGTCTCAGGCCATGAGAGACGGCGACGTGGAGGGCTCCGGTATTGTCCACCACATGGGGTTCTTTAACGTGGCCTTCACTGACATCGCACAGCACACGGGCGCCTTGCTTTTCGCCCCCATCGAACAGCGGCCGCCACGACCGTGATTCGATTGCACATCCTTGGGCACAGCGGTCGAGCGCCCAACCACTGCAGCACCACGGTGGGGAATTACTTGAAATAATTGAAAAAAAAAATGAAAAAAAAAGTTCAAAAGTGTCAAATTGCTCATATTTGCCCAGGCTTGTTGATGCTAAGTATCGTTGTATAAAAAATATTCAATATAATTCAAAATACCCCCTAGTTTTCAGTATGTTCCGTATAGTCAGTTTGCACAGACTACAGAAACTTATCTCTCGCGGCTTTTCAAAGAAAAATCTGTATTAAATAATATTAAGCTTCGTATAGCATGCACTGACCTGAGGGTGTTGCTAGCTTTTTCCATTTCAAGTTTCCTTTGGGGTTGCAACGGCCGTGCTACGTAGATTTCCAGTCATTTTTTCATTGCTTGTACATTCGAATTCCTAGCGGAAATTCTAACAAAGCTATGTGTTGGTCGCTCACACAGTCGTGTATTTGCTGTGTCGGTTCCCGATAGCGTCTGCTATCAAATTAAAAAAAAAAAGCACTAGTTAAAATAAATAAATAAATGTAGGTCTGAATCACGATATACTATCTGTAATAAGACCAGCAATAACTTGTTTGGGTAAGTCACTATTATATATTCAATTAAGAAAACGTAAAAAGCAAACGTGCTTGGTTTTACACTGCACAAAGAATATTTAGCCGTAATATTTGCAAGTACAGCTCCTCTGTTCAGAAGCCCACCTCGGTTATACATGGCCGCACTGCTTGCAGAAGAAAAATGTCGCCTGTTTCTATACGGTAAGTGTACAGAAGTGTAAAATTATGGTTTGGTTAGGTTTGTGAGGTTTAATGTCCCAAAGCGACTCAGGCTACGAGAGACGCCGTAGTGAAGGACTCCGGAATCCTTAAAGTGCACTGACATCGCACAGCACACGGGCGCCTAGCTTTTCACCGCCATCGAAAAGCGGCCGCCGATGCCGGTATTCGATCCCGCATATTTGGGCACACTAGTCGAGCTCCGTCACCACTGCGCCACGCCAGTGGGGAAACGTAAAGATATGTATGCCTATATATGCGCTGCTCCTATACGTTCTCAAAGCACGTTATTGTACGCAATTTAAGTGCTACTTCCCAGCACCTGGAACTTTAACACCCTCTAATATTTTCTTGTTTATAATCCAATTACGAATTGATTGTCGATAAAGAAGTATAGCTATTCTGCTTTCATATGTTCGCTGGGGAGTTCGGCTTACGTGCATTTCTGGTTTTACCGATGCGATGATTTGAGTATGTTATGGACAAATTGTGTGTATAAAGTCTTGAGGTTTCTGTGCTACGTGTGCTTTTTGGTTATGGGCGTTTCTGGGAATTAAATTTGGGTTTCAGGCGTCCATTGATAGCTTCAAATAAGGACAACTCGCAAGCGGACCGTTTCATTTGGTCTGACGTAGCCTTTCTATTCCAAAGACGCGACATCAACAGCTGCACTTCCAGCACTGCGTCTGTGACATTTGAACCACGCCAGTGTATAACGCTGCATCGTGAATGCTTTTTCTTTTTTTTCCTGGTTGCCAACTTTGTATTTTCATACACAGGTACGCAACCACCTGTGAGCCGCAGCGACTAACTAGGGTCTGGCGATTCTGTTTCTCCGCGGAACTTCACAGGTTTTACATGGAAAAAGTTTTGGAGAGGAAGCGCACCCTCTGTATAGTCTGCTTGCTGCGCAGGAGTATCCCTCGATGACAAGAGTTAAACGCATAAGCCCAGCTCTGTTCTGCAGACGCTCGTACTGGGAGGAAACACGCGCAACCACGTTTCTTGACAAGAATCGAAGAAACGCGAACTTTGTGAAAGCTGTTTGACGCGAGGGTGAAATGAATTTCGCGGGTAAAGTGCTCTTCAAAATGCAGCATTTTATACGCTAAATAAGCATTCGCGTTTCGTTGCACAATCAGCGGTATAAAGAAGGGAAGGGGGGGGGGGGGGGGGGGGGGCTGCTAAAATTCCTTCTGCATGAGCGTGAGAGGTCACAAAAATTTTGAACTTCACCCTCTAGCCTTCAAAAAATAAATGGCAGAGCAGTACACTTCAACCACAACGCCAATCAGAACGGGCCCCAGCGTGCAAATACTCCCGACTGAAGCCGAAAACGAATGAACTAATGTGTAGCCAGCAGTTAGGGGGAAGAGAGGAACTGCAGAGGGGGGTTGCCGTTACCTTTAGTTTTTCCGAGTGTGCTTACGTGCGATGATCACGTGGCGTACGATAGGAATAAAGATCTCACCACGCAGCGGAATCCTTTAGTTCTTCGCGGGCGCTGAATGGTGAAATTGGCTGAATAGCTAGAAATGCTCTAAAAGCAAGCAACTGTAGTTATAAGATAGTTACTGTGGCAAATTGGAAGTGTTTGTTCATGTCTGGAACGGATGGCAACGCAAAAGGGACTGGAACTTAGACCAGACAACAAGGACGGTCCTAGACGTCTAACTTTTATTGTGAATGATTCAGGTATACATACAAAACAATCCTGCGTCATCGTCAACGCATGTGCAAATAGGTCACCTCTTTTTCGGGGAGTGATAGGTGCGGAGCTGACACATGCTGCCCCCCGACTACATCGTTCCGATTCCATGAATCCTCGTGTTATCTTTTTCATTTTATATAAGTATATATATATATATATATATATATATATATATATATATATATATATATATATATAGAAGTGTGTGATGAGAGGCTAGTTGGCAATAAGGCATTCTGAAGGCATACAGCTACTCAGGAGGCAGGACACAGAAAAAATGCAGACAGGACGTCCTGTCTGCATCTTTTCTGTGTCCTGTCTCCTACGTAGTTTTATGTCTTCAGAATATATATATATATATATATATATATATATATATATATATATATATATATATATATATATATATATATATATATATATATATATATATATATATATATATATATATATATATATATATATATATATAAAGTGTTCACTAGGGTGGCGCTGGTGAACACTTTTAAGGTTCGTATATAGACAACATTAATACCCAAGAAAGTAGCAGGGGGGACAGCGGCCGATGTAGCTCTGTTGGAAGAGCACCGGACGCGATATTCGGAGGTCGTGGGTTCGGTTCCCACCATCGGCACGTTGGTTTTTCTTCTACTTTGTGTTTAATTACAGTTTAACAGTTTACATTACTAATTTATGTGATTATCCACGTAATAATTTAAAAAAAAAAAAAAAAAAGTACAATCCCAAATGCTTCCCTTGGCCTCGCCGACTGTTGGCTTCTTTCCTTCATATATATATATATATACACACACACACATAGAAATTCAGACGTGGTGAAAAAGGGGGAATGTATTTGACGTTCCGGCCGCGGGATCGGCCTTCGTCTGGAGAAGCTAGGTCCCGCGGCTGACACATCAAATATAATCTTCCCGTGCGCAGAGACAGGGCTAGATAGCAAACACAAGCAGAGTGTATATAAAAGAAGGCTTGTGCTTCGCTCAGCGAGGAGTCGGAGTCCGAAATTCAACTTTTTTTGGGACTAAAGTAGAACGACAGTTTGGGCGAGTTGGTTATGCATATTTTTTGTATAATCCACGAAGACACAGGACGGAGCAGAAGAAAAAGACACACGCGGCGCTGATCTTGCAACTGTGTTCATTGGAAGAAGACCCTGTCTTATGTATGTGTCCCTAGGTCGATGAACTTTCGCGGGTCTCAGTGAATAATAGCGGTATTCTTTGCCAATCCATTATATTTTCTTGTTGTAAATCTCAGTGCTTTGTATTACAAGTGCATCGTCGATGCGCGGAAGAGGGTAGACGTCTTTTCTGGTCAACTTGTTAAAGTGGCGATAGTCGACGCGGAATCTCCAGCTCCCGTCTTTTTTCTGAACTAGCACAACAGGTGACGCCCAGGGACTGCTTGAAGGCTCAATGGTGTCGTCGGCAAGCATCTTGTCAACTTCACGTTGAGTCACCTGGCGCTCGGAAAGAGAGACACGTTACGGTCGCTCGGGAACAGGAGCAGCATCGCCGGTGTCGATGCGGTGGGCTACAACAGACGTTTGGCCAAGAGGTCGGGCCCCAAAATCAAAAATGTCGCTATATGAAAGCAACAGCTTGTAGAGCGTGTCGACAGAATCAGGTTGCAGGTCGGCCGCAATCATGCTGGAAAAAGGATCATGGTGTAAAGGAGACGACATATGAGCAATAGGGGCTGTGTAAGGTGCAGAGGGAGGGTCGGTAGTAGGGCTGAAACTTCACAGTTGGTTAGCGGGGACAGTTCAGCTAATGATATTCCGTCGGGGAGGACTTGAGTCGACAAACAGAAGTTTAGGACTGGGAGAGTGGTGCGATTCTGAGATACGTGTACGATGAGGTGCAGGAGGATGATGTGACGCTGCAGGACGACGTCTGTAATAGTATATAAGAGAAATGCGCAACAACTTAGACAGGACACAGGTTGTTGCGCATTTCTCTTATATACTATGCAGAACCAACTAGCCCGACAATACGCTCTTCTGGTCTGTAATAGGGCACGCCATGTAGTCTCCATCGGGCACGGGCGGTAAAGCGCACATAGGAATATAAACAGCTTCCGGAGGGAGGCAGGAATATTTTGCTGAGCAGATGCGAGGTGGCGTGGAGAGGTCTCCAGAGCAGAGAGGAAGGTCCAGGCGTAGAATGCCGGTTAAGCAGTCAATAAGGGCTGAGTGAGTGGTCAAGAAGACAAGGCCAAGGATCAGGAGTAATGGGGGCATTCCTGGAGCACGGTGAATAAGTCTGGTGCGTGACGACCAGCAATGGTTACACGGGCGGTACACATGCCAAGCACGACAGCAGGGCTGCCATTGGCGATACGAACGGTGGGCGAAACTGCTGGCGTCAGGGCTTTCTTCAGGCGACGACGAAACGAGGAACTGAGGACAGAGAGTTGGGCGCCAGTGTGAATAAGGGCAGGAACAGGAACACCATCAACAAGGACTTCGATGAGGTTAGATTGTGGGACAAAGGTGAACATGGGTTTTTCAGTCCGGGTCGCGAATGCAGCATCACCTCCGGGAGCTGCATCGTCTAGTTTTCTGAGAAGCGGCCAGCATAGGACGGTGAAGAATTACGACGAGGAAGAGGAGAGCGGGAACGTCGGGTTTGCGGGGAAGGTGACCGGCTGGAAACATGAGCAGGTGGAACAGGATCTGCACGGGACGGGTTAGGTTGGGGCGAGAAACAGCGCGGTGCAGAGGCTCCACTGCGATTGACGTAGTAGAATGGGCGTGACGGCATGTAGCAGCGGTTGCGGCAATGACGGGAGATATGACCAACACGGGAACAGTTGAAGCAAATGGGGCGATTGTCAGCGGTACGCCAGTCATTAGGATTACGGTAGCGGTATCGAAGCATAAAGCTGGGGTTAGAGGCAGCAGCGATCACAGGAGGGGCCGAGTTGGAGTCGATGGTGTTCAGGACGTGGCCAGTAGAGATGCCCATGTTAGCGACCTCCTGGCGAACAACAGCCTGGATGTAGGATAACGTAGGCAAGGTGATGTCTGTCAGCTGAGATGAGGAAACAGCGGGAGCCATGGTCTCGAGTTCGCGGGGGATGATTCGTGTCAAGTTAGTCGGGTTGGAAGGCTGACGGAGAGTAGGCAGGTCAGTACAGGGCGAGGTAGCAGCAGTGTTCGGCAGGCGGTCAAACCGGTGACATATGCGTTTTTGTTTCGCCTGCTCAAAGCGCCGGCACACTTGAAGAGCAGAGTCCACAGTTGAACAGTCCCTGCATAAGAGTAGGTAAAAAGCGTCGTCGGCTATACCCTTTAGTATGTGGCCCACTTTATCTTCCTCACTCATGGCCGATTCTACTTTTCGGTACAGGGATAGGACGTCTTGTATGTAAGAAATATATGACTCGGACGATGTTTGGGCGCGAGATGTCAGGTCTTTCTTGGCAGCCAGGCGGCGTCCAATGGGTTTGCCGAAGAAGTCGTGAAGCTTCTGTTTGCATACGTCCCAAGATGTCAGTTCGTCTTCGTGCATTTCAAACCAAACGCGCGCGGTGCCGGTAAAATAAAATATGATATTTGCCAGCATGAGCGCTGCGTCCCAGCGGTTGTGTTTGCTTACTCGTTAATAGAGGGCCAACCAGTCGTCCACATCAACGTCGTCGGTCCCGACGAAGGTGCCCGGGTCCGGGGTTGTGCCATCACGATAGTTGGGGCGATAGGCGTAGAGGGGGTGGGGTCTGTGGACATGGTGATGGTACCGACGTGGCGTCCACTGCGGAGATCCAGCCTGTTGTACGGGATCGATGATTTCACCTCCACCAAAGATGTTACAAGTGGAAATCACGCACCGATGGGTAACACCACTCTGAAATCACTGGGCACAGCTTAGCCGCACAACTCAACACTGAGCATAGTCTTCGTCCACACACCCAGACACTTCTTTCTTCACTTGCTGAATGCCAGCATGGTACACAACATAACACATAAAGTAACAAAATTCTCATAAAGAATGGTGTTAGGCAAGGAGACACTTTCTCCCCAGTACTATTAACCGCTTGCTTAGAGGAAGTATTCAGAGACTTGGAATGGGAGCAGTTAGGGATAAGGGTAGATGGAGAATACCTCAGTAATCTGCGATTTGCTGCTGATGATTGCCTTGCTAAATAACTCAGGAAATGAACAGCAAAGAATGATTGGTGACCTAGACAGGAAAATTAGAAAGGTAGGATTGAAAATCAATATGCAAAAGACTATGGTAATGTTCAACAGCCTCGGGAAGCAACAGCAGTTTACGTTAGGTAGCGAAGCACTGGAAGTAGTAAGCGGATATGACTACTTGGGACAGGTAGTAACCGCAGATCCAGACTATGAAAAGGAAATAACAAGAAGAATAAGATTGGGATGGAGCGCATTTGGCAAGCACTCGCAGTTTGACTAGCAGCTTACCGGTATCGCTCAAGAGGAAAGTATACAACAGTTGCATCTTGCCTGTACTCACCTATGGGGATGAAACGTGGAGGCTGACCAAGAGGGTTCTACTTAAGTTGAGGACAACGCAGAGGGCTACGGAACGAAAAATGGTAGGGGTAACATTAAGAGATAGGAAGCTTGCAGAGTGGGTTAGAGAAATAACTCAAGTTACTGACATTCTCGCGGAAGTTAAGAAGTGGGCATGGGCAGGACATGTAGTGCGAAGAGAAGATAACCGATGGTCGCTTAGGGTAACAAACTGAATTCCAAGAGAAGGAAAACGTAGTAGGGGGCGGAAGAAAGTAATGTGGACGGATGGGGTCAAGAAGTTCGCAGGGGTCAAGGGGATGCAGCTAGCACAGAACCGGGTTAATTGGAGAAATATGGGAGAGGCCTTCACCCTGCAGTGGGTATAGTCAGGCTGATGATGTGGTATCAGACTCTGTAGAGATAGAACGGGGATTATGCAAGGGCGTCCTCTGACACCTTTTTTTATTCATGGTCTACCTGCAAAGAGATGGGGGTGAAGGGGCCGAGAACCCTGGGAATTAACGACTAAGGAACGACTTCTTTAACCTTAGAAGCAGAGAGGAGTATCTGTACAACAGAGATGTAGACCAAATCAGCACTGTAAGCATACATATTATTAAGGCAGGAAACACGCGAGGAAACTATCTGCGATAATTCTAGGGGAACTGCTTAGTTTGAAATTAGGACTGGAGTATTACGGACTAATTTGTTGCCGCACTCTAAGGAGGCTTATAGCGCAGGGCTTCATCTCCGAGAGCAAAGGAAGGAGGTCCATTTATTCTAACCTGCTTATAATATGCATGAACCACAGATAATGTAACGTCGAACGATATATACGAAGCGACAAAACCAGAAGGAGGCACCGGCTCCCTCCCCCCCCCCCCCCCGCCATTCCCCGCCTATATTGTAATTTTATCTAACCCGATCAGTTGGGTAGACCTTCTCGAACTGCAAAAATGTGCACTGCGCTGGCTCAGGGCTTCGGGTAGAGTTCGGCTTCCGGCTGAGCTATTTTATGTGCGGTCCTGGGCCATGCCGGCTTTTTGTCTGCGGGCCTGGGCCGGGCTCGGGCCTGTGCTTGTCTGGGTCTGGGCTGGGCTCGCAGCGTGCGTGCAGCGGCTATTTTTGCTAATACACTCTATTTATGCTATTGTGAGATCAACAAACAGCACCTCGAGAGAAGGTGCCGATTTTGAACAATTTCTAGCGTGCGTCCTTCTTTGATTACAGTAATGGTACTGTATAAGATCCATCGGTCGAAATTATCGAACACGTTCTTGAAGCCGATTTCAATAACGTCAAGGAGGCCATTTATGAGTTCTGTTATTAACTCCCCTCCTGCTCTTCGGCCCCACCTTGAACGTCCAGCGCGCTACGAAAACATTAGCAGAGCTTCAGCTAAGGTTAAATCGAGTTAGACGTGCGAAAGCCCAGTTTAATTTGGCTTAGCTGTTGGTCGGCATTTGTTGTTTTTTGTTTGTTTGTTTGTTTTCTTGTTTGTTTGTTTGTTTGTTTGTTTGTTTGTTTGTTTGTTTGTTTGTTTGTTTGTTTGTTTGTTTGTTTGTTTGTTTGTTTGTTTGTTTGTTCTAAGTTTCGGTTTGGTTACGCTCTATGTTCCTATATACGACGTCAGTCGCATCGCGTCGGGGCTGAGTCACTGTTCGTGCCTCACGATCGAGACAATCCTGTTGTCCGGCTAATCCGATAGTGACCCGGCCCTGTCCCGAGGCGTGACGGAGCGGACTTGTCAGCGCCCGTCGACACACCTATCAAAGACGCCGGGTGCGCGGCCCCCTCCCCACCTCCCTTTGTGCAACCTCATTTGGGCCCGCAGTGCAGCCCTCAGTTGGCGCTTGACTACGGGTGAACTGCTGCTTGTTTTGGCAAGGCCACGCTCAAGGTCAAGCGTCGCACGTCCTAAAGGCCCGGTTAGACCTCGTGAAATAATGCATTCGCACTAAGATTTAGAGGCCACTGCAGAAACTGCTTTGGGAGAATGCGAAAGCATTAGCGCTGCCACGATGTTTTAAATTTACTGTTTTAGTGCGTAGCACTACAAGCCGCAATCACGGATATCGCCGATGTTTGTCCGAAGCCGCTCACTCACTCTCTTCGTGTGACTTGAAGTGGAAAAAGAGAAGGTGGCGACGCGCGCATCGTGCGGCTCAGCATTGAGGAGGCGGAGCGGCCGCACAGCTGCAACAGCCAAGAAGCCTCTCTCTCTCTCTCTCTTTCTCTCTCTCTCTCTCTCTCTCTGTCCGTCCGTCTCTCCGTGAACTTGAGGAGGAGGAAGGGAAAGTGGCGACGCCCGAATTACGAAACAACACTGAGGGGGCGGAGCGGCCGCATAGATGCACCCGCAGTTGCGGACGTGGCGGCCGTCACCGTCATGTGCCGCTCGCGCGCGTCCTCAACTTCGGCATCTCTCCCCTCGCAGCAGTTACTCCTCAGCCATCGCGGACAGCAGACGTGCACACATGGTGCTCCCTGGACCTCAGCTCCTAGCCGCTTGCCGCGTCATGAAGCCTCTGCACCTTAATTAACTGGCGCTCTCCGTCAAGCGCGTTTCCCTCTCTCTTTCTTCTCCCCTTATGATCCCACCCCTGCAGGTCTTTCGGCTGCAGAGCAGTGCATTTTGCATTTGATGGGGAGCTGCTGGGCTCGACTTGTCTGGAATTTGGACAGTTGCGCCAAACCGGAAGAGCGGCCGGTTGCTGCAGGACAGTGTGTGCTCGCGTATTAACAAGCCGGCGTCTCTTTCGGTGAAGTGTCTCGGTAGCGCGCACGTGCTGCCGTTGACGGCTTGTTGCCCCTTCCTTTGCGATCCAGACGCACATGCGGTCCGGAAGCGGCCAGTGCCCCTTTTGCGGTCGCGCAACGGCCGCCGCCCGCATTGGTCAGGCGACACTGCTCGCGGACCTCTGCCTTGGAAAACGGCGGCTGCGTCAAAAGAAGTGGGGCGACAGAACCGGGGAGCCGGAGGCCCATAAATCGACAGTCGGCGGAGACGTGGCCGTTTGGACGCTCAAGTTCACACAAAGCTGACAGCGGACGAGCGTAGATCACCTTCGTCGGCCCCGAAGAATTCCCATTCCAAAGAGGGATGATACATCAATCGACCAGCGTTGCGGAGGGAGGACCAACGAGAGTGTGAAGGCATCACCTTATCGCGAGCGGGTTTTCGTCAACGAATGTGATTGGTTAATTAGGAAAACGCGAAATTTCTCTTCGCAGTTCGGAAGACTTGAAGTGAGACCTCAAGGAATTCTTGAATCATCTTGATCCTCAATCTTGATCCTGACTCGTAAATGTGTAAATAAATTGTGTCTATCTCGTCACACTTCGGTGAACCGGCTGCATCTTATTCTGAACTTCATTGGGGAACCGAGAAACGTCGGAGACCACCACGAACCATCACATCCTAACTGCGTTTAATATCAAAGCGAAACGAAAGATAACAAAGTGTAAAATGCATGAAAGGTATAGCGGGGATAAGCGGTGCTACTCACCTACTTAGCATTTGATTAACTATGGAAATCGGCCGTAATTGTTTCTATTTTTATTCTCTATTCCTTTGTTTATTTTTATTTTATTTATTTGTGTCTTCTTATTTTCCGTTTTTGTTTTGTTTTTTTATCCTATAAGTGTCATGAATTATTATTTCATTAGTAGTCGTTATTACTCACCATCATCACTATTTGTCATTTTACATACCCTACTAATTCTTTCATTAGTAATTGGTTTGCAGGAAAGGAAAGGCGCCGTATCTGTCACGCACATTCTGAATGGCCGATTAAACCTCATGAAATAGTGCATTTGTACTAAAAGCAGACTTCACCGCTCCCTGCACCGCCTCGCAATGCAGGCCAGCTAACAGCCGTAAAGAAAGAAGTAAATAAAAATGCGCGCACCCAAAGAGCCAGTGAGATGGCTCCGACCTCATTTTTTTTTTTTTCAGGACAGTTTTCACTGACATATAATTTGTCGGTACAGCCTATGCCATAATGAATTCCTCATAACTTGCGCCTGCACCAAACCCTGGCCCCTCCCCAGCCGTGGGTATGGGCCATGTGTACAAAGGTAAAAAGAAGGTTTTGACGCAGACGCCACTATTCAGTTCCTATTCCTGCACTGAACGCTGGCCAATCCCCACCTGTGGGTATGTTCCCTATGTACAGGGGCGAGAAGAAGAAGAGACCTTGGCCAGTCGCCCATGTGGGTATATGCCACATATAGCGAAGGAAAAGAAGTATGTGTCATGTTTGAAGAGGCCAAGAAGAACACAACGCCAGGGCTCTTGCATTGGCTCTGCACAAAATTCCATGTCACTTGTCACACGCTATCATCCTCGCTTATTGTTGGTCAGTTTAAGTCTCGCTTGAAACTTCCCAAAAGTATTATTTCAGTAGTTTCTTTCGATTTTTTTATTCAATGCACTTTGAAAGAGGCGCGTTTTGGCCGGGTCCCTGGCCATGCAGGTATTCATTCAAATGATGTGGCTGATTTCTTAGCAAGATCAGCTCTTAATGCGTCAGTGACATATGTCATCCATAACTTCAGCCTACTGGCGATTTTCAGGTTTCAGCGATTCCAGCACATATCAGCCAGGCCACGTAATCCCTTACTAAATACCGCCGATTATCAGCACTTAGCATATAATTGGAACATCGGTCATGTAAAACCAGGATAAGTGAGGTATCCATGACATTGCTGCGGTGCAGGATTCCCAGTTTGAATTTATATCTATGCAGATGGTGAGCGGTCACCGACAAACCTATAGGACTCATACGGGGAAGTTGAATATATAGAGCATTTCCTCCTCTCCTGCCAGAAGCTCGCACTTCAGAGGAAGACCTACGCGGAGGTCCCTCTCTCATCGTTCGGCCTCACCTTGTCTCTACCGAGTGTTACTATCGTTTTGAGCGAGCGCCATAGAATTTTCATTGGGTTCCGTATGCGGGAATCTCCATGATTATATATAATTGCAACGGGTAAGTTAAATTGCTCTTTTAAATTTCTTCGACATCTTTTTCAACCAAAATATTGTTTGTTATTTTACTTTAAATGCTCGTCTGCCGCTTTTCGTCAATTCATTTTTCAAAATTACAGATTGGCGCTATTATTTTGTCGTATCGCGTGCGGAAATTTTCATGTACATACCACTACACCTCGGCCAAACCCCTCGTGTGGGTCTGTGCCATGTTTCAAAAGGTCAAGAAAAAGAAGATGTCTCAAGTGCCTACGTGTGTGCCCCTGCGTTGCGGTGAACGCCATTTTCCGTGAGTGTTGTCTGCCAGCAATTTCTCTGAATATGCCGCACGTAACGGAAATTCTGCTGCGTAAGAAGCTTTTAGCAGGGCGCGACCTGAAGGCTGCCATTTCCCAGCTTTCGCGTGACATTGACGACTTGAAGACGGGTATGCGAAGTCAGCTGGTCTCTAAGCAAAACTTTTTCTTACCATGCTACCGGGACGCCGAGCACTTGTCATCGTCCCTGCAGATTGCCATTGAGGATGTGGACGAAGTGTGGAAGAGGATTGAGGACAACGTCAAACCGCGGTTTGCGCAGTTAACAAATGAGTTGGAATTTCTATCGCGCGAACTTAACACGATAGAAGAGTCGTCAACGCAAGTACATCGCTATGCACAACTTCACGAACTGCTGGAAGAGGCTGAAGCTCGCTTCGTTGCAGAGGATCTACTCGCGTGCTCGCAACTCTTGGAGGAAGTCGGCAGCGTCATGAGCGAACTAGAAGGTGGCCCTGAAGTACAGATTATAGAAGCACTGCGCAAGGAGCACGCAGTTCGTAGCGAGCGGCTCACCTACAAGCTTTCAAAGGTCTGGAAGCGCTACATAGCCTGGAAGGTAGGCCGCACACCACATTTCACCGAGGTGACAGTTGCCACAGTGCAAACGGAAGAGGCGGACGCGTTTGCCAGACTCGTGGAAGCATTTCAGAAGCAAGGACTGCTCTGTGAAAAAATGTCCCGATTCGGCCGGTCACTGCTAGACAACATGGTCACGCCAATGGTGCAATACGAGTCTGCCATCGTCACATCACCGGAATCCCCAACATTCCTCGTCGAGTTCAACGAGTCTAAGGCTCCACTTGTAAAGGACATGATTGAGAATTTGTCAGTGCTCTTTACTTTCCTCGCGAGCCGTTTGCGTGCACGCGACGTTGTCTCTGCTGACCCGGTTAAGATTATGGGCAGCGTTATCGGAAAAGAGTTCTCTGACACAGTCGCCAAGTGCTGCCTTGAACCTGCTGCTCCGAGTGATGTAAGCCTCTTGGACAACTGTCCGGCCAGCGTCTTGCTCGACTTTCACAACCAGCTCGTCTCGGCGAATTTTCTGTCATCGGAAGAAGCGGGTTTCTCTAGCTTGATCGCCAACCTAGAGTCATGCATAAGCCAGCAACGCCAGAGAAGTCTTCTGCAGGCAAGAGCGATCGTGAAGCAGGAGTTGCACCCGACTGTTGTGGTGGGAGAGCCGCCTTTAGATAGAGAGGAGGGGATGACATTGGAACATTATTTAGACAGAAACCCATTCAAGTTCCCCAAGTGCAAAGTGAGCAAATTTATGGAAGAATTGGTCACTTTGCTAAAGACAATGGTTGACGAAGACAAGGACGGTTCTGATGACTGCTGCCCTGAGCAGGCGTGGCAGGTGGGCGCAGTGCGTGACATTTGTGAGCTTTACTGCTGTGTTGCTCCTCTCCATCACCAGCATGCCATTCAGACTATTCCGCAGCAGACAGCAATACACCACAACAACTGCCTGTACTTGGCGCATGAGTTACTATGCTTAGGTGTGCAGCTTCACGGACGCACTATACTTGTGGATGTGGCCTCAAAACTCCGCTCGATAGGAAAGATTGCTCTTTACCAGCAGATTGACAACCAACGACGACAACTCTTGGGAATATTGAAGGAAGCGCCTGCATCGGAAAACAGCAAAGATATTGATGAAGCCTTGCGGCGTGGCTTGTTTCACTTGGAACAGCTCAAGAGAGTATGGGTAGAAGTCTTGCCAATCACAAGCTACTTGGAAGCCGTGGGCAGCCTCCTCAACACTGTGCTTGAATATGTCATCAAGCGTGTAGTCAGCATGGAGGACATTACATCTACTCTTTCGGAAAAACTGGCTCAAGTGATTGAAAAGGTTGCTGACAAAGCCATTGCCATATTTGACATACCTGGTTGCTCATCAGAAGCGAGGATTCTTGCCTCGGGCCATGCGCTCAAGTGGAGGAAGTTCTGCGAGCTGAAAAACCTCCTGCGTTTCAGTTTGAAAGAAATAATGGATAGATGGGCTGATGGCAATGGCCCACTAGCATGCTTCACACCAGAGGAGTTGCAGCGGCTGATCAGGGCGCTTTTCCAAAACACTGGCAGACGGGCTGCTGCACTGGCGCAGATTACCAAGTATTTACCTTAAATCTGAGTCCGACCCATCTAATTGCATATTTGCTGTTTTGTTGCACTTGAAAGTCCAGCCAATCACATCAGAGAATGTTATGTAAAAAATTCAAGTAACTTGTAAAAGGAGTTTACGCTCTGTTTTCATCGTGCTTTTTTTTCTGTATGATGCGAAATTATGATATCCATTGTGCATTTTGTGGTTGCGACATGCTGTGGAAGTGCTCTTCTTTATTAAAAATTTTCGATTTTGTCATTCTGCATTTCATTGTGTTAAATAAGTTGCCTTAAAATTATCAGTCTACTCATGGCGAGCAATGGACCTCGTCACGTGCACCTGAAAAAGATGAAACGTCTAAGCCTCAGTACATTTTTATTGCGATACCAATACTGCGCCAGGTTTCTGCCCGTCGCGTCGTCCCGGGAAGGGCCATGTTTGACCTTGAAGAGCCGCGAAGAAGAAGAAGAACGCTCGGTCATCGGCAGCTAATGTTTTCGCTCCACATTCGGTTCAGCAGCATTGAACTCTTCTCATTTATATGTGTGCTAGTAGCTTACGCTCTTGCGTCATACTCTTAAAGGATGAGCTTAAGTGTCCCCGATAATGTAGCACCTTACACTGTTATGGCGTGACAGGGGAATAATGTAGCAAGCAAAAGAAGCTTCCGCCGTTACTACGCAATTCAACTAGGATTAACCAGAGTTAAACCACAACTATATTATTTTTTTCAAGCATTTCCAGACCGTAGAGACGGGACCTCAAAACATGAGCAAAAAAACTGGTCCCATTAAAGATCTGTAAAGGTTCTTCGGAACCAATTTTGTGAACGAAAACATAAACAAAAAGCTCATTTTCTTGAAAGAAAAAAAACATGGTTAGTGAAGGCAGTTCGTGCTACAGGCCGCAGGGCGAGGAGGCTTTGGCCTTGCATTTTCGCTCGAACCGCTGAAGAGTGAGCAGTTGACATTGCGTCTCTCTCAGTGCGCGGCGTATCTCGTGGGCAGTCTCCACAGTGCTGCAGACAGGCGGCGGCCGGAATTCCTTTTCATGCGCTGTGCACATGCCTGCACTGGAGAGAGCTCTCGGGGGCTATCGTTCCAACATGCCCTCACTGCGCCCTTCCTGCATTGATTCCTACTGCGTTGATACCTGGCCCGTGGGCTGCATTTGTGCTGCATAACGGCCACTTAGCAGGCAATCGTCATCCCGATTGACAGCGACCACGTTGGGCACCTGGTTGCGAAGCACCTCTTCTTCATATACTGTCATGGGCTGCGTCGGATTCAAGGGATGTGTGTGAGTGCGCGCGTAGGCGTGAATGAAATGATGTAGCGAAAATGTTGTAGCGGCGACCTGTTGTTTTGTGGGGTTTAACGTCCCAAAGCGACTCAGGCTATGCGAGACGCCGTAGTGGAGGACTCCGGAAATTTCGACCACCTGGGGTTCTTTAACGTGCACTGACATCGCACAGCACACGGGCGCCTTGCTTTTCGCCTCCATCGAAAAGCGGCCGCCGAGGCCGGGATTCGATCCCGCGTCCTTGGAAACAGTAGTCTAGCGCCGTAACCACTGCGCCACCCCGGCGAGGTAGCGACGACCTGTGCCATCAGTAGTAAACATCTAAGTTTATAGCCATGCAGTTTTTTGACGATACTGATGGCTGAGGACCTGTGATGTTGCATTACAAGAAATACGCACTCGCCACCCATGCGGAAAGCCAATCGAGAACCCAAGGAACCATTATGAGAGCGCGTCGTAGCACACTTTTCAATAATGTGTCCATGGCGAAGCTTGTTTTAATTTTTTTTTTCAATTACCTCATATAATAAAAATTAAAGAGCACTGCAGAATCTGCATTGGAGTAATGCGAAAGCACGGATGCTGCTGTTGGTTGCTTCTAGTTGCTTAATTCTCTTCTTGTTTACCCATTTTAGTCTTCGGTACTTTCAAATTGCGCGCCAATCCCTTCCTATGCCCTTTTCTGGCTCTACTTCCAGTTGCGTGACGTCACATCTTGACGTCACCCTAATTGACTGTCTTAATTAACTACTTTAAGTCTTTGGTACTTTCAAATTTCGTACCAATTCCTTTCCTGTGCCCCTTTTTTGGCTCGTCTTCAGGCTGCGTGACGTCACATCCTTGTCATCCCCTTAATTGACTGATTTAATTAACTATTTAAGTATTTGATACATTCAGATGTAGCGCTAAGCAATTGGCTAATGAAACCATTTTCGCCTTTACTTTTACATTTTTGCCTCTGGTTAATTACTTAATTAACTTATGGACCCAATTAATTTTTGGACATATCATTACGTCACCTTCTATCGATTGACACCACTCATTACCGTGTACCACTTCTCAATTACAACTGCTGCGACCAACGTTTACATTTTTTGCTTGTAATTAATTAACTTATTGACCTAATTATTTTTTTGGACACAACATTACGTCACCCTCTACCGCTTGACACCACTCATTAACCTTTCCTGCCTCTCAATTACTCACAACTGCTGCAGACACGATTTTGCTGACGCGATCTGCGGAATAAATGAACATAGTGAAGTAATGCTTTTGCAATAAAAATGTTTGATAGCAAATCCTCATCTTCGCACTGCATTTTGGCCATAGGGACTTTGGTGGGAGGAGGGGGGGGGGGGGGGGGCGCAGTGGTGAAACTTCGCTACTCCTAATGCAGAACCCCCGCACGCCTATGATCACGCAGTATGTTTTCTCTGTGTAATGTAGCCTTGTCTTTCAGAATATTTTTATGAAATGAACTGGGGGGGGGGGGGGGGGGGGGGGGCCTTGTTTTTTCCTGATTTTGCTGTCCATCATTTGTCTTTTTCAGACATTATAGAGTCAAGCAGGGGTGGCCCGCAGAAGATATTGACCAGGAGTCGAAAAACATCCAACTGTGGTGGCTGCGAAAAGCTTGTGAACTGTGGCGAGGTAACAAGCCGGGCAAGAACAAAGCCTAAGTCAGTGCACTGTTCTTCCAAAAGTGTTAATATTTTTTTTAAGATGTACAGCCTAGTCTTTTTACCATAGAATAATTGTGCATGAGGGATGCACCATTCATGTTGCATCCGAAATAAATGTATACTGTTGGCTCTGTTCACATGTTCATTATGAATAGCATATATTTAATGAGCCATAGCTAGAATTCATTCATAAAGCTTGGGGTTCTATGCCGAATCGCAATATATTGCCCATTCAATGCAGCTGGTCTGCATCACAACACACTAGACCACCAGGTCCTGGTGTCCAGATCACACCAGGATTTGAAACACGGGTCTTGGTGTGTTAGTGTGCCCGGGATATTCACACCAACCCGGAAACATTAGCACATCAGCCCGAAAACACTAGCCCGGAAACACCAGCACACCAGCCCGGAAACACTAGCACACTAGCACACTAAGACCCACGTCTGAAATCCCGGTGTATTGTGAACACATGGAGGAAGGAAACAACTTAGGAAGAGGCCCTTGCCGTTCCCAATGCATTGGAGAAAGTGTGGCGGAAGTGACGTCAAAATTTAGGGTTAGCCAAGTCGGGCCATTAGCAACGGCATCGCTGTTGCTAAGAAAACTCGGGCCACTAGTACAGTGTTGCTAAGGGCTCGATGTACGTGAGCGTCGCGGAGATAGAAAATGCGGAGGGTAAGGAGGAGGAGAGACATTGCAGCGTCGATCGGTCGCGGCACGGCCAGCACGGCCGCGCGGCCATGCCGGCTTCAAAAAAAAGTGACGTCAAGGCCTCTCCTAAGTTCTTTCCTTCCTCCATGTGTTAACACCAGGACCCGGTTTGGCGTTTTTTTTTTTTTTTTTCGATAGGGTTTCCGCAACTTCACGGCCCTGCTCAACGACGCCGCGATGTCACCTTTCCGGGCAACGTCAGCGACAGTAGAGCTCGTGGCAACGAGCGACTCCTAGCATGCTTTAGGCATGCCCCAGCGCTTGAGATTGCCGAAATGACTGCAACGTGCTCTTGGTGGCTGATATCCATTTCGGTCATCACCAGGCGGACCCCTCCCGCCTTCCTGCTTTGCCTTCGCGTTGCCATTCCCGTCGAAGCTGTAGTGTGTGTGTGTGTGTGTGTGTGTGTGTGTGTGTGTGTGTGTGTGTGTGTGTGTGTGTGTGTGTGTGTGTGTGTGTGTGTGTGTGTGTGTGTGTGTGTGTGTGTGTGTGTGTGTGTGTGTGTGTGTGTGTGTGTGTGTGTGTGTGTGTGTGTGTGTGTGTGTGTGTGTGTGTGTGTGTGTGTGTGTGTGTGTGTGTGTGTGTGTGTGTGTGTGTGTGTGTGTGTGTGTGTGTGTGTGTGTGTGTGTGTGTGTGTGTGTGTGTGTGTGTGTGTGTGTGTGTGTGTGTGTGTGTGTGTGTGTGTGTGTGTGTGTGTGTGTGTGTGTGTGTGTGTGTGTGTGTGTGTGTGTGTGTGTGTGTGTGTGTGTGTGTGTGTGTGTGTGTGTGTGTGTGTGTGTGTGTGTGTGTGTGTGTGTGTGTGTGTGTGTGTGTGTGTGTGTGTGTGTGTGTGTGTGTGTGTGTGTGTGTGTGTGTGTGTGTGTGTGTGTGTGTGTGTGTGTGTGTGTGTGTGTGTGTGTGTGTGTGTGTGTGTGTGTGTGTGTGTGTGTGTGTGTGTGTGTGTGTGTGTGTGTGTGTGTGTGTGTGTGTGTGTGTGTGTGTGTGTGTGTGTGTGTGTGTGTGTGTGCGTGCGGCGCTACGTGTATTGTGTTGTGTTTATTTCGCGACAACCCCCCTCCTCCCAGTCACTTGCCCTGGATTCACTAGGACTAACGGATTACCTCCCACGCCCATAATTTGTGTTTTGAGATCGCTTCCTACGCGTGGTCTGATGGATTCAGGCCAAGCCTCCTACCTCAAGACATATGTAACTTTTTTTCCCACTCCCCATATTTATCCCCTTAAAGTAAACTACCGCGATTTTTCCATGCTCACAGATATCAACGAAATTTACATCAGACGTTCTTCTCAACGCCAACATTACGTGTTCCAAAAAGCATAGTTTAGGAGCTTTCGTTTTCCCGAAAAGTAATTTTAGAGATAACGCACCGGGACCCGTGACTTGCGCTGCCAGACAGGAAATGTTTACGGCCAACACTGTGCTTGGTGACGTCACAGTTATTCAGGGGTCTTTGAGAAGACGACGGCGACAATGCAACGGCCCTTCTGGGCGCGGCTTCTACGGTGTGGCGTCGCCTGTACGATCCTATGAGGTGTTACTAGCACGGGGCAGGGCGACGGCGGCGCTGCTCAGAAACAGCCCGGCACGTTGCAGGCACGGCCGACAGCTTGCGATTTTGGAATTACTGTCTTGTAGTTTCAGCTCACACTTTAATACATTCCTTTGCAGCGAAGGGTGGTAGCTAGTGTTTTGTTGGCTGCACGAGTTATTCTATGAAAAACAACATACTGGTTTACCACCGATTTTCTGAGAAAAAAGCACTGCGCGACAAACTGAACCGTGCAATCCGGCGCCCCCTCTGCACCTGAGAGCGCATGTATGCTCGGAATTTCTCACGCGGGCCTGCTACTAACACAGGATGATTCTGATAGAAGAGTTTCGCCTCGCGAGTGCTAGGCGATGGTTGGAATCGGATGCTGTGTTGACGATCTTTCCGCACACGACAAAAGCTTCGCTTGCTGCAGTCCACCGATGCCTGCATGGTGGATAATTTGCGAGCCACCGTCAGAAAAAAAAAAAAAAAAGAAGCATACTAGAATCTGTTGATCTCTTAAATATTACGCGATTGGATAAATTAATGTAAAAAACCTTACTGGGGATCGCTGGTCTGCAACGAGATTCTGGGGATAACTGCAATAGAAGCGAATTTCTGCTTGCAGCTCCCAGCTGTCGATATGTGGCTCAGCTCATCCAATCTCGTACTCCAGCTCCGTACTCTAGCTCCGATGCTATAAGTCGTCGCCAAGATTACATCTTTCTCTTACTCTGAGACAGCTATGTGAAACTTACGGTTGCAGCCTCTTTTTCACCCCTGGCTTTCCGTTGGCAACGTTCTCAAGATATGCTGCTTTAGAAAAAAAAAAAAACTATTTCCGCCGAGCGGAATTCAAATCAGCTTTTATTTTTATTTTTTTTCGTCTTCATACCACGTCGCTGATGCTCTGAGACTCGTGCGAGTCTTTATGTAAAAAAACCGTTTCCAGAAACCGCTTGCGTACGTCCGTTCCATGCCTGTTTTCCCAAGTTTTCAAGGCGGAAAAGCTCAGTGACTCACCGGCGTGTCCGTGCGTCCGCGACAGCTGTCAATCATCTTCAAAAGGATTAGGTTCGTTTCAGTACTGAGAGTTAATAATGTAGTACTAGGTGTATGAATATTAGTTAACAATATTAGTTAATTATTTCACGATAATTAGTTAAATGAGCACAGTTAATTACTTAATCAGTCATTGCTACTTAGTTATTAATTCGTTGATTAGTTACTGGTGAATAGTTAATTAGCCAATACTGATTAGTTAACTAGTAAGCTTTGAGACATCTTAAACGCACTCACTGCGCATGAGCAATGTCCTCAAGCGCTAACCTCAACCGACACCTAGTAGCCACCACAACTGCGCACGCGCAATGACGTCACAATTGCGTAATGGGCTTCCGCCTCTGCACACTTTAGATCGTCAAAGTGCCCAGGGCTGAATTTTAATTACGTCGTTTCCTCATGTCTATAGTTCTTGTCTATCTACTTTCAGCCTACAGTATGTTCTTTGTTAATGCATTTTGCGTATTTCTCATAACTGCAGAAAACCCGCAGTATTGGATTAAGTGGCGATCCTTGTATGCCAGTTCCCTAGCGCTACAATGTATATTAAATGGTGCAGACATCCATCTGTTTGTTGTTTTTATTCCAGCACACTGCACACATCACGAAAACTGGCGACGCATATCTGCGGGAAGCATACAATGTCGCACACGCGACCATTTACGATAATCTAATGCTGTAGAACCAAAACAATAGGGAGGGGTTGAGCACGGCTTCAACCTATTGATACAAAAGAAAGCTCCCTTAAGCATTGTTTTGCATGGTTTAGTAAAGTTGTACACGGTTTGATGGTTTGAATCACGGAGACGCTCAAGTTTGGAGTTGAGAGTAGACGCGATAGTCCCTATAACAGTGCCTTTTCATTCTGCGATTCTTTTTCGTATCTTTATTTCAGTTAGTTTGGGGGAAAGGAAGGCGCAGCGTCTGCCTCACATTTTGGTCAAGTCCAATCGAATTCAGCAAGGCGAAATCCGAAGTTGCACTCCGAGTAGTGAACTTGCGCTCTAAAGGGGTGGGGCGGCCGGCCCTCCCCGGTTATAAAATAAAACAATTTAAACTGGCAATTAAATGTTTTCATGTAAGTCAAGACATGCACAAGAAACTAACTAGTAAGACACTGATATAATCCATTTTATGTATCCTCGGAGGTTTGGTGCCGGTCATCTATCATTTGTTCGGTTTCGGGTGGAACACTGTTTTGTTATGATTTCATTGCAGGGATTGGTTGCTTTCGGAGAGGTTTTCCGAGCTATCGCCACAGACCAAAGCCTCGCTGGCTCAGTCCCACGATGGCGAGTCAGGCCGGTTTCGCGCTGGGTGCAGCTCGTCCCTGTGGTGGCACCGCGCGGTGGCCTCTGCACCAGCGTAGGTCCCTTGCTCCCTCACCTCGAATGACTCGATAGCGTAGGATAGTCTACCAGCCCACATATAAAGTCCTGCTTTAACCAAGCCGTATCAACGGTGGCCTAGGGGTAACGTGAATGCAAGGTTCCTGGCAGGCTGATTCTGATATCCCGTCTCATATAGCAGGAGAGGCTGCGGTCACGTCAGCTGCCAGCTACCGCCTACCAGCGCTATGATCGTATATATATATATATATATATATATATATATATATATATATATATATATATTTTTTTTTTTTTTTTTTTTTTTTTTTGCTGACAACGCCCACGCATGGCCGTCGACACCGGATTTTCGGTAAATGGAGCAAAAAGCTCCCCCAGCCCCATAGGCGTGAGAATAGAGGGGGGGGGGGGGCACCCCCCGTTCCTAATCCTCTAAGGGGGGCGCCAAGTTCATTCCCATACCTTCACTCTATCGGACCTGTGTCGTCGTTTCTAAAAGTGCAGGTTTATGGCCATCCAGATTTTTTCTCTGTACTCGAGGCCGAGGACTCGTGCTGTTGCGTTCCAATTAAGCCACCTTTTCCGCCGGAAAGCCAGAGACTCCATTAAGGACCATTGTGAGAAGCGCATCATCGTGTAATTTTAAGGCGAAAGCCTTTAATGACTCATACTCGCGGCTTCCGTCCGTCCGTGCCTTGGAACGGTGCCAGCTGTGGCCTCTCCCCCGCACATCAGCGCACTCCTCCTCTCTCCCTAGCAACCATCTGCGCCGGTGGAGGGCGCAGCTGTGCATAGCAACCGCACTGCGTGCAGACAATATTGTGCTGCTAGCTGAGAGTTTGGAAGAATTGCAAACTCTAGTTAAGTATTGCGGAGACGAAGGGGACGCTCTATAGGCTTCAGTTTTAGCGCAGTTACGTCGGGTCTGATGATTTTCAACGGCTCAACTGATCAAGGTCTTAAAATACAAGACCATGAAATACCCAGAGTAGCAGAAATATCTCGGGGTATGGGTAAACGAAGGATTGGCATACATTGGAAAGCATGAGCAATCACTTAAGGCCAAAGGGCGGAGAAATGTCGAGATAATGAAGCATAGGGCATTGTGGGGATACAACAGGTATGAGGTTTTGAGGGGTATTTGGAAAGGAAATATGGTGCCCCGGCTTACTTTCGGAAATGCGGTTTTGGGCCTAAAATCAGAGGTACAGTCGATATTAGAAATAAATCAGAAAGCCGTCGGACGATTAGCACTAGGCGTCCACGGCAAAATCACAAATGAGGCGGTACAGGGAGATATGGGCTGGGTATCTTTCGAAGTACGGGAAGCTCAGAGTAAAATATTATATGAGGAACGCCTGAGGAAATTGGAAAGTAACAGATGGGCAGCTAAAGTATTTAAATACCTATGCCTAAAAAGCGTTGACTCATAATGGAGGAAAAGAACTAGGAAATTAACCAGTAAGTATGCTGGTCACAAGGACGAAGAAATAAAGAGCGTTAAGCAACAGGTAAAATCACACAAGGTAAAAATTGGATACATTCGATGGAAAAGAAACAGAATGTGGAATTATACCGAAAGTGGAAAAGGCAGATCAGGAAGGAAGCTTTCTTTGATAACTCAAGAGGCAGTTCCCTATACTTTTTGAAGCGAGATCTGGGTGCTTTAGAACACGCAGCTACAAAAAGAAATTTAACAATGAAGATGACGCATGTGCTAACTCCAGCGAAACAATTGACCATATTATACTCGAATGTAATGATATCCATCCGGAAGTCGATGCAAGCGCAGTCACTCTTCCTGAAGCTCTGGGGTTTAGGGATACCAGTGGCTGGGTGAATAAACCGGCGGTGGAAGTCAGCAAAAAACGACTGGAAGATTGGTGGCTTAAAAGCAGAAAAGTGACATAATGTTAGTATTGTAGAAACAAAAATTCAATAGAATGATGGTATAGTTAACCAATCTAAAACAATAATTAAGATATAGGGAGAAAATGAGCAAGATAGCTACTGCTACCATTCCGTTTCAAAGGGACGTTTCTATATTCCATCATCCCATCCATCCACTGTGACTTCACGTGTCGGTGGGCGAGACGCGCGCGGCAACAGCGGCTGCTTAGATCACCGGGCGCGAAAACACGAGAGGTACAGCGGAAACGGGAACAGCGCCTGGCCACATCCCCGTTCAATCGTCAATCGTTTACTTCGACAAACTTTGGTAGTTCAAAGGGTCTTCGGCGACCATTGTGGCTATAATTGTGGTCATTACACTGGGGTGGCCATGCATAAGAAACGTCATGGACGTATGAAGTGATGTGGCCACAAGGCTTTCGCCAAGCACACTTTAACAGTTTCCAAAGCATCTTCATTTATTGAATTCTGCATCCATGGCAAAGCTTATTTTGTTTCTTAAGCGCAGAATATTTTGTATGTGTTGTTGTTCCATAATGTTTTATAGCCGTTCCTCACCTTCGCGCTGTGTTCTGGCTGTAGCGGCGATGAAGGAGGGGGGGGGGGGGGAGTAAATTGGGTGCAACTTTGCTCTCCCTAATGCCCTGCGCGCCTATGCCCGGCCCCCATTTTTCTGAGGGAGAGTTGCCGGAGGTGTTGTATGGATGATATTGGGTCGATGATAGACTGAATTCGCTTAATGAAAGTTATTTAACTGCGTATATTGAAAGAACTTAATGGTAGACGTGTTCCGAAAAATAAACTATTCTCCGCCACTGACCATGCTACATGTATAAAACATGAAAGGTAGGCGAAACACCGACAAAAAAATGGTCGGTTTCCTTCAAGTACATCCCCGAACAGACGGGTTTCCGTCAAACCCTCGACTTCATGTATAAACCTTGGCCATTTTATTATTATTTTCCTCAAAGGAAACATGCGGGACATTACATGAAGCGTTGGGATAACGCGGCAAAACTAACATGCATGCAACGGTTAATTTACACTGATGGATGAGCTTTCCTCGATGGCGGACTTGAATAATTTATGGTTGGTGATGGTGGCCACTTCAAAATGTTGCGATTCGGGCACGTTCAGGGCATACAACGTTGGGTGGTTATGGCGGAAAAGGCGATGCCAGCGTGGGATGATTTGATTGGCTACTGAAATATAGTAAAGGAATTTGTGAAATAAACACCTGCTGCTTTCACAACGGATTACAAGCGTAGGTAACTGTAATCGTGATTTTAATTCTGAGATTCTAGTATGATAAGAATATATGTCAGATAACCTGGTGGAACAATTTTGGACTGACCCAATAGCACTAATTGGATTAATTTGATGGGGATCCCAAACAGAATTAGACTATTCGAGTTTTGGTATGACGAATGTCTTACTAAATTAAGGGTTTATGATGACTCGGTATTAATGAAACATTTAGCCGCAAGTACCCAAAAATCGCTATATTTGCATAGTTGGTTACGTGGGTGGTAGTTCTGGATTTGACAGGTAGACACTGCTAACCACCGCCCGAGATGCATGCGATACATGCACAGAAGAAAAAAAACGCACTACAGGAAGCGACAAAACGAGCGCAAACACTGTTCTTGGCAGATATAAGGCTGACATAGAGTAGTATCTTGTAAATAAAAGCATATATTCTTTACCCATGACTGTTTGAAATTCGTGTGCATGAGAATAAATATTTATTGCAGTTTACGTATCAAGTCCTATTCGCCCATCATATATTATCACTCTTATCAGTGCACGTTTTGTGTATGCAGCAAAAAAAAAAAAAAAAAAAGGAACATGCATTTGTTGTTATGTCAGTACATATCATTATCTGCACACAAAAGAAATAAGTGAAATATGATTGCATTTCCCGTATGGCTTGCTTCGGTTGAATTACGGCTGACAAAAGTTAATTGTGAGTTTGCTCGTCTCACGACAAAGCCGGTCGTGGCTCGTCCCCACGTCATTTCTGAGGCGCACAGAGACTCTTCAGAAACGGTGCTTATAATTTAATTGCAATTATAAGCGGCTGACTGCAATCAGCAATTCTGTACATTTCGACGTTAGGAAATACATTTGGCAGGGTTTGCAGGGCCAGGCGTCCTCAAGATGGGAGCACGCGCGGAAGCTAAAAACGCATTACATGCAGCCAGAGCGTGGGCGAAACTACAGCTAGTGCGTAAATAAAATATTAACGAGTTGCATACGAATAGATGAGAACTTGCACGTTCGACTGAATTTGCTCACATGCTTTTTTTTTTTGTTTTGTTTTTCGCAGCGTGTTGCATAGGGTGAAAACGCAGCGGCAGCTTAGTTTCCGGAGCCCTTCAGTACGGCGTCCCTCATAGTCTGAGTCTCTTCGGGACGTTAATCCCAACAAACTAAACAAAACGGTGATCTCAGATTTGCGTAACTCGGGTTTTGCTAGCCAATATAACTCGAGCAGTATGAAGAATTTATGTTTTGCGTACAGACGGCTGGACAAGGCACCAAAGTACTCTGTGCATAAGATCATAAATTGATAACGGAACGCCAAAAACTAGGTCCATGATGCTATGGTACGCCGAATCACCGAAATAAATTTTGCGCCGTCTATGGTTTGAGCCTGGACAAGATCAGATTTCCTTACTCCATGAGTATCACAGAAGTGTTGGCACTCCAAAATGAAAACAGTGCTAACAAGCCTTGATCCTATTTCTCCTGTATCGTTCTTTCTCTTTTGTTGTTGTTGTTTTTTGTCATCGTGTTCGCATTTCATTAATTCTTGACATCATTGTCGGAAGAAAAGCGGTGTATACACTGCATATGCCACTCGAGCTCCGGTATTATGCCGTATAGAGGGTATATGCCAAGCGATGAGAATGACTGTATGCAGTTCAGATAAAAGAACAGCGGGAACAGATTGACACTGACCCTGCCACTGTGGTGCTGTGGTTATAGGGCACTAGATTGCTGTACCCAGGGCTGATGGATAGAATCCCGGCCGCGACGGCCACTTTTCGATGGAGGCGAAAAGCAAGGCGCCCGGCCGTGTGCAGTGCGATGTCAGTGCACGTTGAAGAACCCCAGGTGGTTGAAATTTTTGGAGCCCTCCACTACAGCCTCTCTCATAGCCTAAGTCGCTTTGAGACGTTAAACCCGATAAACCTTGGTCTCCCTCACAGGTTTCTCCTCTCCATTCACGCCTTTCTAACAAATAGAACGTTCAGTGTGCGCGTCCATGGAAAGCCCTTTGGTCACTTCCCCTTAAACAAAGGAGTGCCCCAGGGCTCCGTTCTCGCCCCTACATTATTTAATGTGGCCTTCATTCCACTTGTTCGAGCCCTAGAGACCATCCTTTTATACGCGTGCTTGCGTATGCCGATGATATAACCTTATGGTGCTGTCACCCAGATTCGTCTGTCCATCAGGCGGCCCTCCACCATGCGCTGGATGTCTTGACATTTCGCCTCCCTCCTTTAGGTCTAACTCTTTCGCATGCAAAATCCTGTTTCATTCGCACGGGAAATAAAGCTGGCTTACGGAAAGCTCCCACTATGAATTTTATGATGGATAATATCCCGATTACTCATGCACAAACCGTTCGCATTCTTGGTCTTCTTCATTCCTCTGAGACTGGCACCCCGTGGCTGACCGCCATCCGCAAGTCCGCTCATGCTACTCTAGGTCTGATTCGTCGCATAGCTATGCGCTCTCGCGGCGCGCGTGCTCACATGGCCCGCCAGTTTCAACGTCTCACCCGCAGACAGTGGGACTCCCTTGAGGCCATCAATCGTGAGGCTTTGCGTGCCGTAACATGTCTCTCCCGTCTAACACCCATACCAGTACTTCAGGACTACGCCCAGCTAAATACGCTCAATGAACTCATTGATCAGTGGATGGCAAACAGAGGTCGCAAACAGTCTTTACAACTTCATCGTTTAAAGACACTACCTCCATGGTCGTACTGCCAGCTCACGGACAATCGCCCCACTGCTTCCCCGTCGGTATCATTCGCACATCTGCCTGAAGGGCGCATATTATATACCGATGCATCACATATTGCAGAGCGAGGAGTTACTTCTGTGTATAGTCCCTCTCATCCGCATCTAAACATTCACGTGACTATACCACGGATATGTGCACCCTTCTGGCACTGGAACTTCAAGCCATTTTCAATGCCATTTGCTCTGTTCAAAGTACCCATGTTCAGAGCGCATACACTGGATTCGCGGCCATGCTCGCGATCCACATAATATTCAAGCGGATGCTATGACGCACATAAACACATCAGACGATCTACCACCTTCCCCTCTTCCCCCAGATCCGTTCCTGTCCCACGTTTCCGATTCTCAAGTTCTGCGCCAGCGAACACGCGCTGTCATTCCTCCGTGTTCGCACCCTCTCCCCCGTAATCTTGCTCGGCAGGAGGAGGTATCAGTGCACCGGATTCGGGCAGGGGCGGCTCGACCCCATCTGTACGACATTGTTGGCGTGATAAAGATCTGCCAGTGACTGACAGGTGCCCTCACTGTGACACTGCACCTGAGATCTGTGTCACTTGTGGACGTGACCAGCAACAACTCCAGTTAGACAACGGCTACTCATGAAGGTGGGCCTGCGGTGGAACCGCGATTGTGATTACGAGAAGTGGACAGTGGACAATCACTACACCGCCAACCTCTGCGAATACCTAAGCGCAACTACTGTAGCGCAACTGGACTTCACTCCTTCTTTTAACTTTCTATCTCCTGCATCCCATTCCCCCTTTCTCCACTTATGCCTTGTGGCAAACTTTTCGAAGAAAAAAAGAAATAAACCAAACCAAACCGGATCAGCACAGATGCTTTCTTTCTCAATGAGCGGCTTTGTAAATTTAAAAGTCGCGCCGTTCACTAGTGATCAAAGAAGCGGCTAAGGCACTATTTATTGCTAAACAAAGCAGATTAAAAGCGTTTCGTTTCAAAAATAACAACGAAACATTTAAGACGTAAATTTTTTTTATATACGGTTTCAAGCACTAGTTTTGAGCAATACGTTGGAGCGGGAATCGATAGCTGGCTAATGCAGCAAAAGCGCGACCGAGCGGGAAGGCGGGGAGCTTGCTGCTCAGTCTGCACACTTGCATTCTACCGTAGCTAGCAGGCAGTTGCTTGTTGGTTGCGCTCGCCACCTAACGCAACTTCAGGAGTAGCTTGTGTATGATAGTAGCGCTATAAGGCTAATTTCTATACCGCTATTCCGGGGTTAGCGCCGATCATCAGGTTTTGCGATAAGCCTCCCTGTGTGCACCATGAGCTCCAAACTGAGGTAATCGCGTCTCATCAATCGTTCTTAATGTGTGCACGTGTCTAGCTATATTTACGCGCCAAGTTTGTGCCGATACATGACTGCTGGGCACGCATATTTTTTTCTAAATGCTAAATTCGAGATTTGAAGTCCTTTCTGAATTTTAAATATCGCCTTTTTGCGTGGAGAAGCACCATCAGCTGCAAAACATTTTGAGAAGCGGTCGTCGTCTTATCTGTGCCCTCAAGGTGTGCACTTATAGCGATTCTTTCGCTGTGATACATGAGTGGACAGAAACCTATGGACTTTCTGGGGGCGGAAAAGAGTTGCAATGTTGTTTACGCTTGTAGTTCTTGTATATAACTTAGCTTTCTGTTTCTCAAAGTGTAATGGCAGGTACTGGGTAAGTTCTCTTTTTCCGACTTTTTCGATTCTGACAGGAAAGGAATGCTGTTCGGGATGGGAAATCCACTTCTCGACATATCTGCTACTGTGGACACAGAGTTCTTGCAAAAGTGAGTCAATGCCTATCTCTTATAGTGTATATGAAGCAATTGTGCAAGCTGGGAAAATTCCCATGCAGAAATTCTCTCAGCGCTGGCCTTTTTTGATTGGCTGCATAAAACTGCGTAACAGTTTGCCACGATAACAGCGATTATATTGGTACTCTCACGGCTTGTCCGTTAGGGTAGAAAGTGCACCAGGTACAGCAATTGTTAGAAATTTTTTAAACAGAAACTTGACCTCTCTTTGGATGTAAATGAATGCAAGCAGGGTGGCAGTTTCATCGAAGACCCTTTTCTCAAGCGTTGCACACCTGGAAAAGCGGGCAACAGGCCAGGTGAAAGGTTGTACACATTGGAAAACCGGTGTGTACGGCTGCACTAGGGATCGAACCCAGCACCTCCTGAATGCAAGATAGATGCTACACCACAGGACCCTGAAGTAAAACTTGTTACTGGGCTAGTTGGCTCATGATTGTACGGGAGGAAAGTAAGCGCAAAGCAGACGAACTCAAGACTGGACAACGCGCTTACCCTGTCTACCCAGCACGTTGTCGTATCTTGTGTTCTTCTGCTTTGCGCTAACTTTTCTCCTGTACGACCACAAGACAGCAGCCTCAAGTATGTTTTTCTAAGGCCATTGCCTAAATTATACATTGACGAAATTGTAGCATGAGGTGATTTTTGTTTGTTTAAATAGATATAAGTATGCTGAAATGAGCTTTCTAAATTTGGTCTCAACTGAACAAAGTCGGCATTCTTGGCATGAAAGTTATAGGTAGCTAGATGGCTGTAGAGTGTGAGTTAGTCATGATGCAGTTAGTCAGGGCATGATCACACAAGGCTGCCACATTACATTTGGAAAAAAAAAAAAGAAAAAGAAATCTTTCCTGTCATATAGTAGGAGTTGCATTAGGCCACAAGAGAACAACAAAATGAGGAAGTCAGGAATGCAATGAGACAGTGAGATTGTTGCATTAAGACATTGCTCCATTATTATGAGATCATTGGTGCAGACAGAGAGGCTCCACTATCTCGTCAAACTTTCTATATTGGTATGCCACCTTTTGCTGATGGTTGTCACCACTTTATTAAAGCCATTCTTGGTTAAAGAGCTTTTCATGGTGTCTAATGAAGCTAAGGATGTTTGTAACTATGACAAGCTGCTGTGAACTCTGAAAACTGTGTACGTATGTCATTAAAATGTGTCATTTTTTGGCTTTCATGAGAGTTCAGTGGTACTTGCATCACTCCTTTCATCATGCTGACTATATCACTGGAGGTCCTCTTGCTCCTTTTGTATTCCTACATGGTCACTTTTTCTTTCCTTCCAATCCAAAACTGTTTTTATGAAACTTTTGCTGCCTTCACAGTTTAGCACTGTGTTGCTAGCAGCAAATACTCGTTCAGTTTCACAGCCAAATGAAGCACTGCAGCATGAAGGTGTAGTCTAGACAGGAACGCCTTTTTCTACTTCCCTAAGGAAACCAACTCTAGATAGGGCTCCCCTGTTGCTCTAGCCTTTTTTTGTTTGTTTGGTTTTTTTTTTTGCTTGTTTATTTAGTTTTATAATAATCAGTTTTTTGGGAACAAAGAGCTATTTACGTTTTTGCCTTATGGCCTGCTCCATAATTTCTATACGTTTACTTTTTCTTTTATGGCAGCAGTATTTCGTATTGCAGCCACTTTACCAAATCCAACAATTTGTGCATTTACTAGTACACAAAGTGCTCTTACAAGCAACCTTAGACAATTAATTGAGCATAAGGGTTTCTACATTTAACAAAAAAAAATGGGAAAAAAGAGCATTCTGAAATGAACACCGAAGAAAATTCATAAGTTTTGAGAAATAAAAACCAAAAAGTCCAACCCTTTGTTATAAGCTACATGTCCGTCCGAACAGTGGCAGCATTTCATTCGTGATATCAGCAGGTTTAGGTATGCATGTGTGCCATTAATCACCAGATTAGTGGTTTTCAAGCCTAAAGAATAGAAAGGCATCAAAGGAGGGCAGCACCGGAGATAAGCGAACAGAGTTTGCATTCAGTGGCACGCATTATTCAAACACTTCATGCTCTTGTCGATAGAACGTGGGTTTGTTTGGCTTCGCAGCTGATTTCAAAGCATCTGATCAACTTGGTTCTGTTGTAATATAGGAAAATGTAAAATTTAATTATATATACTCCTTCTCACAAAATATCCGCAGCACTGCAAAAGGCAGAAGGACCCCGGTCCAATCGGGATCACGCGCACTAAAATAGGCAATTGTACTTGCCTCTCGCGCCCCAAATTGGCGGGGGTGGCAGTGGGAGCACAATTCTCTATTATAGTGCGCAGGGGCGAGAGGCACTTAAGAGCTCAATTGCAAGGGCTCCTCTGCCTTTAGCAGTGCTGCAGATATCTTGAGATATGAAATATTGGTCAGACATTTTCTTTTCATTGTGTACCCTGATTTTGCTGAGGAACAGAGCAAGGCAGGTAATTTAGGTTGTGAGAACCTTCTTGCAGGCCAGCCTGCAACTTCAGAGTTAATCTCTTTTATTCACTTTATCTTTAGGTACTCTCTGAAAGCTAACAATGCCATTCTTGCTGATGAGAGCCATACCTCGCTGTAAGTATTTGTCTCCACGCATTTTACTTTGTCAGCCATAGAGCTTTGTTTCCAGGTTCACTGAACGTGATAGGCGACATGATTGCATTACAGGTATACAGAGCTTGTGGAAAAGTATGACTGCAGCTACACTGCTGGAGGTGCAACTCAGAATACTCTGCGAGTATTTCAGGTGTGTATTAATCTGTCTGCCCAGTGAACTGGTCTTCGCTTCCCTGCCTTTATTTTATTTTTTTAGTGCTTGCATCATAGCTCATCATCCATCTCGCAAGAGGGCTTTATCTGCCAGCTCGCTTTTTTTGTGCCGCATTTTTTCCCAGTTGATGACCCCAATTACATCCTGTCTGCCATCCTGGCAGGATGTGTGCTAGCGGCAGTTTGTAGCAGAGATGGTTTTCCGTTGCGTGTCGGAATGACCTCCAGCATTCTGTTTCATTCTCTTAAAAAGGAACATGCTTGACCTGCTTTATCCAGACGCACTTTGTGACGTGGAATAAAGTGCATTTGTGCCAGTGTTACTTTGTCGTTAAAGGATATGGCACAAATTACTTAATTAGTCACTCCTTAACGTGCAAGTGCATGTAGAAACTTAACCATTCATGTTTCTAGTTGTAGCTCACAGTAAATACCATCATTGGTGTCGCTAACGAGTGTAACAATAACTCTCTTCATTGTGTTTATTTTTTACTAATAGTGGGTGGTGCAAATTCCTGAGGTTGCCACATTCATGGGCTGCATTGGCAGGGACAAGTTTGGTGGCATTCTTGAGCAGAAAGCCAGAGAAGCTGGTGTCAATGTGAGGTACCAATACTCGGACAAGGAGAACACAGGCACATGTGCTGTGCTGCTGACAAACCATGGAAAGAGCCGGTGGGTCCCTCTTTGAATTTTTTTTTCGTCATATTTTGCAAATATAGTAACCTGGCATCGGAATACCCGATACAGCAAGGTGAGGTTTGCATGTACATGCTCTCAGCAAGGCACAGCAAATATGCGTGTTCGAAATGTGTTGAATGCATGTGGTGCCCACTGCAGTAGTACATAATATATGGAGCCCTTTATGAATGTGCAACAGTGCAATAGGGAGTCCATTGCAGGTCTCTATGTGCCAATTTGGCTGCTGCGCAGCTTTACTCTGTGGATCATCTCAACAAGCCTGAAAATAAGGCCCTGATGGAAGAAGCTACTCATTATTACATATCGGCAAGTGATCCGTGTCCTCGTAGTGCATGTGTTTTTGTGGCTGACATGAACTCACCCTGGAGCTTTTGTTTACAGGGATTTTTCTTGAATGTCAGCCTGGAGAGTATACTGACAGTGGCCAAACATGCGTGCAGCAACAAAAAAGTTTTCTGCATGAACCTCAGCGCACCATTTCTATGCCGTGTATTCAAGGACAACATGATGGCTGCTTTTCCATATGTTGACATCATCTTTGGAAACGAAACGGTGAGGTTTCAAATTTCTGTGCCAACATGCACAAGTGCTCCAGTTAAGTCGTCTGGGAAAATCTCAGAATTGGCATAGCCAAGTTTTGTTGCTTCTTCACATTTTTTGCTCTGCTGCTTAGATATTGTACTTAGTGGTAGTTTCAACACTTCGCGTGGATAGAGGCATCAAAATTTTGGCTGCAAGGAACTCTGTTATTAGTGTAATGTGTTTACATTGACTTATTGTAGATAAGAATGCAAAAGTCACTACCAAACAATACATTCTGTTTCTGAAACCACAAAACCTAGAGCTATACGCCACGAGCATGGCCTGTGGGAGCATCACTGAAATTCCTGTAACGGCAGCTTCTGAAAACAGCAGTGGAGGTGGCTGGTCACACTCCCTGGCGTTAGCACATTTACTGTGCCTGCATTTCCACCTTGTCGCAGCCACTGTCACTGTAGGTAATGGTTGACATTTTTTTCTGTTTTCCAGTGAAAGATTTTCCTATAACTATAATGATGAGAGGTAGATTGTTGGCGTTGTATGAGATTAGCCGCATCTTCAACGTCGCTACAGTAAAGGCCCATTGCATGCATGTGCTAACTGCTTGCAGCAAGAGAAATGATAACTAAAAAGTACAGTTGATTCTAGTTTCTTCTTTCTTTTCATAGCACCCGTATACTGTATGTGCTGTGAAGCCCAAACACGTTAACCCAGTGTCTAATGCTTGTCTGTCATCTAGCTCAGCAGCCGTGTGCCAATGAGCGTTGGCCTCCACATGCCCTGGTGCAGATATCAGTTGAAAGCTTTGCTGTTGTCAAGCCAGTGTAGATATTACACCCTTGGACATAGTTCAAGAATTTCAACAAAACGGTCTGATGCCTAATGAAATTGCATTCTGTGGTACCTGCTTAGCTCACTCATTACTGATACCTGAGCAGACTGAACAAAGCAACGTGAGTGGGACGGAAGATTTTTTGGGGGCGGGGAGGGGCAGTATTTAGGAGTACAGCACCAAAAGCATTAGACCAGCTTGTTTTTAAAGCTCTTGAACATGTCACTGGAGCTAAACATATCGGAGAGCGTCACTGTCCAACACCTTAAGAAGCAGTTAGTGTTTATTTTCATTTGATTGCTATACTTTTAACATATAGCTTTGGGTGGTAACGTTTCGGGCTCCTAACTGCTGCACCACAGGTAGTATTGTCCATATAATATTTCCTGCAACTTTCTGTCACACTTTTTGGTGGGAAGCAAAAAAAAAAGGTAGCAGCTGTACAGAGTGGTTGATTTTTGACACTTGTTAGGAGTTGTGATTCGGAGTTCTTGTTAATGCAATTGTAAATTTGGTCATTGTGTACGCTTGGCACTTGATGTTCAATTTCTTATCTAATGAAATTGCCGCTGAAGATCTTGCTCTTCTTTGTTATACACTTAAAGGCTGCCACAGTTTCTGAGAGGCTAACAAACTTGCAAAATAACCCGTCGCTGTGGCTTTGCGTCGTTGGCTACTCAGCCCAAGATTGTGAGATTAAACGATGACCAAAGTAACCTCATATCGACAGAAGGGGGATGCAAAAAGCTTTTGTCCCTGTGCAATATGTGGTGCACATTAAAAAAAACTTGAATGGTCAAATTTAATCCGGATCCCTGCACAACAGAATCCTTCACAGCCCATGTGCAGTTTCAGCATGTAAAACTTCACATACCACTCCTCCCCTCTACTAAACCGAAAAAAGAAACTTAAAATACTAGACAGAAAACAAACAAGGTCGCTACCTTTTGAGAGTATCCTCTGCAATAAAAGGTACGATTTTCTGTGCTTCGAGCATCATTAGCACAATCGTGTGCTAATGTTACGGTGAAGTCTGTAAGCGAAATAAAATCGACGTCTACATAATGCAAGTACCTAGCCGTTTAGTAGCATGCATGAATGAGTCAACAGCGCAGCATAGTGCGGCACAGTACATGGCATGCAAAGGTAAAGAGGCTGCAACCAATGAAGCTTGTTTTTTCCTGTAATGTAATGTTGTTCATGCGTAGAAGCAAGCAAATGCTCAGGCAGGGTTAGACAGAAGCTTATCACATATCCATGCTAGTTTCTGTTTTCACAATTTGTTGCAATTCACATCCTAAACAAAGCAGTGCAACTATTTCTACAGGAAGGGAAATTTGGTTTCACAGGGCTAAATCCACCTCTGACATTAATAGTATGCTCAGCCGATTATCACTCAATTCGATAAAGACTGCCTATAGTAGCAGGCACATTTGTCAAGTTTTTGTTGGAGGAGGAGCAAAAATCCAGCAGATGGCAGCAAGCAAGCAGGAGTAGCCGTGACGCTGATTCACGAAAGCGACAAGCGGCGTAGCCATTGTGCCCCCATAGCATATTGACAGCCTTATGATGTCATTGATTAAATGTACTGTCAAGGACAGAAGAAATGCTAATGGTGCTAGTAAAACTTGGATAGTGAACTGATTAATTGCTTGTAAGGAAAGTGAAATAATTAAGTGGTTGATCCTCAGTTGCAAAAAGCTGTTGCATGTCACATGTGGAGCCACGCTATCGGTAAACTTCCATAGGTAGCAGTGGACCTTTTTTCAATAACGTCCGGCACATTTGCGAAGCCTCGTCTTGTGCTATTTTTTACGACTATGCCAGGCAAAAATGTGGGAGAAGTTCGCTGCACATACTTTTCCACAAACAATGTCCCATCAGTCCTCGACACGGCGAACTGCTGCTCAGCATCTAGTGCTAGCAGCAGTTCTAGCATCTAGTAGGCCCTTGGAAATGCATACATTGTCCTTGCCTGCCCTCGCATAAAGTGAGAGATTCGATCAAGTTTGCCAGCATCCTTTTTTGATTAAGTGTAGGAGGAAGGTGTGTGAGGGTGGTCCACAGATGACTTGTGAGTCTCCGCACAGGCTAGTTGAGGCCAGTCCTACACTTCACTGCTTGGCAAATAAGCCCACACCACAGTTTGAAAGAATGCCTGCAGAAAATATGCGAAAGAGCCTAGATAACCTGCCTCGTCAAACATATTTAGTCTGGTGGTCACAAGAGGGGTGTGCTGCTGGAAAAGGGTTTGTCTTATTCTTGTTTGCAAACAAATTATGGTCATTTTGCCGAGTATTGAAAGTTTATGACAAGCCTTGAAGCAATCACCACACTCCTGCTATCATCACCCATGGCCCCAAATTATGCAAGCTTGAACCCCTCAGACTCCGTGGATCTTGAGCTTAGTATTACTAAAATTTTAGTGGGCGCTATTTGAGACTATTTACATGCCGTGGAGGTGAAAACACATAAACACCCTGCATGCTAAGCAAAGAAGGATTGCATCATTGCATCAAGTTTGGTAGAAAATCATGTGTGTACTTTTTTCGATAAGCTTTTCTCTGTTTTGGGTTATGGCGTCAGTAACGCCTTTTCAACTGAATGAGCTGTATGGAAGACATGGCAGGCTTGAGATTTGATTGCTCATGTTGAGAAACAATCTCACATATGTTTAACATATAAGCCGAAGGCTCGATAGCTCAAAATTGTGCAAAAATAACTACTTTAAATTTTTCAAATACTCTTTCTCTGTCGGCAACAAATCATCAGTGCTCTGAAAACACATGCCTAAATAAATGTTATTAATTCCCTACAGATTTCTCACCATTTATACGTAGAGTCAATGTATAACAAGAACTACGATCTTATTTCGGACTGAAATGCTGTTGTCATCGGCAGTTTGCAAACGTGTAAACTTCTCCTCAGCAATATTTAAGCAGGAGAAGCGCACCGTTTATTGCCATATACAGAAAAAGTTATCGCAAATAAAAGAGAAACACAAAATACATTGAAATGTTCTTTACAAAATGAAAAAGGTGCTGAGCATCTCTAAACTCAGTGACTCTGTAACGAGCCATTAAAATGCCATATTTACCTTTAAAAACAGGTATTCTATTATCACCTTATGCGGCCGATGCACTATCTAAAACCGTAATACTCGACCCTGCTACACCATACGTTTAAATCATTTTCTCTTCATATTCTTCAAACTTTATCTTGATGACGATGATGCCCAACACCCGTATCAGGTAACAGTAATGAGCCTTCTCGTCAATACATTAGTAATAAATTTCTTCATTTCGTGATTTTACTGTGGCGGACTACACGGAAGCGGGCAGCATGTAAGCATGAAAATTGGTTTGTAGATTTTATCCGAAAGCATTTCAGGCTATGAGAGACGCCGTAGTGGAGGGTTTCGGAAATTTCAACCGCCTGAGGCTCTTCAACATGCATTGATAACGCACATTATGCAGTCCTCTGGCTTTTCGCCTCAACCTAGATGCAGCAAATGCCGCTCCTGGGACTGAAGCAGTGTTTTTTGGGTCAGCAGTCGAGCACCATACCGGCTGGTCCACCGCAGCGGCTTACATGCATGAAGCGTCATCCCAACTATGATGCTAGAAAGACGGGCGTCGTGCGCTTCGCGAACCGCTTAGCGTCCGCACGCTACAGCCGTTCCACACATGCGGGAGACATACGAGGCGGCACTAGCGCGACAATGCTTCATGCAAACGGGAGCCCTCTGTCGCCGTGACCATAAGCTGCGAAACAGCTGAACGTCGCACTTGAACTTTATCAACCGTGTTATGTGTCTACTCGGGAGCGAAGGAGAAATCTGTCGTCACAGTGCATACCCCCTTAGCAGTGGCGTGGGCGCCGTGGTGCGGCTCGCAGCCGCTCCGCCAATCGGAGCCGTGGGCCGCATATTTTTGACCGCGCCTGTACTTGATGGTGTATGCTGAGGGAATTACATTACTTTGCTCATTTGTGCACAGTAGAGTGTTGCAGGCAAGGAAAATTATTTTGTGCTGTTCTTTCATGATTACTGTTGTCTCTATGAGCTGTACAAGCATGCACTTCTCACTTCTGCATGGCATTTTGAGCAGGAAAGCATCGAGCTATCTCAAAGCTCAAAGCAGATTTAGAAAGAGAATGTCGAGTTCTGTAAGTGGTATAATTGTCATTTACCTGGCTTTAATATTAAGAACACAAAGCTTTTTAACAGTGCGTTTCCTTAAAATTATTTTAATGAAAGAATTTTAATACTTCTAAATTTGGCATTCCTGGAATTATCAATTCTGCTATATCAAGCAGGAAAAAAAGAAGTGTTGGCTCTTTTTGGGTTGTGTTCTGAGCTGCGTTTGGTTTTGCAAAGAGAAAAGGTGGCGTATAATTATAGCACCTGCACCAAGATACGTTTAAAGTGTGAAAATGTTGACTTTTTTTTTTCCCCTTTCTGAACAGGAAGCAAGGGAGTTTGCTGATGTTCATAATATGAAGGTGAGTCACGACTTAGCTTTTCTGCTATTATCCTTATGCAAAATAGTCACGTTGTCATTAACTTTTCAGACCAAAGATATTACTGAGATTGCCAAATTGATAAGCAAGTTCCCCAAGGAGAACAAGGAATTCGAAAGGATGGTTATCATTACCCAGGGTGCCGACGATGTTATTGTAGCTCAAGGTATGTGTTGCTTCCATTCTTCCTCTGTGGCCAGACATCTGGATAAAATTCTCTCGTGAAAGCGCGGTGCTGAATACACCTGTTGGTGCAATATCTTGCACGATATGTAGCTTCTATACATAGAGCTAAAATTCTGAAATAGACTTGTGTTATCGACTTTGCCGAGTGTCCATACTGTTGTCACCATCACCAGTTACAACCTTTCGCTCTTGAAGATGACATCTTAGTGTTGCCTGTGTGGAGGGATTCTTTAATGTGCACTGATGTATTACACAGGGAGGAAGGCTTTTGTGTCCTCCATGTTGTGACAATACTGTTCTTGCCACTGATTACGCAGGTCACAGCACTCAGAATTTCCCAGTCACCAAGTTGGAGTCTGATGCTATTGTTGACACCAATGGAGCGGGTGATGCCTTTGTTGGAGGTAGGTTTAAGCGTGAGCACATTAATTTGATAGCTGATGAGATTCGTCTCTCTTGCATGCACTGAGGGGCATTGAATATCAAACTGAGCACTTGTTTTTGTTCTTTTGCATATTGTACAGTGTAGAGGTGCTTTCATGCCCATGAGGATGCTGAAATTTAAATAATAAAATATATTATTTTCATTCGGCAGTGTTGCCATGCATCAAGAATTTTCTTCACCACTTAGAGACCCGGAAACACGAAGTGAAGCACTAGCTGTGGGATGAGGATAGAATTCTAACTCTACCGGAAAAAGGCTTTGATATAAGGCAGGGGAGCGCAAAAGGCACTCCCCCCGCCCCCTCCTCTCCCTTGTGCCCTCCCCCAACACAAACACAAATCCTGCCGACGCCCATGGCATAGGGCCAGACTTGTGTAAAGAAGCTTGTGTAATAACGCAATCAAAATGCAACTGTGTGAAACTCTTTGTGGCTAACTGACCTTTATTTTGTTTGGAATAGTCCATTGTGACCTTTTGTGTGCTAGTCATGCTGCAGAAGCAGCTGCAGAAACACTGTACAAAAATAGAACAAATCAAGCATACAGCAAAGTCTGCGCAGATACTGCCAGCAATTTCTGTGCTTCCTGTGTAGCCCAAGAAACAATTTTACGTCTCTTTAACTGGAACCAGTTCTATAATACCGGTTTAATGTGGACTTTTCGAAAACATTAGTACTTTTTAAACCTAATACACCATCCAGGCTAGAATATTTTGTCTAGTTCCCAGAAATGAGAGGGCCCGTGAAAAGCTTTTCTGCTAAAATTATAAAATGTGCACGAGCAATATGTGTCCCATCAGTCATCACTGCAACGCAAAACTTTTTAAGCTAAATTTATTAACACTGAAGATATGGGCGATAGAAAATGACGCTCCTCCTGTGCCCCCCTAAACTCAGCCCACACCAGCGCACAAGAAAAAAAGGAAGTCAAGTCACCACAGTGCCCCGTCACGCCCGCATATTTTGGGGGCGTCCAATGAGCGGGCGCACCCAGCAAGCCCATGCAATGTCACATGGGAGGTTTACACGCGGGGATGCGTCACCCCAGTTGCTCACGAGCGGTCGCCAGAAGCTCTTTTTAAAAATTATTTTTGAGTTATGCACTCCACTCCAAGCTTTCAAATTTGACTTGGATACTCATAAGGACCATCTCCATGGATTTCTTGCATTAAAATATTACCGTAAGTAGCATTTCAGGGGCCCTTTAAGAAATGTCATGTTCCAACAAACTTGACGCATGCATATAGTACTGTTTTCATCTTTTTTAGTTTATTTGTCTGAGTGTAGCTTCATCTCTTACATAGCTTATAGCACATTCCCTCATCAGAGAACACAGCATCCATTCAACTCTAGTGAAGCTAAAGGTGGCAGAAAATAGTGTTTCGCTGGAGTACAAACCCTGCCCTTGTCCTAGAAACACTTCAAATACATTTATACAGACTCGTAATCATTCAAAGGGGCGAAAAAAATTATTAATACAGAGTAAACTGCTTTGCGACATCTGTAGTCTTCATAGTAGTTCCCAACCACTATGTGGACAAAACTCTGTGACCGCAAACTATTCGGCAGCTCTGGAGAACAAATTTGCATACACAACTAAGTACCCCTATGTATGCAAATTTCTCAGTAAAACCTTATTTATTTGGACTTTAAGAGAATGAAAACAAAAAAAAAATGTGGGAATTTGTATTTTAATTTGATCAAGAAGTCAGGTCTGAACAGATGGTGGCACCGTGCTGTGTTCTTTCATTGCGGCTAACATGGTAGCTGTCTGGTGCATCTGAAGTGGATACAGTAAACCCTCGTTAACTCAAAGTTGTGAAATCCGGGAAAAATTTCGAGTTACGCAAAATGCCGAAAATTTCTGGCGACAATCCCTGGCGACCCGTTTCACGCCGCTGCCGCCAACACCTGCCGTTGCAGCTGGTGCACACTGTAAGGAGCGACAGGACTATGCGACAGAGAGGCGCATTTTCAGCGTTGCTTTGTGACTGCCCCGTCATCGTTCGGTCAAGGGGAGTACAGTTACGCTATATCCCGTTTCTAACACTACACAGCTTGAAATACAGTAACACTGACTAAATTTTTGTAACGCATCACGTTTAAAAAAAAAAAAAAAAGGTTGCAGCGCAGCAGTGTGCTGCTACACTGCAATGCATACTTGCATTACAAGCAGCGACTTTCTTTTGCTCTTTTCGAAAATTAATATTTAGCCACACTAGCCTTTTTATTTTCCATACTACACTACCAAGCTTTTACTGAATTGTCTTGATGCGCCATCATACGCACGGATCAGACGAAATGAGCATCTGCAGGTTCTTCGCTCAAACTGGATTAGAAAAACATTCGCTCGCAAAAAAAAAAGCCAGGATGGAAATTGAGTAGCCCAAAGCCTTGTGCGATTGGCTGCCTCGCGAGCTGCTTCCAGGTGACACGCGAAATTTTTTAAAAACCCAGAACCTGAGCGCAACAGCAAGGAGCGAAAATGCTCTTGGCCCATCGACGCTCCACTCACAAGGGGAGCTTTTGTAATAAAAGCAAAAGAATTCTCAGGAAAAACTGAATTTTATTATTTTGAAAGGAAGAACTGGGTAATGCTTGCCTGCTTTGCGGCCCGACAAAAGCATTCTCGAGCTGCTGAACGCATCGCATAAGCCTTTGGTCGCCGCCGCTGCATTCAACTGTGTTGCGGACACCACATACACAACAAAAATCAGTCAACGCTTTGTGGGCATAGCGCGACGAAACAGAACCACACAATCACTAAATCGCTCTTGCCGGTATGCACGTGCGAAGGGCAGCTGACCGAACCTCCGAACCACGCTGAACCAACTGCCCAATAAGACCCATCAGCCCCCGCGTGCGAGTGGCGCTCACATGACTGCTCCCAAGGCAAGAAACGGCTGCGTCCGCGGGAATTTTGTATTCACTTTTTTAACGTTACCACGTTCGGCAGTTAGTATAGGAACAAAGCGCTCGCTCGAAGCTCCTATCACCTTTCGGCAATGACCTTTGCCTTAGGTCCTTCCGGTCAAAATTTCGAGATAAACAGGAGCTAATACATAGATAGTACCTATGGGAGGTAAAGGCGCGGCATGGAAAAGTTTCGACAACACAAACTCGCATATCTCTAAAAATTGGTTAACGAGGGTTTACTGTATATATTTATGACTAGCCACAGCGTCAGAGACTGTTAATTTTGTTCACATCAACTTAAGGCAGTCTAGTTATTTTGCAACATATTACAGCAACTCGCATTCTTTGGTCTTGTTTGATCTGGTTTTAAAATACTTTCAGAATAGAAGTCCAACAACCGGACACGCCTTATGTATGTACGGCAATGGCAGCGCTGCTAGAGCCAAACTGGTTGTTGGTCCCTGTTGTAGATATCGCCAGATTTTAAGTTTATTCCTTCATTTTATTCTTTTTCGAACTGCTCTAGTACTACTATGAATTAGATTTAACAAAATATATGCATTTTAGTGAGTGTCACGCTCTGCATGTGACCTAGGCAGCGGGGCAACTGCATCATGTTCCATACTCGCTAGATATCGTGTTCACAATATTGGGGTTTGCAAAACGTTGTATACCATTGAGAAAACGAGACACTGTACAGAAAAATTAGCGTTCAAACTGTCCTGCTGTGTTTCTAAGTTCGGCAGCCGGGTGCCAGTTAACTTGGGGAGGGAGCTTTCTAGTGATGCAAGAAAAATGAATAGTTGAAAAAGTCATTAGACTGTCCCTTTAAAGGTGGAATTTTAAGGGTCCCCCAGGTTGTTGTTGTTTTTTTTAACTGCTTTGCAACACAAATTTGCAACTTTCCAGATTTTGTCACATAACCGGTATTCCGGTATTATTTTTATTGAACACTAATAACTGTCGGCTAAACTGTTTGCAAATTCATGACGTTTTGCTTATTTAAGTTCACCATGTTTGGTTTTTAAGGGCACTGTCCTGAGCATGTCACTGTGCATGCGCACTTGTCACTGCAGGTTTCCTGGCCATGTACCTCCTGGGAAAACCTGTCGAAACTTGTGTTCGCTGCGGCATCACAGTGTCCGTAGAAGTTGTCAAGAATTCTGGCTGCACACTTCCAGATCGGGAAAGCATCCGTGTCGTTTAAATTAGCAAAGCAGCTGGTCCGACATTAGCAGTTTTTATGCAACATTTCTCTCTCTTTTTTTTTTTTTTGCATAGTTGATGCAGCTGGGGACCATCAGCAGCACAACTGTGTTGCTAACTATAGCAATAGCCTGCTTTGGAGGGTGACTGGCTGCTTACATGAGCCTGTTGCCACAAAAAGTATTTTTACAATAAAAAAAAAACTGCTTTTGTACGTACAAGCCTTCCTCTTTTCTTTTAATAAGAAATAAGATGTGCACATTGAAAGTTTGTGGAACTGCCAAAGAGTGGCATACCACTTCTGTGTGATGCTTTTTGCATAAATATTCCCACCAGAGTTGTGGAAATGCAGCCAAGAAGCGAGTGGCAATGATGGAATGGGGTCATGTGAGAGAGTTGCTTTGTGGCTCGCTTGGTGATGCACGCAGGGAATGGCCCCCAATGTTACTGGTGTCAGGATGTCTCTGCGAGAAGGTACAGGATCAGGGCTGGATTTAGGAACAGTACTTGGAAGGTTTGGTTAGGTTTAAAGTCTCAAAATGACCCGAGCTATGAGAGACTCCTCAGTGATGGGCTCCGGAACTTTCGAACACCTGTGGTTCTTTAACGTGCACCGACATCGCACAGTACACTTGTGCCTTGCTTTTAGTCTCCAGCAGCCACCACAGCCGGGATCAAACCTAAGTCCTTGGGATCAAGCAGTCTACTGCTTTAACTACTGAGCCACCATAGCAGGGTCAGTCCTACTTGCACAATGAATTTTCTTTCTCCAAAAAAAAGGGGGGGGGGGGGGGGGGGAGAAGTGAATGCCCAGCGAACTTTTCAATCTGCCCTAGCACAAAATGTATTGCGTCCTCAAAAGTGACTTGCAAAAGCACGGGAGCAGAGCTAAGAACAGTAGCAGCACTAGGAGGTGAAACAGTAGGTGTTGCACAGGAAGGGGTCAAATGGCAGGAACATAAAATTTGAATGAAAAAGGCCCAGCATCTGGAATGGTTTGCTAAGGAAAAAAAAAAAGCCACAAGGTGGCAACAAAATTATGCACCTTGCAGGCTGACTAAGAGACGGTTAGTTTGTGATTACGTCATTATGTAATCGGCCCGAAGTGCAGCATGTGGTGGAGTGAAAACAAAGGTGCATATACTGGGTATCCTAGCTAGAGGTAACCAAACATTTAAATATGACTAAGTGAATGCCCTCATCCCAGACTTAGGGCTGTCGAGAGTCATGTGGCCCTGTTTGCATTATTTTCTTTTCTTGTTTTTCAAAGTTAATTATAAAGTGCTATTTAGCAAACTTTTTAATTATTGACTGCAGGAACAAAAGTGCCAATGCAGAAGTTGTACATCATCTTAGACATCTGACAGAAGTGTACTATTTATGCAGTTCTCTTTTTTATTTTTGCCCTTAAAAGATAACATTCACAATAACGGTTCCATGCAACAGCAGTACTACTTCAACGTCCCAAGATGCCTCTTGGGGAGGACAAAATCCACTTTTAGTGTGGTAATGTTAGGGATATTGTGTCACAGAAAAGCCAGCATTTGCATCACAGGCCATGAGCAAGAAACCTTGATTGGTCGACAAGGTCTTTATGTCGCAGCCATATGACCTTGGGAGTTTCAAAAAGCGCCACAATGCTCCCCTGAAATGATGTCACGCATGAAATGAAAGTGATTTAAGACATGATATGCAAATTAAAGGTACAGTCACGAGACGTCTCAAATGATTTAAGTGATTCACTTCGCCTAAAGAAAAGAATTTTAGGTGGAATTGAAACCCATGGCCCTCGAGTTACGAGCCAGACGTCAACATGGGCATGCAAGACGTGCTTGCGTGGCTTTGGAACAAGCTGGGATGCATGGCCCTTCAGGTAAAGTTGTACCTTACAACTATACTAATGAGTATGTGTGCAAATAGACACGACTACAGGCAGCTATAGCATCATACCCTTAAGGGTATGATGCTATAGCTCTAAGTCTTAAGTTCCTTCTAAGGCGGAACTTAAGTGCCCCTCTAATTTTGTCTGGAGTGTTCTGGATGGGGCTCTGCATGAGCATAGGGCATTAGAGATGTGGCAGCAGCTGATCGGTCACATTGTAGCTTTCTTTCAAGGCAAGCATGCCAGTCAGCTGTTTTTCAAAACTATCTTCAGCTTCTAAATTGAAGCTTTTTCCTGAAGCTAATAAGCTAGTCGGTTCTTTATAATTAACTGTGGAGGATGAGAAAAAAATGCAGACTAGGCCGCGAGACTCTCAACAGCCCTGTATGTTTCACAGGGCTAAGACTTTATATTAAAAGCTTGGTTACATTTGTCTGGGACACCTGGTATAAGGTGGCTATCACAGTACACCCCCATTGTATGCAGTCAGATGGGCCAGCTGCTCCTTTTGCTTAATTTAATAATATTACCAAAGGTAGCCGTGCTACCAAGCCCAAAGCCTGAAATATACATGCCTGCACATGAAAGAGCGCACAAAATAAGCCAGATTTCTTCAGCCATTCTTTTGCCTTATCTTGTTCACACCTGAGCAAAAATAGTTTGTCAACTTTTTACACGTGCGTGACGATCACATACGATAGATGGTTCTGCATATGCTGTTAAACTTGTATCTCTGCACGATGGCTTAACTGCAGTTTTGGTTTTCATGTAGTTGACTTCTCTTCAATCACATAGCAGACAATCATTTGGTAGCGAGGCAATCTTAAATGTAAACAAAAATGGCGTTGAGGACATGCTAAGATTTTAGCGTCAGTTTTGTGATCTGCTGATTCAACTGCAGATTAACCTGGAAATTCAACAAGTGGTCCAAAGTGAGCATCCTTTCAGTTTCAGCTTGCTCGAGTAGTTGTGCCTGCTTGTGTGTTCTTACTTTTTTATCACTAGTCACTACAGTTTCAATGACTGATGGTGGTGATCGACTGCTGCCAGTGCAAAAGCAGACGAGTTTTCATCATGACGAGAAGCCGGTATATAGACCATTTTACGACCCTTGGAGAAACCGGTTTGACTGGGCTGTTAAGGGGGAAGTCGTAAACACTTTCCTGTGCTACGAGAGCAGCCCAGCTCCCCAATATGGCAGCACCCATAGTGTATACCTGGATGATGCAGATATGGCACTAAGAACGAGGTCAAAAATATTTGTCAGCCCTTAACTTCTTTCCTTAATGTTTCTCACCTAAGGTTACTGAAAAAATTTACACAAAAATTAATAAATACATGTGGACCTGCATTTCGGAAAAACCAACACTTGCTGGTTTGAATGAATCCTAGGAAGAAGTCGCCCCCAGTGAAATGCTCAAGTTCATTGGCCTAGTTATATATGAATGTGCTCAGATAAGAACGGTAATCGAAGTCCCATGACCGTTTTTTGTTTTCAATGAAATATTTATATGTGGTGGGCAAGTGTCTCGGCAAAAAGGAATAAACCTTAGTTTTTCAAAATATGCTGTAGTTTTCTCGGAAAAAAACTCTCATATCACTAAAGGTGGAAAGTGCTGTTCTTGCCATTTCAAAAAGTTGCACGTTTGAAGCCCTGCTGCTTGCATATTAAAATTTTGTCAGGCATTATTTTTTACTCAATAATTTATACTAACTTTACTTTAGGCAGGTTATTAAAAACAATTTTCCTTTCTGCAACTGTTTTAGTAAAAAATAGCAAACTTTGCTCCGGAAGCAATGCGCTTCAAGAAAATTGATATTCAATCTTAAATTTCACTACAAAGAACTAAGTTGTTGCCACTAAAACTTTGTCTTGATTTGAAGGCTTATGTTTTTAATTTCAGGCAAAATTTGAGGCTCTAGACCATTAGGCGTTTTTTTCCACAACGCATCGAATTCAGCCAAATTTCGAAAACAGCAAGAAAGGGACAACTTTGATTCCAGTTTAAAGAAAAAATGCCATTTACTGATGATCTCCGCTATCTTCCAATCAAAAGGGACTTGTCTGAATTCTAATGGTTGGGTGAAGTAAATATTTGGTGCAGTATCGGACTTGCGACTAATTGCATCTTTCAGGAGTCTAATGTTGGTACGGCTACTTGGGGCACGATTGTTGTTGAGATGACTAGCAAAGGATCGAGACTGCTAACAGCTGAGGACAATAGACAGAAATATTATTTAGGATTCTCACGCAGTTTCTAGTCTTTTGGTTCCTGGCTGACGTCTAAAAGCTCAATTCTACTGGATAGTAACTTAAGGGGAGAAGATGCACCAGAATGTACCGTTTGGAACAAAGAAAAGTCTTTTTAGCAGAGGCAATTTTTTCTTTATATTCATTTGCACAGTGGTGGCACTATTCCTATCCTGTGGGATGATTATGCAAGTTGGCTGCTTGGTAAAGACATCTTTTTTTTCTATTAAGCATCCTTCTCAGTTGCCCGTTGAAGCATTTGTTATTGGAATCGGATTTTACAATGAAGGACGGAATGTGGGCATTTTTCAAGGTCATAACAGTGCTCTTACAGTTAGCATTACCCGAACAACCTTAATAATAATTCTAAAGAAGCTGTAAAATTGATAGTACATACTGATGGTATTGAAATTAGCCCTTTTGTGGTCTGTTAGGTTATCCTCCATTGAGGACTCCTTTTTGGATAAACAGAAGCGGGTGTGAAGCAGCAGTAGTGACTAATGCCTAGTAAGTAGTTATAGAACTAATGCTTGGGCGAGTTGGTATGCCATTTTCTGAAGAACAGCGCAACTTGGACAAGGACGGAAGGAAGACAACACGGATAGGCGCTGACTTGCAAATGATGATTATTGCTCGGAACGTGGTAATATATATATCAGGCTCCAAACAATAAAAGAAAACACAGAAGCAATACACATTTGATTATACACTTGAAAACGCGTGTGATGCCACCACGTCATTTCCCTGTAGCTAGATATCTAAGTTCCTTTGCTGACAACACCAAGGACGGGCTGCTGACACAGGCATCATTTGACCATGCGATTTGTGCGGCCTCAATAATTTCACGGGTTATCTTGTCCCGATGCCTATTTAACACTTTTGTTTTTTGGAAATAAGGCTGGCAGTCGTTAAATACCGATGACAAAGAGTTTATTCCCTCATGCACCAGGTTCAAGATATTTTTGTTCAGTGCCTTCACCCGCTCACATTTACTCATGAAGTACCCCAAGATAATGAGATAAGATTTCTTGATCTCAGACTCAGCTTCCAGCCTAATCACACCTGCTGGTCTTATGAACCACGCAGCAACAAGCCATTGCTTCCGTTTGCGTCATCGCACTCTAAGCTCGTAAAACGCACCGTGGCAAAGTCGTGCTATACAAATGCCTTAAACAAATCATGCCTTCATTTCGTAAAAGAAAGTTTCAACCGTCAAACCGATCGCCTTGTGAAGGCAGGATATCCCAAGCAACTGCTCGTGTCCGTTTCTGAATCGATGCTTGCGTGTTTAAGCAAAACCAAAAAGAAGGAAACGGCCGAATCCGCCGAAGAAAAACAAAAGACGACAGTCGTTCCCTACATCCACAAATTTTCCCACAGGCTAAAGAAGATAGGCCACCGAGCTAATGTCAGAGTTGTTTTCTCGGCTCCCGAAAAGCTTCGGAAATTGTGCAAGCTTGCTAACGCAGAATCTATAAGAGAAAAGTGCACTATAAAACATGAGAATCAATTTGTTGCATGCAAAGATGGTGTCATCTACTCCATCCCACTATCTTGCGGCAAACAGTATGTCGGCCAGACGGGCAGATGCCTTAACGAGCGCCTAAGAGAACACAATAATAATGTTTTTAACTCCATTAAAGGGCATCTCGGCATCCATTGCAGAGATTGTAAAAGTAACGACTGCCAGCCTCATTTCCAAAAAAACAAAAGTGTTAAATAGGCATCAGAAAAAGATAACCCGTGAAATTATTGAGGCCGCACAAATCGCATGGTCAAATGACGCCTGTGTCAGCAGCCCGTCCTTGGCGTTGTCAGCAAAGGAACTTAGATATCTAGCTACAGGGAAGTGACGTGGTGGCATCACACGTGTTTTCAAGTGTATAATTGTATCGCTTCTGTGTTTTCTTTTGTTGTTTGGAGCCTGATATATATATTACCACGTTCCGAGCAATAAACATCAGTTGCAAGTCAGCGCCTGTCCGTGTTGTCTTCCTTCCGTCCTTGTCCAAGTCACGCTGTTCTTCAGAAAAGAGAACGTAGTTATACTTTTTAAGTCATTGGGAAAGGTTGTTGGAAATATTGCCTTGCCTTGGCACTACAACTGCGACCCTTCATCATCGGAAAATTGAGGACCCTGCACACTCCACGTAGGGTATGCTTCCAAAAAGAAATGTTGGTTTTGTGGTGCTGGCAGAAGCCTGTGCATCAAATGACGACGGTGACAGTCCCAATGAAATAGAAACACAGCTTAACGAGCTCAGTGAAACATGGAACAATTTCTCACGTACTGTAGGTGACATGCCCGCAACAATGATTGCTGAAAACTTTGTGGGCGGCGACAATGCAGCAACCAGGGCTGGACTGGCAGACGTCAAAATTGCTGTGGACATTTGTGAACACCCCACAAATCAAGCTCAGGCTGAGCCTGTAGATGCCAAAGTCATTCAGGCATCATGAGAGGCACTCGTTGCCTCGGATTTGTTGCACCGCCATTGCAACGCTAGGGCTACTGCTATTGAAAGCAATGGGTTTACCCCAGTCGAGTGCTTGGAAAATGTAGAACAAGCCAGTTTTCAAGTTTTTTCTGTTGCTAAGTTGTTTTCTGCTGTTTCATGGCCAGCAGAAAATATGGGCTGCAATAAATGCAGTTCTTTACACACAAACAGCCGTGATCCAAGTAAGCACCCTCTGAGTCGCCATGTCTTGCTCGACTAAATTACGTACTTTTATGACGTACATACTTTTATCAACATTAATACTATGAATTAAGAATATATCGAATTATTTTCCAATATTTTGCCTGTTTATTATAATGAGGTTTCTCTGTACATTGTACAGTCCAGAATAAGGGAAAAGATTTTGCAGTCTGCAACACCTGAATTCAGCCAGGTTTCAGTCTGTAGTACAGCATTAGCATCAATACCAGTAAAGTCAGACTAGATACCGTATTTAGTCTATTCTAAACACCCCTTTTTTTCACGGTCGCAATGCCCAAAGTGAGGGGGGTGCTTAGATTCGAAAAATATAATATGAAACCCCCTCCCACCACCTTTCTTTTCACAAAGATATCTCAAAGAGACGAGCGCAAAATACTTATTTATATGGCAAACATCTTTGGCAAAAGCGATTACAGTTAGCCTAAACTTCAATCTGTTGGCAGCTCTCTGCAAGCTCCTCCCAACCTCCGTTACAGCTGTCACACAAATGATACGAAACCAAGCAATGTGCGCCCATGATGCCCGTGAATCCAGCCGAGCAGCGTCGATACCATGCTCACATAACAGCATGCGGATAGAGTTATTGGGATCATTTTCGGCCCGTTTTCGGCATTTTGTGCCGCCATCTCTCATTTAGCGTAGGAACACAGCAACAAATCAAACCAGATGTAACGCCGCAAACACCGCGCCAGATAGCTTTGGCTAGCGCACTTGGCGGCCTTGGACGCCTACCAGGCAAAAAAAGAGGACGCTCAGATTCACTAAAATATGGCAACTGCTTAATGTGGCTATTCTTGTTTCGTGCAAGGCTTGAGTGACCCCAAAGTGATCTATTTCGGAGTGAAATGCTTCAAATATTTCTTCCAAGCACTGCACGCGAGCCTGAATAGATGATAGGTTATTTAATGGGGAGGGCTAGGGTCGAGTTCAACACCGCCAGACAATACAGTAAAACCTTGTTACAAGAGACACTTAAGGGACCCCAAAAAGGTGTCTCTTGTAACCACAAATTCCTATCAACGCGCATATGTGGCAGATTAGATTCCCTTATCTAAATTCTGTTCTGTATCAGTGTCCTGCTTTGTTCAATATGTCAGGAACCAAGAAGGAGTGCCTCCTCTTGACTGGGAAGTCAAAATGTCCTTATTGTTTCAGCCACTGTCATCACATTCCTGTGACTGAAACAACAGGGACATTTTGATTTCCCAGTCAAAAAGAGGCACTCATTCTTGGTTCCTGACATATTGCAACAAAACAGGACACTGATATAGAACAGAATTTAATTAAGGGAATCTAAACTGCTGCACATAGAAGTTGGTATGAGTCAGCTGCGTTGCATGAGCGTACCTGGGTTGTGTCTGTTATAAACGGTGAAGAAGTTACTTTAGGGATCTGCAAAAGTTGCCCTTAGTAACAGTGTCTTTTGTAACCATGTCTCTTGTATGCAATGTTGTTAACATGACAAACATAGGAACACCAACAAAACCATTTTCAAGTGTCTCATAACCGAGTGTCTCTTGTAACAAAATTTTACTGTAACAGCATCATTCTTTACAAGCAGTTGAATGCTAGTATGCAAGTGCATATGTGAAAAATACAATGCTCTTTCTAGTCGCAGGGGCACAACACCAGCAATAAAAAAGGGTTACTACAATGAAAACCTTCTAAGTAACTAACCTGAAACGTGAGAAGTGCAGTAAACATCCTGCATTGACTGGTATTGTACCCTGTGTGGACCGTGTGGTTCTGCTGGTTAAACAGGGTAGCGCTATGTCCCATAGTTGGTGACATTACGGATAATGGTGGTTGCCAGATGGGGACCATGATTATTGCTCAGACTAGCATGCCAAGGAGAGCATGTGCAGCATCTGTTGGTCTAAAGTTCTAGGTGGATGCAAAGAAACCTTCCGAGGGTGGCAGCTAAAGGAAAAGCTACATACAGGTGACCAGTATGTCATAATCTTGAACGTAAGGAGTACAAGTGAACATTGTGCATTGACTGGAATCGTGCCCCAGATTCTCAGATTATAGTACTAATTTCAGAATAATGTAATGATTTAGAAAAGATTTTAAAATATGTATATGAAATGTCATTTTTTAAGCCAAAGAATGCACGAGGGATATTATCTTTTTTGTATAATGCTGAAAAGAGAAGGGAATTAAGTAACCACTCTATACTCTGCATGTCGTACAAGTGTAGCACACAATGTCTGTAAAGCAAGTGATAAGCCGCCACCAGGCATGAAAAAAAAAAGCATTCTAAATTACAAGAAATTCAGGCTCAACAAGCTATTTGATGCATCAAATTCACAATCCCTTAGTACTAGGCAAGAAAGACAAAGCAACACATCCTAAATTAGGACCAACATGAGCATGATTCATTGCATTTTTACCTTCTCGAGTCCAAACAGTCGAGCACTCACACTCAGCGCAGGCTAGATACGGCTTTAGCTGACTTACAATGCTGGACATTGAGTTAGCACTGAGCCTGGACAGAGCATATTTACCCAATTCCAACACATTTTATACCATAATTCAGCCTCAGAACGTTACATGCATGTTACAATCAGAAACCAAACTATGCAAGAACCTTAGTGTCACTAACCACAATAAATGTGCCCTTGTGGGCTGGAGATAGTATTTTGTTGGAGACGTGACGACCAAATACTTCTCTGTGCACTTAACTTATTTTTGCAAGTGTAAGGGTCGCGTGCAGAATAAGGGATACATTGAAATCATGCAAGCACAGTAATATATGCCTGTGTGCAAATCAGATTAGGCTGCAAAGACTGTATTTGGTACAAAGAAAACTCTCAGGCCAACAATGAAAAAGGCAATTTGTTGCCTGCTTGCAATTAGCAATTAGAACAGCAGCATGGATGAAGATACGCATAGAAAATGTTTTCACCACACAACTGAAAATTGCCTCCTTTTTTTGCATAATTCGCAGACCTTCTTTACAACCCCGCTAAAAAATATGCCATGGTTAATTTTCCGTGAATCAACTGTTTCCAATCAATCCTTAAACTTTTCAAAGAATTTAGTGATCTGTAAGTGCAGATTAGAAATTGCGTAACTAATGCACTCTTAATCAGTGAATGTGGCATGATATAAAAGGGTCTTCAACTTGCTTGATGTATATATATAGCGTGTTGTACAATTAGAGGCACGATGTAGAATGCTTCTCCCAGCTAAACCGCAGAATCCTCGCAGTTCAAATTTTGCACAGAAATGGCATTTTGTCGCTAGTATTTTTTAGTGCCAAATTTGTTTGGGGTACTTGCCTGATTCAATCAAAAGAACTCAGGTGTTCCCATCATATGCGGTGGCGACGACACCAGACAAGCCGCTGCCCCAGCGATGGTACTGGTGGCGCCACCTCATGCTGCTTACAACAACTCTGTAGCAGGAAACGGGGCGAATGTTTTCAACAGAAGGTTTGAGTTGTTCCTGTTCTAAATTAAATGTAACGCTTTTAATAAATTTATACCTTATTGCATGCCCCTCCAGGATCTTGCAATAAGGTATAAATTTATAAAGAGAGTTACATTTAATTTAGAACAGGAGTTGCCTTTTATCCCAAAGGAGCAGTCCTAGTTGCTTACAAAAAGGAATAAGGAGCCCAACGTTTCTGTTGCTGTCCCTTCCAGCCCGACATGCATGTAGACTAATGGAAGCTCAAGGAAGGCCCCAATTCAATACCTTATGACTGGCTGGCAGAAAAAAAAAAAAGTCTGCAATGAGCAATTACAGTGCGGCAAGTCGCACAATAATGTGGGAAAGTAGAAAGTAGGGATTGAGGGATGCATAAATTTTGGGTGCCCAGAAAATCCCAAAAAGCATTGCAAGGCGTTAGCATCGGTCTTACACAGAACTCTGAGAATTGCCGCTTTTGTATATTACCAGAACATTAACACTTGCAGCAGGGTTCTAAATATTTTAGATTTCACTACTTCATATCACATGCAATACTTGTGCTCCATAGGCCATATGGTCATTTCCATATGGCCTTACCTTATTCGAAATGTGTTAGATGTAATAAATAAAGGCCTTGAAGTGAGCATAATCTTGTTTATTTCCATATAGCCAGTGTCTAATGTATAAAATTATTTCGTGGCTTATTTTTCCCCATATGCTACCCAGAGACTATCATTTCCATGGTCAAAATATGGTTTAAACATGTCTCTGATCTTCATTATGTATGACCTGGTAGTCGGTATGGGGCTGGCTTTACCAGAAAGCAGCCACTCTGAGTTGGCATCTGATGTCTTGCTTGTCACAGAATCCCTTGGCAGAAGCAGCCAGTCAGTCTTGTTAACCTCCTCATGGTTTCCTGTGTCTGTGGTGCTGATTTCACTCAGTGCTTTAGTCAGCTTGAGAAGTTCGCCGTTGCCAACATATCCACTGCTTCCCAGGAGCCATGGTGACTGGTCGTGCTCAATGTTTGCTATGCGAGAACCTTTAGGGTGGTCTATAGCCTGTAAACATCAAAGGAAATTAAAGGAAAGGTATGAGTGCAATAAAATTGAATGTTTCATCTTTCTCTGTATAACACTAGTCAAATAGTCCCAACAATGCACTGCAGTAGCAAAGTGGCTAAGGACTTGTGTTGCTGAGCATGAGGTCACAGTGTCAAATCTCAGCTATAACACCAATATTCCAGCGAGGGTACAATGCTAAAACACTTATGTTCTGAGCAATACCAGCACATGCTCTAACCCCAGGTGAAGAAAATCCAGATTCCTCAACCATGAAGACTTCTGCAAGCAACCTTGTGTTTGTTGTGTCACAGGCATTATCTGCCCATAGACAAGTGCACCACAGAACTTAACTTAGGAGTAGACAATTTTTGGGTCCCAATTTTATACTCTGTAATGATGCACAAGACAGTGTACACAGATCATCACGTGATATTTGCATACGATCATTGAATAATCTAATCCAATTTTTTTTCTCAACTGTTTCAGTTTCAGCGTCTTCTCTGGCTGGAAGCCTAATGCTGACAGCGCCACAGGCATGCACACAAGGAGGGGGCTACCCCCTAATCGTCTCGGGGAGCGCCAAGTCTGCCCATACCCTTACCCTGTCGTACCTGTGCTGTCGTTTTGAAAGTTTCTTTTTTAATATACTGGCGTCTGAGGACCTTGCCACCTTTTTTCCCAGAGAGTCGGTGGCACAAGGAACCGTTGTAAGAAGAGAGTCATTTTCAATTCTGCATACATTGCGAAGCTTGTTTTGCTTTTTTAAGCGCACAATATTTTTTTATTGGAAGGGGGGGAAAATAAGCACTCTGAAAGCCTGAAAGGCACATACGGAGGGAAGAAAACGACAGGACAAGCACCAACTCTTACGGAAGTTAGTGGTTGTCCTCAACCCTAAAGAATCAACCCTTCAGTCAACAGAACAGAGTTAACTCTTATGAGAGCGCTTGTCTTTCCTATGCACCATCTACCTATGTACTATCTGGCTCCATAGCCTATGTACAATCTGGTTCAGATACAAGTTCTGTCAACATTTTGTATATGTAGCAATTCCATCGCATCTAAAACGAAATGTCTTAGAGCCACTTCCCGCCTTTGCACGGCATTTTAACCATAGGGCCTTGGTGGGAATAGGAATCGGAAGGGGGGGGAACTGGGTTGAACCTTGGCTCCTCTTAATGCAGAAACCTGCGCACGCCTATGGATAGTGCTTATTAATAATGAGGCCGGAACTGCGTTTTTAGGTTGAAATTTGTTCAGACCTGCAAATAATACAAGGCAGAAATCTGATATGACGCAATGCAAGGTAAAAACCTCGTATTATATGCGGGTTTTTACGGTATTTAGTGGCCACAGGCGAAAACCACGTGGTGATCCCTGTACAGGAATGTCTTGCGCATCAATAACAAGAAAAAGAAAAATGGCATCAAAAGTTGGTGTCTATACTCCTTTAAGGTTTGTCTTCAGTTACTGTACACAGTTTAACCCAGATAATTCGAATTTTGATTATATCGAAAGCATGGAATAGCCCTTTGAAAACTGCGTTGTATATCGAACTCAAATTTCCTGGTCATTCGATATATCGAACTCCGCACCACACGCTGGAAGGTGCGCCTTCCCCAAAGACTATCGCATTACCCTCGGTCATTTGCCGTGTGACATTTTCAAGCCACACGCTGAAGGAATGAGACAGAACAGTTGGGTGCCGCGCCCTTTCCCCAAAGATGCGCGCATCAGCGGCGTCGTTTGCAGTGCGCCAGCACACGACGTTTGCAAGCCGTGTGCGTTAAGGAATTCAAGGGAACCGGTTTGGCAACGGCCGCTACGGAACAGACTTAGCCAATGCAGCTGTGATGTGGAAACAACGCGATAGAGCGAAGCGCCCATTCTTTCTCTCTCACCATCCTCTCTCTTTCTCGGTCTTCATTCGCAGCAGCACGCACTATGCATGTGCCGACAAGCCAGCTCAGCCCATAGCGGACAGAGCGTCGGATGCTTTCTCCAGTGTTCCAGTGTGTGTTGTGTACCCTTTGTGCGCGGCGGGTTGCATGCGATGCACGTCTTGTGTTGTCGTGCTGCACGTGCGGCGTAGCGCGGCGGCTGCGGACATTAAGAAGCAGCAGATTTGTGTTTTTTTTGCGACAGTAGTCCATCCTTGCATTTATGAATCAACGAAAGCATGCGGTCAGCTGCGATCATGACATCGGCTTTTAGCATCGCTATAAACGGCATTTGCTGCTAGTATCACACTTTGCAATGATTTTGTGGCAGTAGACTCTGCCCGCCCCGAATGCGGCGTGCCAAATCGAACCAGGCTTGTGCAACCAAGCCATCACGGGCTCTCTGCCAAGTTCGCTACCCGCCACCGAAGGAGCTAACATCAAAAGTATTACTCAAAAGATAAACACGCGGCGACGCCGCAGCAGCATCTTGGCACGCTGCCAATAAATGAGCTGTAGATGCAACAGCTAAAACGAAGGGACATGCCACCAACTAATGCATTTTTTTTTTTCTTTTCCTTTTCAAATTCTTGGTGGCAAAAGTGGAGGGTGGGTTCATTATGTGAGTGGGTTGATCACGCAACAAATACAGCATCAATTTTCACGATCGCAAGCTGTGTCTCAAGCCATTTGTGTATATCGATTTATTGACATACGAACTATTTCGCGATCCCCTTCGAGTTCTGTACTGCCACACTCAAGCAGACTCCTAAAATAAGTACCCCAACCACATAATTTGCAACCCTCACTCAAAAAAACCTCACCCCTTAAAAAGAAATGTTCCCAACTATAATCCAATTCTTTCTACCACCACCCTGACTAGCCAGTGAAAAGTTTATGGAAGGCAATATTACCAAAAATATTTTACCACAATCTTTGCACACGCACCATGCTGTGTGTGCATAACTTTATTTTGCACATCCAAACTACATGCTAGTACACCATTAATTCCAATCTGACCTAGATGCATAGAAATTATTACTATTGGTCGAAGTCACCTCGCACAAACTTTTGCTGGTAGGTCTAAATTGCCAGCGCATTCCTTGTTACATAGTCTCCCATGGGAAGGCAATGTGTTGCACCTGCAGCTTAAAGCAACAGATTCTCCACAACGCAACTACAACACCAGCAGTCCGAGGCAGATGGATATCAAAGGTGATAAAACATGCAGCTTCCTGCCTTCCATGCCAACATGCAAAACTTTGGAAGTCTAGCTTGTAAATGGCAAAACAAACTGCCAATCATCCTTTGGTTCTGGACTTCAACGCAACACAAACTTCGAGGGTTACGAGGAGTTCACTCTTACGCGATCTTACTGCCAACGCATGCACACTGGATAAATGGTGCACAGTTTGAAATTCTGTTAATGTAAATGATTTGCATAATAATTACTCTTCCTTACACAGGTTTCAGCATAGACTGCATTCTACCAGTGGCTTGGCTTGAACTACTTTAGACAGCACAAAGAAGTCTGCTCTGCATAAAATTAACTTTTATGTGGAAAGAGTCATGCCTTGTTAATATGGACAACTTGAATTATGGACAATTTTTCCAGGGACCAAATTTTTTCAATGTGTTTAAGCCTCACTAATATAGAAACTAACAATGGACAAGGGGTAAATACACAGAGCCCACTGAGGCTCTAGTATTTTTGTCGCATTAATATTGTCGCATTAATATGGACAGTGATGATAACAAACTTCTGCTCCATGTTTCATTTTCTGCATTTCAAGTGCGGGACGCTAGAGAAGCACAGTTTTATTACAACTTATAAAGTGTTCGCCCTTTTATTTTGTGGTGTCACGCATTACAACGCAAAGTTAGTTGTCCAGTCAATGCACCTGACCATTTTCTGTATCACCTGAATGACCCCGAAGAATACTCTCCGCAGCATGTTCCATGCAGAAAGCAGCTTACAGCCAAACTGTAGCTGTGGTTCATAGCATGTGAACAGCTGTAGTATAAATTGCCACTCATCCTTGAGACACATCAACCATATCATAAACTAGACACTTAATGCTACACCACATTATTTCAAACATAATGGTTACCGGGATAGTGGGTTTGTAGCTCCCCAAATTATCTAATTTCAAGTTCACTGGCCACCAACATGCATATATTTCTTAATGTTTTTCCTTGACGACTCATTATGGACGACTCACTTTATGGACAGTTTTGCTCGGGAACCAAAGTGCCCGTACAGTGCAACCCACTCAGTTGCCGCCGTGGTAGTCGTGCGGCGACAACAGAAGTCTCAAAAACGCCGAGACTGGGGACAAGCAAGTTTCCAGCACGCGCTAGTACACTCTTTGTAGTTCCATTTACAGCAGAATGAGTAATGATCAACATTTCCTTATCTGTCAGTATGCGACACTTCAGTCGAGTAGGCTTTGGCATAGTGCCAACCGTTCATACACGCACTAATGCAACAACTGCTTTGTGCTCCGCACAGCACCAGCTCCGAACAGAAGAAGACCCCAAAAAATGCGTGCTACCTGCCCGCAACACATCCACAACACAACAACACCCGCAGACCCGCAGCGAGAGGTCACGAGCAAGCAACACGACTGTATGCGAGTAGTATAATGGTGATGGTTACCGCGATAGAGCTGGTGACAATACTACTCAGCGATGCGTTCACATGGACATCGCCGCATATGTCAGAACATGGCCAAAATGGCCGCAATGTCGTATAGCCAGCAGTCCAGCACAGCCAGCAAAACTGCGATGACAGGTACGCATTAAGCGGTAGGCACTTCATGAGCCACTACGTCTTAAGCGGTCAGCCAATACATGGGTTTCAACGGTGGCTAAGCCTGGGAATTCTCGCAACTATGTTTTAGCCGCAACTACTTGGTATGCGGGAACGTATTAATGAGGTTTTACTGTGTGCTTTTGTTGTTGTTTTTTCTTTCTTTCTTTTTTTTTTTTGCTGGTTCAGATATAATGATAATAACTGAATTTTCTGGTTTTCTTAATATGGTTATAAGTGGACTGCATTGTATAAAACTAGGCATGACTGTACGCAGTACTTCACGTTACATAAGAAGAATCATACTGCACAACTTTTGGCAGTGAGGAGTCTAAATACACCTCTTTTTATGCAGCAGAAAATAATCCCTGGCTGCAGTTGTTAGCCTCCATTTAAAATGTAGTGCATTGTCAGCAAGTCTTTATTTAAGGTGTATTTCTACAGCAACTTTCGATGTCGACAGTCAAGCAAAATACAGTTTTCTTAAACACTGCTAGCTACAATGAGCTTCAGAAGATGGTGGCACAAGAATGAAGCTACCACAGGGCAATACCACATGCTGGGCAATGAGATGCTCAAACTGCTTCTGAGCTATTTGGCATACTGACAGAGTTACCATGATCCACCCCCATAAATTTCCTTTCACTGCCAAGAAAGGCTATTGCACAATTACAGATCATGTTTTTTTCTTTAATGTGTCTGCTGCAGAAAGCACCTTCATTATATTTGAAACAAACCTGCCAATATAGAATACTTTCCTTTCACTGGCAAGAAAAGCTGTTGCCAAGTACGACAGCTGCTATTTGAGTAATTCAATGCAGCACCACCTTTGGCTGTATACAGCTATTTCGGTTTGCTTTCTTTCGTATTTTAACAACAATTTATATTAACGAGCAATGCTGTAATGGCGGCTAGTTGGTTTTCCCATCATGAGGTAGGCGTGCTAAACTTTAACACAAGGACGATTCACCGACGACGATTATTGTAACCAAGAAAGGGAGCTCTTGGAAATATGACGCAAACATGTCAAACTGCTCGAAAACCTCTGGGGAAGCTGTCATTTGATTTTGCACTGAACATGGCAACATCATTCCTCTCGCATCCTCATATTAATGCCAAATAAACTGACGCACCAGCTTGCCAAGTACGACCGGTGCATCGTCCTCATCCATGGACACTGCTTCAATTGAGCTGGATGTTGCTGACAGGGACTTTGGCAGGGAAGCAGCCACCACTTCATCTTCACCGCTGCAGTTGTCCTGCCATACAGAGTCAGTCACATGCTTTGAAACATCTGCATGAACCTATGACTGCAATATCTCAGCTAGTGCTTTTTCTAAACTATCAGGAGATCATGAAGGGACATTCACTGCAGCTAGAAAAAGTGCACAATCAATCTTTACATCATTCATCAATGCACCACAAAAATTTTTAAGCTAGCTGCACCAACACCGAAGATATCGGCAATAAGAAATGATGCTCCTCCTCTTCACCTCTCCTCGAACACCTGTATCACTGTAATGATCATTCTGCTAGTACTGAAGCATATTTCCTTTCTTTTCATTATCTAGTCCTGGCTGTCGTCAATGTAGGCCACTTTACAGCAAGTTCATCAAGAAAGCATCATCAACACATCAAGATTTTCTGACTTGTGATGGCCCTCACTGCTGGAAATAAAGTGAGGAATGCTAGAAACTAGTTATAAAGAGCATTCTTGTTTGTATTAATTTTTGTGCTTATATTTTAAAAACATTTTGGGCAATTTTGGGGCTACTTGACATTTTTACACTTTGGCTACATTTAGGTTACTTTTTTTTAACCTGTTTGGTGACAAGTGCTCGACCCTCATATCGTAATCTTGATTGAACTGTACAGCTTGCTCTGGCCCAACTCCAATTATCCAAAAATTTGAATTGTTGAAGTTTGAATTAATCACCTTTTATTTGCACAATTACATATGTTCTTTCTTTAATGTGTCTGCTTCAGAAAGCACCTTGCATTATATTTGAAACAAGCCTGCCAATATAGAATACTTTTTTTTTTCCTGTTCATTGAGACACACCAAGCTCATACACCAGGCTTGCAAGCCATGAAGAAAAGCCAACTTCTCAACAACTGCAAGGCCATTGCGGCCGAATGCCCAATACATACAAGCAAGAAAGAGTTGGTACAAATATGTGAAGGTGGAATGAGCCGGTGAGAAAGGAACAAAGGCAGTGAAATAGCCATGTGAAGTAGGGAACAGAAAAAAGACTATACAGGCACAGAACCACTCAGTACAAAGCACAAACCTGGAAGGCAAACGACAGCACAGTGGTCACTACTGTGAAAAGGCTTCCGGCACAATACTGCAGCTTCTTTGTTCTCAATTCATAGAATTTAAACTTTTCTGTCACAGGTAATTAGGTGCCTTAGTAACGATTACTTAAAAAGAAGTGCAGAAAGATACTTGTATTACAACTAGCTAGCAGCTCTAACCCTTTGTGGTCTTTAGTCAAGCCCAGCCCGACAACGCTACTCGGCCGTAGCGGTCTGCTGTCAGGCATGGCCTGACAAGCTTTTGCATGGTTGAATGCACGTGTTTCGGCTTGCTATGCATGATGTGCCATCTCTGAGACAAATACTAAACCAGTCTTTCATCTGTTTATAAGTTTTTAAACTACAGGACTGCAGTGTTTTGGAGCTTTGGCAGAAGCAAGAGTGTTTTCTGTTGTTCTGTTTACATGCTGCTGGCAGCACACAAAGACAGCGTTTTCACAGAGTGCTTTCTATGGCAAAAATTGTCAAGCTTTCAGTGAAAGTGACAATTTCAGTGAGGAAGAGAACTATGTGCCCCTATCAGATGACGAAGACAGCGCATCTATGGGATCAAGTTCCAGCTGTGATTATGATGACTGGGCTGGAGCCGGTGGCTCTGGTGACACGAGACCACGTGCAGCAGTCTGGCAAGCATACACGTAAAATAGTCCAGACTTCACACCCATCAGGGTGTCTAGCAAACCACTATTTTCAAAATCCCAGACTTTTCCAGGTTTTCCCCGATTATTTCAGTTCAAATTTCCTGACGAGTGAAGAGGTTAAAAAACTTAGCTTCTGATGACAATGAGCATAGATGAACAATTTCCAACAAAAAGCTATTTATTAATCATATTCTGCAATTTACAATAGTGAAAGGCTGCTATTAATGTTAATGGCCAGTAAAGACATCAAAAGTTTACGGAAAATTAAAACCACACTGATACCAGCCTCTGAAAGTTTCATATAGTCCCCTGTATCAAAGAACGGCGATTATGACTGGTCAAAATTCGGGTCTACATAGGGTGCCTCGATGCGAAGCACCCTAGGTGCATAATAGTGACGGCGCCCGCGGCCATTACAGGAAGCTGCGTCTAAGTTGCGAACTTTCAGATTGTTGATAAATGTGCAACCACCTGGAAAATAAAATTAGTTGAAGACTTGCAGTACCGAAAATTCTTACAGCCACAGAGTTAATTAAAGGGAGACGAGAGTCTTAGAACGATTAATAATGGTGAAAAATCAACTTTAAGAAAAAGCTCATTTTCGGAATGTTTACCCTTTTGGGCACCTTCACTCAAATTATTAACACATAAAAAGACCAGCGCAAAAAACGTGGGGACAAAGGAACCCAAAACAACAAGACGGGCGCTCTTATCCCATCGTTTTGTGTTCCTTTGTGCCCGTTTTTTGCGCTCTATCTTTTTATGTGCTAAGTATGAACCAATATGAACCAACTGGCCCAAAGAGCTATTTTGATAAAATTATTAACGTGGTAACATTGACTTTCAAAATGTCACGACAGCCACGAAATTCCCCCTGGAAAGAGAAAATTTGTTAGAAATTCCCGCGCGCCACGGGCGTTGCAGCCAGCCGATCACCACCATCTTGGGCTTGGTTTGAAAGTGTTGATTGTGTGGAATTTGCGCCATCTCAAAATGGCTTCGGTCAGGCGGACTGGCTGCGCGCGCCGGTTTTCCGAGGACAGTTTATGGTCTCCATCTCACACGGCGCGTTTTTGAAGCGCCCCGTCCCAAGTCTCTTATTAGCTGGCATGATCGGCGCGTTTATTTTTTTTTTTTTTTCAGTTTTGTTTTGCGTTTACCGCGGTCACTGCCGCTTCGTGCACGTCTGCGTATGCGCTCATGTTTCTCGATGCTGCCCGATGACGACACCGCAGGTTCATATTACAGTGTGAATCGCATCCCGGATCATGGTACACTTTCGAGTTGACGCCGCCGTCGCGTACTACTCTACGGCGGAACCAGCATATTGTGTTGAGTGGCCGGCGTAAAACCCGTTCGGTCAGGGAAGTCAGCGACCCAACGAGAGTTTCACCTCGCCGTCAGCACGAAATGCGACGCCAGTACAGAGTTTGAGACTGTGGACATAGAAGTGTTAACGCGGTGGCGGCCGCGCGCTCCACCACGAGAAAAAAAAAAAAAAAAAAAAACTGCATGAATAACATACTTGCTGGGCGCCACCTTAATGAAAATGCACTGCAGAATATATTGTGCAATTTTCCCTGGCGAAATTTTTGGTTTCCCTGACATTTCCCTGATTTTTCCCGGTGCATGAAATTTCCCTGACAATTCCCGGTTTTCCCGGTTGCTAGACACCCTGCCCCTTCCGTTCACTGTCTTGAACCCCGGACCTCAAGTAAGCACTCCAACCTATCCTGTGAGTTGGGCTGCTTTCACAGTTGTTCTTTACGGACAAACTTAGGTCATTGTGCGAGAGACCAACTGCTATGCATGTGAGAATATCTCGACTACCGGAGTTCTTCCAAAGCACTCAATTTGGAAGGATTGGGAGGATGTGTCCTTTTTAGGCATAACAACATAGCATCGAATCCGAAGGCCAAACGTAAGTACTTTATCCAGGACCTGCTTAAGACGATGCCCTTTTTCCCGCATGTTTTCAAACGCAAGCGGTTTCTTCAAATTTTTTTTGATGCTCCACGTTTCTCAAAGCTCGGATGCCTCGCCCGACTGACCATCTCACAGCAGAAAGGTGAGGGGCATTGTGCACTACACTAATGAAAAATGCAGAGAGCATTTCAGTACCGGGCCAAAAATTTGTATCGACGAAAGCACCGTCGGTTTCAAGGGGCATGCGGGTTTTTGGACTTGCAGATTGCCAAACCGGCTACATTTCTACAATTGAGTCTTATTGCAGAAGCCCGACGAGTGATAGCCTATGCCATCTGGAGCTCCCATTCACATGCAGGATTGTTCTGCACCTGCTTGAGAAACTGCAGCTAGCTATGCCAGGAAGTGGCTATCCTCTTTACTCAGACATTGCAGAAGAATTACTTCAGAAGAGCATACTGCTAACTGGCACTGTTATGCCTAACAGAAAGAAAATGCTGCCGCAGCTGAAGAAAAAACAAAACAAAAAAAAAAAGAGGTGGCTTACCGTCAAGGACACTCATACATGGCACTTGCCTGGCGGGACAAACGTCAAGTGACAATGCTTAGTTCGGCTCACAATGCATCAGTGAAAGAAGAAAAAGCGGACAAAAGCAGGAGGCAAGAAAGTTACTCCGCAAAAGCCTGTAGTGATCTGTGACTACACAGAAAACATGGGTGCAGTCGATAGGGCTTACCACCACTATGCCACCTATTCCTTTACCCACAAGACCAAGAAATGGTGGAAGAAGCTGTTTTTCTGGCTCCTAGAAGTTTCGATCGTAAACACCTTCATTTTGATGAGATTGCAGCATCTCAGACAGGGCCTAAAGGAGCAGCATAATCTCCAGTACCGCCGGAGCCTCATCGAACAGCTGGTCGGTGATGCGAGAGCCCACGCTAAAAAACGGGGGCCATCTGCTCGTTTGGACAGCGAGGAAAGGGTAGATGGTAGGCCTAATTTCATCTACAAGCTCGCAAGCAGAAGAAGCAAAGATTGCATGGTTTGCAGTGACCGCAAGGCCAAAGGGGGCAGGAAGGAGACAGTACTTTTCTGCCAAGCGTGTCATCAAAATCCCGGCCTGCACCCAGAGGAATGCTTCCAGCGATACCACACCCAACCAAAAATACTGTCAAGGGTCTTGGGCAGGAAGAGAAACCTAAAAAAAATAAACATTTGTGGAAATGTTACTGCCCAATTGTTTGTTTCCTTCCGCTGCCCCAAAAATAGGCAAAATATTTTCAGACTGGAACAGCGGCGAAGCGGGAAAAAGTTAGGCACGAAGGGTTAAACATTTCACAAAACGTCAGCAATTCGGTGGTCACCCCCAAAGATGGAGTGGATTATAAAAGCTTTACTGGAAGGTTTAGTTTGGTTTATGAGGTTTAACGTCCCAAAGTGACTCGGGCTATGGCGACGCCGTAGTGCAAGGCTCCGAAAATTTCGACTGCCTGGGGTTCCAAGTAGAAAACATGGCAGAAAACAGAACACACAGGCAAAATAAGAAAAAGACGAACACATGGAGCACGCCAACTCAGTCTTTTTCTTGTCCTACCTCTATGCACTGTTTTCTGCCATGTTTGCTATTCCCCAAATCACCCAACTCTAGACCATTAACAACAAAGCAGAAGACATGTTCCAATTGAACGAGCAGTGCTCACAAGGTCAAATCATTTCCAATAACGCATAAATCACATGGAAACTTCAAAACCACTAATCACCACTGTCTACAGTTCTTGTGCAACATGCAATAGAATTTCACATACTGGCAGAATTCAAGCATGTAGACTATGCTATTCCTATCACAGTGCACTACACTGTTGAAACTAAGCCTATAAATCACATTGACTTACAATTGTCAAACGTCCACAGTAAGTTTAATGGTTGGCTGGATGTAGGCTCAGAGAAATGGATCAGATGACGAAGCAGCAATGCCTCATCTCAAAGCATTTTAGTGCAACTATAAGTAATGCATTTGTGAACTGGCATTAATACATTTTGCAAGCTTTAATGGTGCAGTAATCATTTTCCAAAGCACTGTGTCATGTCCACAGCACTACTTGTACCCTTTCATAGTAGCAATTAAAAGTGCTTACGAAAGCACAACAATTTATTGGAAAGCATTACAGTAGAATCTCGATGATACGAATTCCAAGGGAGCACGCAAAATATTCGTATCATCCCGAATTCGTATGATCCAAAACAAGTCAACTTCCACATGGGAATGAATTGAAAATGAACCAAACTTTATTATGGCGAACTAATTGCGGCCGAAAAAGTCCGTAATGCTTGTCTGCACTTTTTTGCTGTTGATGCTGCGAAGAAGCTCCGCCTGAAAGGCATAAAGCCGGTTTCGTCACTCACGCTGCCAGCACTTACGGTGCGGCGCAGAACGTCCAAAGCGTGAAGAATATCTGCCGTTGACGGCGGGTGATCACACTCGTCGTCAGCGTCACCATCACTGTCAGGCTCATTTTCGCAATCATTCGCTTCGTTGACCAAGCCTTCAATAGACCTCAGCCCACAGGTGGTGATGTTGTCGTCCGCGGTAACGAAGTCCCGAGCCGAAGCTTCAGTTTCCAGATTGTCCCAGCCATCAATTGTGAGGTCATCATGTTGCTCTTGACAATCTCCTGCCGAAGCCGCAGCAAGTCAGATGGCAAATCCGCACTTTCTAAAACAGTTCGAGATTGTGTGCAAACCATCTAAGTAAGAGTGATCCACAAGTTTGCTTCTTTACGGTCAATTTTCGCCAGCAGACGCCTTACTAAAAGGCCTTTGAAATGATGTTTCACATTTCTAATTATCCCAGCGTCCAGTGGCTGAAGATAGCTGGTAGTGTTCGCCGGCAGGAACCCGACTCACGTTATTTAATGTCATTTCCTTTGGGTGGGCAGTGCACTGGTCCACGAAAAGCAAAATTTTCCGGTTTCCTGACGCCATTTCCCGATTAAGGCTTGCCAAGAACTCGCGGAAAAAATCTCCAGTCATCCACGCCTTTCGGTTACCTTTGTAACAGACAGGCAAACGCTCTGCCGATCGGAAACAACGGTTTCTTCGACTTACCGATGACGGTAAGCTGGAGTTTCTCGGATCCATCCAAGTTGCAGCAAAAGAGTACTGTTACTCTCCCCTTGCTTTTCTGGCCGCCCTGGCATGCCTGGCCTTTTACGCACAAACTTCTTTCCGGTTGAAGGTTGAAAAAGAGGCCCGGCTCGTCGGCATTAAATATGTCGCGTGGCGCATACTTCGAAATCAGCGCCGGCAGCGTGTTCAGCCACTCATCTACAGCTGACTGGTCCACTTTCTTGCCTTCACCTGAGACAACCCGGTAGACAAGTCCGAGCAGCTCCTTAAACCGGTGCAGCCATCCCCCAGACGCTTGAAAATTTTCAATTCCAAGCGAAAGCGCGACGGTGTCGGCTTTTTCACGTAGCACCTTGCCGTCCACGTTGATGCCGGCCGCTGTCACTTCGCGGAACCAAGTCAGCAGAACCTCTTCCAGCTTGACATGGGTCGCTGTTTTAGCCTGCTTCACGTTCGCACCGAAATGCTGCACATTCTTCAAGATGACATCTTGCTGCGCAACAATGGTGAACAGCGTCGACGGTGCCAACCCTAGCTCTTTTGCTAAGTCGACACTCTTCTTCTTAGGGTTTTCGTCAACCCTCTTCAGCACTTCAAGCTTTTCCTTAAAAGAAAGGGCTTTACGCTTCCGCGACATTTCGGCAGCAGTGAACGCTTGCGTCTTTCTAACGTTTGGGCAGGTCACATCACAGCGAACGACAGAAGGAAGCGGCGAACGGAGAACTACTGCAGCGGCAGCCAGCGTCACAGGTCTCCGGGCCTCCTGGGAACAGCCGGCGAGACAACTTTTCAATAGACCAATGAGCTGCCAGCGAATGAGTGACGTACACGACTGGGCACATGCCTAGTGCTCGTCGGTTTGCTACGAAAGAGAGGTGGGGGTAGGGTGGCTAGTGGGGTGAGGGGGATTGGAGAGGAGAGGCAGTGGCCGCGGTGGGTACCCTCTCCCCCTGTGAGCTCTTGCGCAGAGCTGCTCGGTGGCTTTGTGCGTTTGTACAACGTTCGTTTGCATCATTCGTGGCGGGGGGGTGGAGAGGAGTTAGCGGCGGCCGCGTCGGTTATGTTACCCTCTTGAGGCAAGCCGCGCCGGTCCGCTCGCATGCGCGACTGGTTTGCACGTTCGTATCAACCGCGACGGGTTCAGAAACTCTTCGTATCACCCCGAATCTTAGCGTATTCTATACAATGTAGTCCGTTCAAAGCATTCTTAAAATTTGTATCATCCCGAAATTCGTACCAGCCGTAATCGTATCATCGAGATTCTACTGTATGACGCAATGTTTTCACCAACGCACAATTGCAATCCTTATTGATACAGCAATAGCTAGCAACTGCACTACAAACCAGACTTCCATCATATTACATGAATAAAGAGCACTAGCGAAAGAATGTAGCAACAAATGCCCCACAGAAGAGGCCCTTCAGCCAATGGAGTGGAGGACAGATTGTTACGATATGAAGGTTAATACCAAATGTCACAAATGCACTTGCCATTAGCCTGCGATTTCACGCTAAAAGATGAACAGTGAAGTCATGAGAATCAATCGATGTCATTGGATGAAGGGCCTCCTTTAAAGAAGAATTTTCCACTGCATTCTGAAGTTTAATCTGACTATAGCGGTACACATTTCAGTAAGAACACCCCTTTTATTTTTTTTAACACACTGCATGAAACAACATGCAGCATAACTTGAGTCACCGGCACCATTTTCTTTATATACTGCACGAGAATATCAGTCTATGCACATTTCTGAAGCGGTGATAAAAAAAAGAAAAAAGATACGCCTTTAGTAAGAGACATGCTTACAACAAGCTACAGTATTTCTCCTAACAAGCTACAGTATTTCTCCTTTGAGGTAAGAAAACACTGAAAAACGTTTGGTTTTCCCCAATGAAGGCCCTGCTATGATATTAACTTGAAAAGATGGCATTCCAAGGAACAATGACAGTTCCATTCTAATGCTGCAGATTTTATACCACTCAGTACAGAATGCTCACAAACTATGTTGCATCGTGCATGCCACAAACCCTCGATGTGCTATAATACAGCCATAAAATACAGCCCGTGAGGACTGCAATTGGCATGCATTACCCACCACATCACACAGGAGCCAAGATTCATTTGAGTCGGAGCCTTTTGGAGTGTCCTTGTAGCCTGGCATGCAGGCATGTTGCAACTTGGCAGAGCCAAACCTCTTCACTGCTTGCTCCAACTCAGTCTCCCCCATCTTAGAAAAGTGCAACTGTGGCACCACTGTAGTCACATTGGGCCTGTACAGAGGCATACAACGATGGAGAAAGCAATATCAAGAAGAGACACCACAAACAATATATCTAACAGATCCACATTTTTAGCAACATACTGTTATACTAGGCTACATGCCATGCATAGTGATGTCGATGTCTTTCTCACAGAATACAATGATCAAAGCCTTCCTCACAGATATTGTTCAAAACCAAAATGAATTCTTTAGTGAAATTAAGCAAAACAAACTGCATTTCTTCTTTTTTTTTTTTCAGCTTGCATCAACCTAGTGGATATGGCACTGACGAGGATGCCAATGACAGCGGTTTAATTTTGGCTCAACGTCTACTCAAGTTTTATTCTATCAATTCAGTTTGATTCTATCAATGCACTGCCAGCATCAAATGAAATGCAAACAATAAAATCCCAACAAACAAAGCCAGTAATCTTACTGCAAGGAGACTCAATATTAATGATTTCAATTTTGACTGCAATGGCCCAAAGACCATAGCACGGAACTCCAGATCAGCAAGTTGCATGTTCGGATCATGTCTGGGTTACCACAATGTGGAGGTCACCGAGCAAGGTCGACCACGGCCACATTTATTGACAGAAAAACTGGATGATGGTAGTGGAAGCCGAGGTGAAAGTCCCAAAGCGTTCTACTCCGCATTTGCCAGAGTCACCTAGTCTTTTTCACACGCAGCTGACGCTGGCCACAAAATAGGCTACAACAGACCTGTAATTAGATCTCGCCTCCAATTCTTATCTAACAAACTTTTTTTTTTTTCTTTTGAGATTTTTTAAGGCACAGAATGTAACCTGCTAATAAACTTGACAGTTGCTTAAAAGCTTAAGTAAAGGAGCTACTCAAATATTAGATTCCTATGACGTCGCTGCTTCAGGGTTTACTTAAGAGGGCACATGGCTTCGAAACAAACAAAAGAAAGACCTAAAAAGACCTATTTCTGAAAATAGTTGTATCCACTAGTATGCCTCTTTTTTTATGAGGTCCTGAAGGTTCATTGCTGAAAGTGTACAGGAAATGTTCTGCACCCGCTTTGGCCTCGCGAGACAGGAAAATGCTGGAACAATTGGCGGTTTCCTTCCATTCTGGTTTTCTTGCTAGAAATCTCCTTGTGAAGCAGATTTCTTCAAGACTGTTTTAACTCTTCTGACCCCACTCATTTTGCTGCACTCCTAGAGGAATACTGTAGCTCTTGCCCATACCACTGCCCGCTTCTTCACCTTCCTCGTCCGCAGCACTACATCCGGGGCCACAGAACGCTCGTCCCAACGCTTCGCCGGCGCATGATTGCGTTCTCATCATGGATGAGGTGCAGGTGTTAGGCTCATTTTTAGTCATGTCGACAGTTTTGAACAATTTGTATGAAATTTTCTTCACACTTCCATGGCAGCTTCATCAAAAAACTCAAAATAGAAAAAATTGAACGTTGAACAGCCTTGTGCCACACTTTGTCAACTCCACATGCTTTACATGGGATTCAAGAGAGAAATATACTGCACAGTAATCATAATCATTTCCAACATGTTCAACAAATTCTGTGCAAGTCAAACAAGAATATTCGAATGAAAGCCACACCTACCCTTGAATAAGCAACTTTTATAAAAAAATAATGAAGTTGTAAATTTATGCATATACAGTAGAATCTCCATAATATGATTACAGGCGATACCACTGTAAAATTTCCTAGCCACAGTGCATTGCGTACAATGTGCAGAATTTCTAATTTTAAGTACATCTTCATGCCACTAAGAATGATATGAACATGTGAGCCACGACGGCACCCTCAAACATTAAATGCTGCTCGTACGTCACTGGTGTAGTAAGCAAGCTGCAACACTCAGCCTGTACACTGTCAACGTTGCAACTGCCAGCCATGCGGTACACACTACTAGTAGGGAGCAGTGATGTGCTGTCTCAAACCGCACCAGCCATAACCAAACATCTCTGAATGAATTTCCTGTGCTTTTGAATATGAATTTTGTTCACTTTGAATGGCACAAATTTCAGGTTATATGAATACTTTTTGAGACACCATGTGTACTCTAAATAATATTGAACCACTTCTAAAGGCCCCAAAACCAGCCAAGAGAGGAGAATATAAGTGCACTCATTTCATGGAGATAAGAATTTCAATGCAGCCCACATGCCAAGATGAGGTTCAGACCTGATCTTGGCATGCAACGCTTAAAAGCTGCCATGATCAGCAGGCCCCCCCATGCCCAGCAAGTAACACTACCTCAACTAAGGTCAATCACCGGAAAACATTCGTTACAGGGGCAATGGAGCTAGGAAATTGAGAAACTATGTAATGTCAAGCAATTCGCAACACTGATGGTCGGTACATAAATATTTAACAGTATAGCAACAATGAAAGTCATGAACATCAAAGGTGAGCCCCATTTTTTAATTTTCTTAATCGGCTATGTGGTTATAATATTGAATGTCCAAACTATGCTTCTGAAAGCTCACTTTGTTGGCTTTCCTGCATTCGATATTCATAAAATATACATCAAATATTGATGCCATTTTGCATTTGATGAAGCAAAAAGTAATAGTTCATTTAATTTCGGCCACAATATTAAGTGCATCGATACCAAATTATAAAAATGAAATATGAGAACACAAACTCAATTAGCTTCCAAATGCGTAGTTTTGATGTTCAATATTTTCAACCACAAAGCTGATTAAGAAAATTTAAAAACAGTGCTCATCTTCAATCTTGATGACCTTCATTTTAACAATAACCATACCTTACAAAATTACGAATTCAAAAAGTGAACTGGCTAATTTTAGTTCAAACTTTTTTACCTCTTCATGTACATACCGCCTTACTGTACGGTGCTTGTAGTAAACGAGGGACTCTATACATGTTCTTCTGGCATTTGGTGTTCAGGAAATCCGGCGTCCGCGGCCGCTTCCTTGAACCGCTTGGGGCAGAATCACTGGGCCGCTTCGGAACCACCAGTCTCACTCACTCGACTGCAATGAGGACATAGGAGCGGCGGTGCAGCTGCCACCACCGCTCCTACGTCCTCGCACGCCGGTTACTAAGGAGGGGAGGAGGTTGCGCCGCTGCGCGGAGGCCACAGCTGGCAGGATTCCAGCGCATGGAAGGACACGACCGCGAGCATGACCCATTAAAGGCTTTCACCTTAATAAAGATCTGTCAACATTTAAAACGGCCATTCATATAGAATACACAGAGCACATATAGGTACAATCGATGCCGAATATGATGGATACAGTAAAAAACGAACTGTGCAAATTTTTGTCCACCATTCCTCTACTTTAAATTGTTTGGTGCCCTAAAGGTGAAGTTGAGAGCAAACATGTCAGAACCTAGAAGCAATAATTTTCCACCAGTGTAAGGTTTGTCATGAAGGCACAGCTACGATGAAAAAAAAAAAAAAAAAAAAAAAAAAAAAAAAAAAAAAAAAAACAAGACTAGTTACTAGTGCTGAAGACATGGGCTGTGGCAAAGGACAATTCCTTCCAAGGGAGAAATTCTCATAGTTATTCGCCTAGTTCAGGGCTAACACATCAGGCCTGACATTAAAAAAACTTCCTTTGTTAATGCAGAATTCGTCAGTTGCTGGCTTTCCTAATGGAAAATACACCTTATAATATGGTGCTGTTGTCTAGCAGCATGCTCCTGATCTGCTAGGGCTGATTAAAAACTTGTAGTTTTGTGTGGTGGTTTTTGCAGTGCTGCTCAGAGCACAGACAGCCAAACCCTAATAGTCAACTAGATCACTGCACAAGCCTACTTTTCGAGGCCAGACCCGGCCTGGGCCCACTGACTATGCATGTAACCCAACTAGGCAGGTAGGCACATAGCTCGCACCACCCAGTCAGTTTCTGGTGAAAGTACAAAAGACTCAGGGAAGGGATATGCCTCGTAGGGTCAAGACACTACGGCCCGAGAGAAATCATTGCATTGCATTGACTACTTCTGCAGCTTTTAGAGATACAGTTGTTGGATGTGGAAGCAGGTCACAAGCAGGAACATTTCCATAATGGGCGCTGATTTTTATCAATTCGTCTCAGAGCTTAATGAAATGAGGAAAAGGAAACCCGCACAGACAGGTTGCACTGCTATGCCTTGCATTCACTTCAGGATTTATTGCAGCTACACGTGACTGTTTCTACACATGTAGTGTGGCCATTCGTTTCAGATCCCCCCCTCCTTTTCACGGCTTTCTTGATTCCTTCTCTCGAGGTCCTCCCCGCAAAGTCGACCCGAAGTGCCACACTTCCTTTTGACGCCTCGCGCATTTTCTCCTTTAAGAAAAGATGGTAGGCCTCTTCCTCAAAAGCAGCACCAGCTTCGCAGACATCTGCCACTTTCAATCCTAGTTCAACAGGTCTGCGGCCGAGGCGACGAGGCACTCGTACAGGGGCTTCCGAGGAGTGGAGACTGAGAATGTCCCCAGAAACCTCACCAGAGCCTCTCTTTGATCTTTATTTTCAGCCGATGGCAGCGAGCTGGCTTTTGCGAAAAGAAAAAAAAAATTGCGCCGAGGCGAAAAGCATGAATGAATGGTGCAAGAAAGTACAAGCTTGGGCATGCTGTTTGGCATTATCAGTGCAGTGAAAAAGACTAGGAATAGAAGAGCACACAGAACACAGTCTGCGTGAGGGTCGGGGAAAAGGCTGCTTCCCCCCCCCCCCCCCCATTTCTGCAGAGTTCTTGGCTTCTGTCACGAGCACGCCGCACAAGTTCTCAGAAATGAGTGGTTGACTCATTCCCCCACTTGAATTGGCCTGAGACATGAAGGAAAAGAAACATTGCTTGATGTGGTGAGAGAGACTAACGAGCAGGAGAACTGAAATGGGCCTGGAGGAAACCTGCGCTGCTGGAATTACGGGCTGGGCCTGGAATGGGTTTTCGACAAACCCTGGCCTCGCCCAGACCCGAAGCATATCTACGCTGCCCAGCCCATGGGCCGGGCTTTCGGGTAAGCCCAGGCCCATGCAGTGGTCTAGTCTGAACTGCATGCACTATGTTATACTCACAGCTCAAGGGCTTGCAGGCAGGAGAATGCATTGAAATCATTTTTCAGCGTGCCAGCTGTGTACAGCTGAAGCAGAGAAAGCAGGCTGCCTTGATACTGGTGCAACCTGGCCAGGTCAGACTCCAGCTGCCTCTCCTGCTCAGCAGTGAGCATATCAACCTGACGCCACAACTGGTCCTTTCGGTGGCAGATGGTAGCTATCTGCTGATTGCAGGCTGTGTCAACATCATCTCTCAGCTGAAAGACAAATGAAAATGTTGACATAATTAGGAAGTCCTGCTTGGAGCCTTTGATCAAGCTAACCTGCCACTATAATAGTTGATAATCGAGCATAGTGGAAAAATTATATACCTGGACAAAAGAAGGCATGACAAGGCACAGGTGCTGGACTGTGAACCAAAGTGTAGCATTCTAACCTTTCAGCAAGTACTACACAGAAAGCATCATCAGGAACAAAAACTGACAGATAGCGAGACGCTGAAAACAGTAATCATGAAAGAAATTAACAAGAATAATCAACTCATGGGCCTTTGGGCTTCGGGCCAATACGCCAACAAGGGGCAGTCATTTTATCTAATGCACTGAGACAGGCTGCAGCCAATGTCACTAATCTTTATCATGCATGAATTATCTTTTGTTCAATGTGGCTGTGTCTCTTGGTGGAAAAAGATTCAAGGTGCATTTGTCATATCCTTGTGCACAGGATATGACCAACCAAACCAAATAGGCTTAAAGTGGCCTTGCATAACAGCTACAAAGCCTATAAAACCTACAAAAACCTATTTTGGAATGCTGTACTAAAGCTATCAGTGTGGACAAAAGTGAATGGAGCACGCAATTAGCTTCTAAAAATTTTCGCGCATTGCATAACTGAAACTGGCAACCGTGGTATATGCAGACTGGTAGTAGACGCCAGTGCGCTTTCACTAGGACAAATAATGTTTTATCTCCAATACAGAGGGCGTAACTGCAATTTGAACGGAAAAGTGTGCTCTGTTTACTTATGTCTGCACCTGTACATGCAGTACTCTGCATGGAGGCAAAATTCTCTTATTTTAGAAGTCACTACTCCTGCTAACTTGCAGTAATTATTACCAGTCTCTACTGGAGTCAGATAATGCAGTAATAATAATTTCCACTATCGCCATGACCAAGCAATGCCTTAGGGACTAAAATTATGTGCAATAAAAGACATAGTGGTGCAATCTAGTTAAAGGAATGCAGGGTACAAACCACTCAAACAAATACTCACAGGACATGCAATGCTCCAAATATTTTTGGAAGTTTATAATAGACTGCCATTGTGAAGCAGATGTGTGCTTGGGCAGATCAAAATTCTAGTGAAAATAAAACCCTGTACTGGAGCATTGGGTACAGCAAGCCCAGTTACACTCAACCCAACCAAATGTGCAGAGAGCGAGCGAACCTCGCTTGAAAAATGAGAGTCCTGATAATGCAAACAATGAGCAAGGCTGGAAGGGCAGCTCACATTCACCCGGTTCATGTTACCATGCCACACCACATCCTGTGCACAGGTACACTGGCAGGCGCCAGTTCAAGTTACCAGGCCCCCGGATGGGCGGGGCTGGCAGAGCAGTTCGCATTCCCCCGGTTCAAGTTAACAGGCAGGTGCTGTCCGCAAGTTTCCATACCCCACGCGCACGCGCGCTGCATACATGTACAATGGCGGGGGCCAGTTCAAGTTACCATGCCCCACGCGCACGCGCGCTGCATACATGTACACTGGCGGCGGCTAGTTCAAGTTGCCATGTCCCACGCGCATGCGCGCTGCATACATGTACACTGGCGGGGGACTGTTCAAATTACCGCCACCACGTGCCGCACTTATAATGGCAGCGGCGTAGAGGTTTCTGGCTATGTATATGCGTGTGGAGAAAGTATGAAGGCCTTCACATCCCACCCCCCTTTAAAACTCTATTCTCTTACTTTACTTGTTATAGTCTTCTAGCCACCACGGCAGGTGAATATGACTGGAATGGCTGGAAACATGGGCAAGCTACTCTGCCTGAGCAATGTTTTCATCAACACAGTCCGTGACAAGACATATCATTATTTACGCCTCACACCGTATTAAATTGTTGAAACTCTTAACACACCATCACAAAGCTACAAATTTACTTTTGTTACATCCTGACCTGTTGTGCTATGTTCTGAGCAATTGCAGACAGTAGCACAGCAGATGGAGCCTCCACTAGGCTTTGATGGGCCAGAACTGATAGCATGTCTTCAAAATTGTGCTGAATTACAGATTCAACTAGATCATTGAAGCAGAGTCAGTCGTAGCAAAAGGCAGCAACACCAGTGGTTACCGGTTGAAAATGTTAACCAGAACTGTAATGACTTCTTATTCAACCAAAGAGGGCGACTGTCACTTGGGAGGGTGCCCCCCCCATGTTTTAACGCTAAGAACACAAAAGCCACAAAGCTGACATCTGAAATTGCAAGTGTAGGCTAACGATATCTGTCCATTAGCGTTCTGTGCATGCACACTCTAGACCCGGTATTCCACTAAGCCCAAATAGCCAGCCAAACAAACTTTTGTCTTAACTGCACCACCCTTTGACATTTCCTTTGCACTGCAATGATTTCCTAATGGAAGTAAAAGTCATTTGAATAAAAAGAGTTGCAGTAAAAGAAAACAATATTTAAGTGAATTTCGGAAGCAGATCCTTTTCCCTTTACACCATCCCGTGACAATACAAGCCTCCATTTATCAGTTAGCCCTCTGCCCCTGCAGGTGAGCGGGATACATACTGTCCCAGTATGCCTCTTTTACAAAACCAGTGGCCTTGCTTGAAAATTCTTCATGAATGCAATTTTCATTATGTATGAGATGCATACAGCTTGCGCCTTACAAAGGGCTAACTAAGCAGGTCACATAGACATGCTAGACATTTGTTGGCATTGCTGCTGCAGCTAGTATGCAGGACTTTTTGTAGTTATTATCAGAGGCCAAAAATGTGGCAGCGCTGCAACTGGCACAGTGTCAAAGCAACTATGGTCAAAACCCTTATTAGCCAGCCACTGCACAAGTTGATGCACTGGAAAGTCTCCTAGCTTTTAGCACTCCATGAAAAAACAGTACTATCAGAGGGATTGAACTGCCCAGGCCAGAGCTGCAACCTAGAGCCAAAAAATTACCACATTCACTACATTAGAGGACCTTTTGCACAACATTGATCACATCACAAGTGGCCAGGAAGAACTGCACATGAACGCAAACATTCAGTCAAAATTATACAGTACCTATGTCAAAAACTGCAATAAACAAGAAAATGCCTGTAAGGCTCTGAAATCCCAGCCGTCGCCACACTAAATGTGGCACCGTCATACCACCTCTTCATTTGGTTTACGTAATTTTTCGTCTCAATCAAATCTATATTCTATTCTATTTATTGTATTATGGCACGTTAGCGCACGCCATTTGAATAACCTGGCTGCTAGCCACGCGCTGTCCTCCCGACATTTGTTATCAACGCAGCAATAATAAAATTAGCTCGCTGCGAGCTGGCCGCTAACTACAGGGTGTTGCACAATTAGACCCGCGCTGTAGAATGCTTCTCCCAGCTAAACCGCGGAATCCTTGCAGTTCAGATTTCGCACAGAAATCGCATTTTGTCGCTAGTATTTTTTAATACTAAATTTGTTTGTGGTACTTGCCTGATTCGATCAGAAGAAGTAAAATATTCCCATCGCCTGCGGCGGCGGCGGCGGCGGCGGCGACGGCAGACGAATCGCTGCCCCAGCGATGGGACTGGTGGCGCCACCTCATGCTGCTAACAACAACTCTGTAGCAGGAAAAGAGGGGGCGAGCGTTTCTGGCAGAAGGTTTGAGTTGTTGTAAGCAGCATGAGGTGGCGCCACCAGTCCCATCACTGGGGCAGCGGTTCGTCTGGCGTCGCCGCCGCCGCAGGCGATGGGATTATTTTACTTCTTCTGATCGAATCAGGCAAGTACCACAAACAAATTTAGTATTAAAAAATACTAGCGACAAAATGTGATTTCTGTGCGAAATCTGAACTGCAAGGATTCCGCGGTTTAGCTGGGAGAAGCATTCTACAGCGCGGGTCTAATTGTGCAACACCCTGTATATTAACGCCTCAAAGAACAGGGAAACTACAGGGTGTTGCACAATTAGACCCGCGCAGTAGAATGCTTCTCCCAGCTAAACCGCGGAATCCTTGCAGTTCAGATTTCGCACAGAAATCACATTTTGTCGCTAGTATTTTTTAATACTAAATTTGTTTGTGGTACTTGCCTGATTCGATCAGAAGAAGTAAAATAATCCCATCGCCTGCGGCGGCGGCGACGCCAGACGAACCGCTGCCCCAGTGATGGGACTGGTGGCGCCACCTCATGCTGCTTACAACAACTCAAACCTTCTGCCAGAAACGCTCGCCCCCTCTTTTCCTGCTACAGAGTTGTTGTTAGCAGCATGAGGTGGCGCCACCAGTCCCATCGCTGGGGCAGCGGTTCGTCTGGCGTCGCCGCCGCCGCAGGCGATGGGAATATTTTACTTCTTCTGATCGAATCAGGCAAGTACCACAAACAAATTTAGTATTAACAAATACTAGCGACAAAATGTGATTTCTGTGCGAAATCTGAACTGCAAGGATTCCGCGGTTTAGCTGGGAGAAGCATTCTACAGCGCGGGTCTAATTGTGCAACACCCAACAAAATGAGGGGGACCGTGCTGAACCCAAACGTTATTCCGCCACAGATGTTACTTACAGTTTCGCAGTTTTTTTGGAGGCACCTTCGACTTGTTTCTATTTCGTCTATAAGTTCTTGAGCTTTTTGTACTTTCTTCTGCACAGTTTCGGCGAAGTCCATGTTGCCGGTGCGTGATGTTTCCGTGTTCTGCAAGCCAGAAATATAAACGCCGCAATGACAGATATCTTACCTACCCTGCATGTAAAGCAAGTATAATGAGTATTGTGCACATCAGTCTTCATGTTACGCTTAATAACATCTCGTACGTCAGAAATGTCAGCATTCAGCCCAAAAATGCTCGTGTAAGAAGCCGATTTTCTTATTAAGAGCTTGTATCCTAGGCCGGGCTAAGCCTAGTATGCGCACAGGTGGTTTTGGACATGCATGAACCTAAACAAGTCACCGTACACACTTATAAAGACTATCTAAGATTGCCGAGTTTATTCTGGTTTCCATCCGCAGATGAGTAGCAAAACAAACAACTTCGCGCGGCCATGAAAAGGAACTTGTCACCGGTACGTGCTCGAAAATCAGCTGAGGCTGGAACTACGGGACATCAAAACGTTCGCCTACATGAACGGAAAGCACTCTATGTAATGATATGAGCTCGCATAAAAGAAAGTCAGTCTCACTCACATAACATAGGATAGCAGCCAGGACCACACCACGCACCAAGCGCCTGAGCGCACTGGCAAACAGGCTAGGAGACCACGGCCACGGCGACGACGAATCACGGCGTGAGACAGAGAGCAACAAGGTATATATATACAGTATTAAATGGAGAAAACAAGGGAGGGCGTTTGGAGGGAAGGCAAAAATAGTGTTGGTGAGAGGGCGTTACGGTGCCTCGATGCGCGCGTCCTCTCCTGGAGTGAAGTGGAGACAACCACATCGTCTTGTCTTGTTGTTTCTTTCCTCCAAGACTACGGGGCTTTATGTTTGCGCAAGACATCACTGTACATGGATCACAACGTGATATTAGCCTGCTACCAGTGAATAATTTAAGATGGCTGTGACGTCAAGTCCAGAGTAGACCACATGAGGGATGAAAAAAAAAAAAAAAAACTGCGATATAATCGTGAAGGGAGGAGGAGGAGAAACCACTTTATTTCACGCACTAAAAGCACTAAAAGTGGAGTAAGGGATGAATGGATGGATAAGGCTAAACCCTTTGAATCGGGCGGCAGCGCTACAGGCCGCCTAGCTGTGAATAGTAATATAGTTTGTACCTATTTTTGCGTTGATTTTAGCCACCATTCAGCTAACCTTCGCTTGGTTATTTCAACCCTTTTAAAGTATATTTTCCTCCATTATCCATAAGCCCCATGCTTTGGCTTAATCTGCCCCATAGCCTTGAACTATAGGACGGAGCCCTTTCCAGGAAATTATTAAGTGTACAGCCGTTTCCTCATCCTCCCCACACACACTGCACAGCGTGTTTATCTCTTGGTGCTTGACCGCTTGACTCGGTATTAGTCTGCAATACTCCTGTCTTAGCCTCGAACACGGTGTAGACGAGACTGAGAAGCAAAAAACGCCAGTGCAGAGTTTCCAGCAAAAAGTAGGGTGCCTCGATGTAGTAGCGCGCCGCCGTATCGAGGCACCCTAGCAAAAAGGCAGTTGTAGCGTCATCTGGCGTCGCTAGAGAAAAGCGCTGCGGTTAAAAATCGCAAAAGCAAGAATAGCACGTTCTTGTAATTCTGCTAGATGACGCTACCGCTGCTTTTTAGCGGGAAAATTGACGTTTGCGCTTTCTGTTTTTCAATCTCGTCGCAGACGGTTCTGGTTTCTCATCATGCGCAGCCAAACCAAGTAAGCACCATGGTCAAACTTACATCGTAAAGAAGGGGACAACAACGCGCAAGCTTTCTGTGCAGTTTCAGCGCAAATGAGCTTTCGGTTGAGGCGGGAGAATATTTCGGGGTACGATAAAGTTGCAGAACACTGTGGAGGCGGGATTTAGAGCTGTTAACGCGGTTGGAAAATTCTTTCGAGGCGCAAACATCAGGAAAGGAACCCATGTATACGACGTGAAAGAGATAATTTTGTGTGATGAGGAGCCCGGTGTGTTAATTGAGCAAATGCATCAGTGCCATCGAAAACTCAAATTAAAGGTAAGAAATACATTTATCTGCTGGCCTTTTAGCATCCTATCTGCTGAACTGCTAACGTTATGCAATGTGCCAACCAAACCGTATTACCGCTACATTCTTACCACTTAAAAGTAATGTCTGTGATTGTATCCCGAACAACCACTCACACAATTGTAGGCTGTGAAAATACTTGGGTCGTAGGATGGGTTCCCTTCTTTTAGTTCGATTTTGCATTTCCCACAAAACAGCTGCTGCATATATCGTGTATTTCGCCAATCCATCGCTGCCGACGTAAACGTAAAAACAAATATATAAGCAGCACACTGCGACGCGCATGAACGATCTACACGGCGCCTTTATCCGCATGCACGGCAGACGTCAAGAATCGTCCCTTTTGCGCATTTTAAGACTTCAGCAAGTGCCTACTTCTAATGATTTCCGTAAAAAAAAATAAAAAATAAAAAAAAAAGACGGATCTTAAACTTACTCTTCGCGACGAACAAGGTGAATCCAACGCTGCCGTCGTTCCGTCTCCCAATGCCGCGTTGAGAAGCCGTAAAATTTTGTTTCAGCAGGCGAATTCATTCAAGTAGTGCTGCAGCCTACAACACAGAAGCCATTTTTATGCGTCATTTGTGATCGAAAAAAAGACGCAGAGCTCATTCGTGACGACGCGCACTGCACGGTACAGCACTGCGGGCGCCGTCGTCTGCTCTAGCCTTCATGACAGGCACGCGCTCGCCGCCGCGATTGGCGCGTACATCGCTCTAGACTGTTGCTGCCAACTCCCGGCTGCTGAAATCAAAACCGAAACTGATGAAAGAAAATTCAACGAAGAATTATTTAGCTATAGTGCCTATATAATTTAGCGGTCTAAGGCGGAAACCGCGTGCAAGAATGTCTTACGCATCATTAAAGAAAAAAAAAATGCTACTAAAATTTGGTGTCTACACTTCTTTAAGCTGCATGGTTGACGGAGTGCGCCACGTGCCAATATAAATAACAGGGAGATAATTTTATGAAGTCAAGGATTTCTATCTCTGCCTAATTTCTATGGAGGTAATTCTTCGATAGTACACACGTACACGCACGAATTTCGCATGTATATTTGTGATATCAAATATTGTATCCCATTTTGCGAAGCTTGTTCTCATAATTATGGTCATAAAGAGAAAGAGAGAGCTCATTTTCAAAATCTTTCCCCATGGTCACCAAATTGTTGCCACGTGCGAGCGAGCAAAGTATGAGGCAAGAGCTGCGTGCACCCATGGATCCATGGCCGAGTTTCCATGGATCCTTTAATTGCTTGTGAATAAAGGCTGGCTTCCGGAAATTTGCAAGGAGTGTAATAATCACCGCTCTAATGTAAAACTACAAATCACAGGCAGAAAAATTCAACAGCCCAAAGTATATCGCTGCCTAGCTTATATCGGTGCTCAGCATTTGACTAATGTGTTGAGCTCGCGCATTGACATATTTTCAGCAAACCTTTGGCTAAATATGTTGCGAATTGTAATCATCACTGCATGAGGGTTAACTTTCATATTCACTTTAATCGTAACAGAGACGTTTGCATGCTTTGGGTGCAGATTACAAGTGAGAGAGCTAGCATAAAGGTTTGGGCGCACTGCAACGCACGCTTGTATTTCGTGTTCTGTTCAGAGCAATATCCCTTTATTCCTTACAGTTTAGTCTCTTCGCAGTAAAAAAATTAGGACAATTATAAGATCCGCCGTTAAGGGTATACGTATGGCATGATATCGTACATTTCACGCACGCAGACAATGTATTTCGTTTTTTTTTTCTTTTTTATACACCTATGCTTAGCATATCAACAAACACATGGCTTTCCATTCTTAGCAGTGACACCTTTTAACACATTTTTTCTTTTTTTAATTATTTCACTTAATTAACTGCTCAATGCACACTCTAAACTTTCTTAATCATCATCATCAAGCCTTGATTTTTCATTTAGAGCATTTTGACACATTTGAACCCTTTTTCCAGTTTTATAATTTATTTAGTTCAGCAATTAATCTATTAATTACAATGATTTCATTAACTCGCCATCACCTATCATACACCAACCAATCATCAGTCACCAGAACCACAAATTGCCATATATGATACGTTTTTTCTTATGCAGCCCCCGATTATTTCTGGCACGCAGATCCGACTACTGCTACTACTACTACTGTGCCGGTGGCTTTTCGACCAATCAGCTGTATAAACTATTGCTTAATATATGATTCATGCTCCCAGCTGTGCATCCTGAAGTGTACTTTGACCAAGCATTTTCATCACATCACATAATTGCGCAGTATATGCTGGCATAAACAGTCGTACCGTACCTATCATGTGTGAAATAAAAATGAATAGCTACAAAATCTCTATTGCCATATTTAGGACAAGTTGGGTATTAATTTAAAGTTGTATATATATAGGGCAAACAGCAAAGAAATGAAAACAGCATAATAAGTGAACTGTTGACCGGTTACCACTTGTCACATTTCGCTTTTATTAGTCCACAAGAGCGTTCATTTTTTTCATCGCTAGAGAACACGAACATTGTGCCCCCCTTTTGTCAGTGATTAGAGCATGCAGCAGTCTGGCATAGCTGTTGAGGCCAAGAAAAATCGAAATTGATGAGAAATATACTTCGCCACATGTGCAACTTATGCAGGGAAAACACGGCCGAGTGGGCTAAAGTATGGTGCATGCCCTCGTGGAGGTGTCGCTGACCCTTTCAAAGAATATCTCCAGACGGAGCGATGGATTGGGGTGCACGCATGCATCGAGGCACCCTAATTTGCATAGCTTTGCATTGTTAGGGACTGAAAGCTATCTGCATAAAATTTAACTTAATTGGATCAGAAGTAGCACGCATACCGTTACAATTCTACTGTCAAAGCGGAGTTTTAGTGGATTAGTTAGTGGTAGTAGCAAGGCTGAATGCAGAGGTTAAGACAGGAAAATATCCAGAAATCAGGAGGAAAAAAAGACATCAATATATAGTTTCAATGCATGCGCTCATATAAATAAGCATAATCTCCCAGCAACCTTAATATATGCATCCTTACCCAGTCACAGTGAAAAAAGGCCACGGACCAATTGGAAATTTCCAATAGGAATCATATGGTTTTCCAACTAGAACCGGTTGTGCTTTCAGACACTTTACTCATTGCAGCCAATATGGGTGAGACCTACTGCACACAATTGGATCCAATGGGTCACACCAACTGCATGCAATGGGTCCAGCAGGATATACCAAAGGGATCCAATGGACCACACCCATTGCATACAATGGGTCCAATTGGACATACAAATTGGGACAAAAGGAAGACTGACTGACAATTTGCACGTTTACTAGGCATGTGGAAACTGATAATTACATGCTTGATATGGAAATGAAGGAGTACAGGCAAGCACACACTGCTGCTCCTGCTTATATACACCACTCATCCTACTCTCATGCTGGGGCCAGTGACTCTTGCCATTTGAGTGGTTATTTTTATTTAATTTTAACAGGTTAAGCTGCTCATAGTTATTATGAACAAAATATTGTGTTTGCTTTCTTTATCAAATATGCGAATGTTCCCATGGATGCACTCAGTGCAGTTGGACAGACCAATTCGACTCAATTGGTAAGACCCATTGGATACAATGGGTTTGACCAATTGGTGCAGCTTGCAAAGATTTGTCGAACTGAGTTTTCATTTGGAACATGGACATACTAGTACTATAGCTATATATGTACAAATGGTGGTCTATAGAGTGCACAAATAGCAGATCCAATTGGCCAATCCAACTGGAAACAATGGGAAGGCTAGAATTCCAAATGGAACCAACTGAACTATCCATTTGGAATGTGACTTCCAAATCGACTTTCCAAAGGTTCGAGATGGAATGTGAATTCCAATTGGGACCCAAACAGGAACCCATTGTGTCCAATTGGTACCCATTGAGATTCCAATTAGTTCCAATTTTTTGTTTTACTCGTTTGCGGACAAAGCTACTAGCTGGACAAAGCGAGGAAAAATATTTTACGAAACGCAAAAGGCATCTGCTGCACGCTGTCTACAGTGTGTACAAGGTAAAGATTGAAGCAATGCCCCGCCAACAATTAAGATTAACAGTTGACTCCGAACACAAGTACCAACTCCAAACATACATTGTGCAAGCAGGTACAGCACATAAACCACACACTTTTCAAGCCTGCAGTGACACAACACCAAGATGTTGTGCACTGAACCAACTCTTTTGTCTTGTATACTTCATGGGACTCTCCTGAAGAAGACATGTATAGAATATGTCTGTTGAGCGGAGTTCTTGTTTTTAGCCCCGACTGCAGTGATGGTGGAAATTAAATGATGACAACTCAAAAGACTAAGCAGCTAATATATTTTTTACAGGCACCTAAGCAGATCCCGCTCAAAGAAATCATTGGCTACCAATTGGAAGTTCCAGTTCACAACTGTATAGATAGAAGTAAGGAGACCAACAGGGCTATCCACTTGGATTCGCGAGTTCAACTATAGCCATCCTATATTATACTGACTGTATCTGATCCCGATTTTGTCCGATTAGAAAACCTGATTGTACCTGATAGTTTTATTTTTTCCATTAATGTTCTCTACGATGAACATACGAAGTATAAGGTCTGATAAAGCTGTGCAGACATCAGGTAATCAACAAAAAATCAATTTTAGAGACATTTTATGCAGCTTACAGTATTTTAGAGTACTGTACCTTTTTGTATACACGAATAGGTCACATACTGTGATTAGTGGGCAAGATTAAACTTAACCTGGCTGCGGCTGCACGGTCCCGTGCCTAGTGTCTCTGCAGTCTCCAGTCGCTCCAGAAATTAGTCCTAGATCGATGCACCTTGCATGACCAAGTGTAGCTGAAAACTATTCCCTTAATACCTGCCATGGTTTGCCCAGCTGCCAGCAACCTTGGTCTCAGCATATTGTGACCGCAACGCTGCAGCATGTTGGTGTATTGTGCCATACTTTATGTGAAGTGGAAATTTTTTTTTATACAGGGGGTACAATAATCAAATCCATCATTTCTCTCACAAATAAGTTCAATGAAAACTTTGTTCCGCAGCTGTGTGATTGTAATAATCACCATGCATCATTTTTTGGTTTCAATTTTTATGTTACAGTGACATTTAGCACCAGCTGAGTGGCCTACTTCAACATGAACAAGCAGAAAAAAATAAAAAAAAAGGAACTGCCAAATTTAACACAGATATCAATGAAAAGCTACAACTTGGGCCTCAGAGCTAGAGGACTGAATTCAGCTTTGAAAAAGCCACTTTGAACTATCCTTGAAGTTTGAAAGGTTATAAAAAAATACCTTATAAACTACTATAAAAACTCTCACCTCAATACTAGCTGTTCGAAGTTATAACCAAGTTTGTGCTGTGGTCTTACCTGTGCCTTTCTCCAGGCAGTAAAAGTACTGTCAGGTGCCGAAGCACTGTGTACTATACATAATTGAATGTCCCACTGTGCTTCTGATGCCTTTCAACATTTTCACCAAGTAGGAGCACTACATATGTCAAAGAGAGCAAACTGACGTGCCTCTAGATAAGAATGATCACCACCTCACCAACCTGAACAACAAGCACTCCAAGGAAATGGTACAATGCAATCCAACTGAACCTCACATGGTATATACACATTTGTGCCCAACAATATACTTCACAAGGCAGCACTGGTTGGAAAGTCTGGAGCACATATGTTTTTTCGTTCTCCCCATTCTGTTATTTATGTTAGTTGGGTACGAATGAAAAAAAAAAAAGTGCCTTCTGCCCTCCAGAGGACTTGCTACGACCAATGGTTTCCACCGATTCACATGACAGACACAATCCCCTTAGACTTGCTAGAGTGACTATGTATATTGCAGATGAAAGACGATTCAGGAGTTAGTGGGATTAATCACGACATTATGAAAACCGGATGCCGCTGACTGAAGGATCCTCCTCCAAGGGGCACCTGCCGCTTTCTTCTCAAGTTGCATCTGACTGTAGCTGTCCAGGTTTATAGTCAGAGTTGCTGAAAACACGCAACACAAAAACCGCAGAAATGACACAAAATTACTGCATGCTTCTAGAGCAATTACAAACGCATAACACAAATCAAAATGCAGATAGAGCCCCACACTTATTAATTACAGGGACCAGGAAGCACTGAAATACTTGCATGATTTACATTGTTGGGTAGTAAAGGCTAGAAGACTAGCATTAATGAAGACCTAGCTCCCTATCCAAGTTGGTCCAAATTGACTTCAACAAGGCCTTGAGGCCCATTAATGGGGTAGTTTATATGGATATGAAAAGTGCACTTGTGCGCATAATGCAGGAAGAATTTCAAGAATGACCATACAAGACACAGTTTCACTATTGTAAAACAAATGCCATCAGCCCTTGTCGACAATGACATATTAATTGCCCCATTTTATTAACAAGCTTCTGCCCATCACATTGCCCACTAAACCAATACAAGACTATTCTGGAAACACCTGCTCACTAGCTGAAAAGAATAAAGACTTGGAACTCAATTTGGTAGATAATATGGTTTGAAAACAGGTGCTCTAGCATGATCTGTACTAAGCACGTTACAAGCTCTTAATTATGTTTGGTTGTTACGTCACAGAGGCAACATTATCCTTCTCCGCTTGTGGTATTGGATCATGGTTTAGCGTTCAGTCGTAATGGCTACATATTTTTTAAGACTTAAGCCACAGCACTTGACTCAAAACAAGTAGGTCTTTTAACTACACAGCTCTCATTGATTCTAGGGCACAAGCTTGCACAATAAATAGGTTGCTTTTCATGTCCATTATGCTTTATCTGCAGTTACTACAATGTGACGATACATAGAAGTTCATGCCAGTTATTCTGCAAAATAGTCTTGGTGTAAGTGCAGCCAGACTTATACAGAGCACACTTCAGCAAATGAAAATTTTTGACGAGTTCACTAGAAAAGAAGTTTTCTTAAACTCAGACACGAGCATATCAGCAACATTTGCTGACACATGTATTAAAGGTGCCCAGCAGTGCTTGCCCACTATGCTTTAGATGAATTCTTTGTCATGCAGATACTGAATCAAAAAGAATTACAAGAATCGGTGCACTGGAGCGGGAGTACAGCAATGAATTTTAAAAATACAAGCAAACTAAAAATTGCCTTCAACTCAATTTTCCCAGTCTTTTGCTGCGGGAAAAATCAAAACAGCCCACATGAACACATCACTTCAACATTGCAGAAGATGGCGTGTCATGGCTTCCTGGTTGCTGTAACACATTTGTGCACAAGTTGACGAACTCTCTTCCATGGCTAAGACCGCATGGGTGCCATGCAGTAATAGAATGAGGAACAAAAAGACCAGGAGCAGGCAGAGGAAGGAGACATTCCATTGTCACCAAGCACCTCCAACCATTGTGCGTTTCTAGGTGGCCTGCTCCTTGACCGCCCCTTCCTCTCTATCTGCAGGCATCTTACAATAGAGAGGAGCAAATGGCGAGGTTGCTCAATTCTTTCCTGCCTAACTTTGGCTGCATAGCCACAGGTAGCTGTCCATGTATATAGGTCATGAAAATCTTTGATGCAAAGTAGTAACCAGCGCCTTTGTTGGTGCTTTTTGTGTTACTTGCTTTGCAGTGTCCTTGTGTAAAGCAAACATGTTGGATTCATTGATTTAATATAGTATACAATAATGCAACACAATATTTATATCTAATGGACACAACTCGCAGTGCATTTGCTATTTATTCAATCGTCAAATGCTCCCCAGTTAATGACGTACCACGGTTTTGGTTCTCGAGCAAATTAAAATATTAAATACCAAAATATGTGTCTTACATCACCATAACAAAAAAATTTCAACAAGCAAAACAATGCACTCGAATTATGTTGCAGAACCCTTTAAGTACATCATACGTTTTGCTGGGCAAGGCACAAATGAATTTAATCATCAAAGTGTGCTCCATATTGTGGCCATGCGTGTGCACTAAACAGCAGTACAAAATTATTTTAACTTCTGTACAGCAAAAGATAAAACAAATTCTCTAATTTTACTGGAGTGAATCAGCTGAGTAATTATACTCTGTACTATCGCGTTCAGTATGAGCTACACCGCGCAAACTCCAAGCAATCTGCAAGGTTGTACAGTGGTGCCGATTTCGCTGCGTTTTCGGGTTATCTGGAGAGGGTGTAGCTATTCCAGCATGCGCGCTAGAACCCCTTGAACAACCTTGCAGAGCGCTCGGACACGCTCTCACGCGGTGTAACTCATACTGAGTGTGATAGTACCAATGCTGTTTCCATTTCAAGCTCATCTCTTGGCTTTGCAATGCCATCTGCTAGCTCTCCTGGTTATCTGAGCCGAGCGGGTTAAAGTGACTGCCCCAGAAAGGCAGTGGTCACCAGTACGAGTCCCAGTCCAGGGTGAATTTTTCAACTGTGTGGGTGCCGAGAAAGCTGTGTAGCTTTCCTATGTAGCCATACCGTTGTGCTCTGATGAGTGCTAACCCTTAACATTTACAGTTCTTCCCAGTGTACCTTCCTTCTAATTTTTCATTTGTGCATCTTGCACAATGCACATGCAGAAGTGGAAAAAAGAAAAGTCCTTCCAAATGTTATCTGATAGCAGGGTGGCACAATTTTGCCATGTACAGACTGGGCATCAACCATCACACAACTTTGTCATGTTTTGAAATGTTACAATTTCGGTGCCAGTTCCAGTGGCGTCCCTTCCATTTGGCTTTGTGCACATTGCAAGGCAGCTTGCCCACCTTCCTTGCACAAGTTGCCACCTGTGAGTTAAAAGCACTATGATGCAAGATTCAAGTTGTGTGCCATTGAGTATGTGCTGAGGAACGGGAACTGAGAAGGCAGCAGGGAGACAGTTTGACATAAAAAAACAAAATCGAGACTGGCACACAGCAGTAACAGCACTCTGTCAATGAAGCCAACGGAAAAAGCAAGACAGCAAGCTGGCACACTGGACATAGCTTAAGGATGATATGCTCATAACAGCAACCAAAATTGTGTATTTTTGTCTCATTCTAATAAAGGGATCCTCAGTACATTTTTATAATATTTACCAACTGAATAGGTGCATTTTATGTGCATGTTTTCAGAAAAACTGCCATTTGTAGGAGGTTGAGATTTATACACCGGAAAATATGGTATTGCTCCTTGCAGACACTTCTCTTAAACAAGTTTCAAAATGCTCCTGAGCACGACTTTTTTCTTGATGACAGAACTAGCCAAATGATTTCTGCAGCAAATGTTATAACCAAACAAGCAATCCATGTTAACAGCTCATAGTTTTACGTTCCACTAGCTATTTTCAATAACTGTTGCCCAAGCAAAGGTGTGCAGGAAATCACAAGCACTTATAACGGCTACATGATGCAACAGCAAGATCTCCATTCAACCATGGAATGATTGCACCAAGGTACTATCATAAAATGCTCCACACACTGCATATGCAAGCGAAAATATATAATTGCCTTGGTAAAAAATGCCAATATTTTGTAAAAAGGCTACCATATTTTCTTGGCCTCAATGACACCTACAGAATTAAACAAAGCAATGAACACATCAAAAGATCACAGGTGACCACATACCATGGTATCCTCAAAAACCCTTGTAGGGAATAGGGACAACAAAAGAAAAATTATGGCAACTCAAAAGTTATGCTTGTACTACTTGCAGAGCATGTTTGAGTAGCAGCATGTTATATGCTGTACAGCAAGTTGCACTTTCATGCTAGCAATTGTTTCCTGCATATCAACCCCACTATTTCAAGATGCCCCATGAAACAAAGCAGAACCTGTTCTAAACCACCATGACTGCATTTTTCCATTCACTGTCAAGCTAGCAATGAATGACAGCACGCAACATAAATCATAAAGCTGCCCACCCATCTCGGAACAGAAACTGCTTGAAGTAAAATGGCAGTTCGGGCAAGTTGGCTTTGCCTCTTCACTTGAAACAGCGCTATGGACCGTGTGTGTCCTTTCTCTATCTATTGTTCTGAGTCCGTGGCGCTGCTTTAAGCGAAGAAATTGCTTCATTACAAAAGGCTGCAACAGATTTTTGTTTATTAACACAGGAGTGACAAGTGAACATTCTTTCCATATATGAAAATGCACAAAAGCTAAGCAATAAAGAATAAACTGACAAAAAATTACAAGCAAAAGACACCGTGAAAATGAATGTTCAATATATGACAGGCAATACCTGCTATTGTTTTGCCATGCAATATATCCAGCAAAACACATTAAAACGCAGTGATGGAAAAGATTCTATCAGTGTGCAGAGGGCTTTGTGCAACATGCCTGATGATCACGTGAAACATGGCTGCCAGCAGCGTAACCAAGCTTATTGTCATGTATACACAAAATGTGTCAGATAAACAGTGCCTAGGTGCACAATGCCTGCAGTTACAAAACTATGTCACTGACAATATAATCCTACAATGACTGGCCTTTCTTGGCTAGGAGGATCAACCTTTACCATATGAAGGTTGATCCTACTAGGACAGTAGGCCGCCTAATTTTTGTCAACCATTCCAAGTCCAGGCATACTACGTGCCACTTGGCACAGTACATGCGGCTAATCTTTGCGCTTTTCCTTAGTCCCTGTCATGATCCTGGTCTTCAGTGGGTCGCTTGCTGGCTTTTCTAGCTTCTGTCATGAACTTGTAGAGATTAAGATGTTCAAACTGCGCAGGGCCGTCACGCCGGGAAGAACGGCCTGTGCCAGAAAACTCCTTGTCAGGCACAAAGCATGTTCACACATGCGGCTAATCTTTGCGCCTTTTTCCTTTGTCCCTGTGGTGATCCGGGTCTTCAGTGGGTCGCTTGCTGGCTTTTTTAGCTTCTGTCAAGAACTTGTCTAGACCGAACGGATCTTCTTCCTCAAGACGTTCAAACTGCACAGGGCCATCACGCCGGGAAGAACGATCTGTGCCAGAAAACTCCTTGTCCGGCACAAAGCGTGATGTTTTCATAAGCTTTTCCAGGTCTTCTCCATATACTTCTTTGTCCTGATTCTTTGGTCGATAGACACCAGGCTGTGCACTGCGCCATGGCTTGTCGTACACATCATAGGCATCATCATGGCCAAAGCCACTGCTTAGCCCTTTGCTCTGGTTGAACAGCCGCTGGTCGAACTGGACCTCAGCAGGACGTGCTCCAGGCATGCCTAGCGCGATCTGCTCGCTGATGTCACGCTCACGTTGCTTCTCTAGTTTAGAACGCTTGTCCGGAGCGGCGCGGGCGATGTTACGCTCACGCTGACGGTCCTTGTGTCTCTCATAACGCATTTGGTCCCTTTCGCGCACGTCCTCGTCCGCGGCGGCTGAGGCGGCCTGCGTGCGGATGCCAGCGCGTTCTTCACGAGCCCTTTGTGCCAGCTGGCGCAAATGCTCCTCTTTCTTTTCCTTCTCTTTCTGGGCCAGCTTCTTTTCAAGCTGGGCTCGCATCTCGACTGCCTCACGAGCTTTCCTGTCGGCGATGTATAGGGCCTCGGCCAGTTTGGCGAAGTTCTCGTTGATGTGCACTTGTTGCAAGCCACGGCCGTCGGCTGCCAGTCGCTTGTCCAGGGGCACGGTGTACCCTTTGGCGTTCTTCCAGTTTGAAATGCACGGCGGTATGCGCCACTCCTGTTGCTCTTTGACCGTTACCTTGCGTGTTGGCGAGTGCATCACGGGTGCCGGTGGAGACGGGGGACCTCGCGGGATCTTCTTGTTGATCTTGAACCTTGGCGGCTCCATGGGGTCCTTCTGCACCTCGACCATGCGAATGATGCGCTGTTTGGCACCTGAATTGAAAGACATGCCCTGCTGTGACGGTGTGTAGCGAATATACTGAGCAGGAGCTGTTTTCTCGGCTGCCCGCACTGGCATCGCTGCCGATATCTTAGAATGCGTGAGCTTTTCTAAGGCTAGCCGTGTGTCTTCCGTCGTTTTTTGTATTGCTTCTTCATCTGGTTTCTGGAGTGTGGGGTCGTCATCGGTAGTGATTTCTGAAGGCAGCATGTCTTGATAACGGTGGTAGATCACCTTGTCTTTTGACTGTCCTTGCCGCACAATAACATCGTACTTAATCTTCCCCTGGGCGTCTATCTGAACTGGAAGCGCATTGGAAGTAGTTTTCTCTTTCTTCTTGCCCATGTCCATAGGATACTGCGCGACATGTATCTCGGGAAAGGCGCCGCCATCACCAAAGTCTTCGAGACTTCTAGGAACCCAGCCCTTTCGCATACCATACGGTGGTGTAGACCGCGTAGTGAGGGCAAGGTGCGTAGATGGAGTGGCACGTTTCCTTGCACGGTCTTCATCTTCTCGATCAAATACGGTCTGTGTTGGAGCAGGCAGCAGCGTCTGCAACGACGCCATTTTTGTCTCGTTGCCTTCCCACTGCGGGGCACCATATGCTGCGCAGCTGCGCTCAACGTTTTGAACTAAACTGCAGTTATTTTATTAAACTGAGTAACAAGTACATTATTATTTACATTTATTTATTATTGTTTAATTTTTGATAAGATATTTGGTTTTGTAAAACTTCAGTTTTTAACGTCAACGAAAGGGTGCGGGGTTACTTTATATGGTTGCCATCGTTCTTGGTGTGGTAAATGAGTGAGTGCTGTGACAGTTGAAACTTTTTAAGCAATGCTTGATGTGGATAAATGGATAGATATCGCGAAACAATGCAAGTATTTACCAGAAAACGATCTAAAGGTGGGCATAACCTTGCGGAAAGGCTGGCGCACTTCTGACAGCGCTGTTATCTCGTCATGAAGCGACCTGAATGGGATCTAGTTTGCCCGGGAATTGATGCGTGCACTTGTTGGGTGGGTGGACAGATCCCAGTGGGTGTGAATGCGTTTTAAACTGCTGTCACTAGCTTTTACTGGAAAATGTGTTGGCTAGCGGAATCTAGAACTGCGTGTTTTACCATGCTGTGTGGGCATGACTGCTGGTATGTCTGACGACGCGTATTTAACTGACAGCCAGACGGTAATGCATCTTGTGTGGTAGTGACTCGGGTTCTTGTAGGCTTTCGCAAATTGTCGCCGATAAACTGTGTTGTCTCCGATATGTGTCTTAGTTGTACGCAGATAGCCTTTTTTTTTTTTTTTTGTGATATAAGCACATTGTTCATAGGTTGTGAGTAAGAATTAAGGAGCATGAGGTGCGGCTGATGTACTACAGGGCCGTCCGCTCTTAAAGTGAAGGCATAAGCTCGTGGCTGGCGTCTTCAGAGCGCCAGGGCTTCTAACCAGGCCACAGATCCAATCGAAGCGTCTCTGGTGCAGGGGGACCTGGAGGTGTGCTTGACGTGGTCTTCCACTTAGCTTCGATGGGCGGCCGGGTTGGACACATTGGCGCTCCGCAGACACTGACCGCTCATTCGCGTGTTCACCAAAAGAGTGAACGGCCCTGTACACAGAATCAACCATTTATTCCATGTAGTAATATAAATGTTTTGAATTATTGGGGTGTGAATAAATATTGATGCCGGTGTTTAAAGAGAAGGTCGCTAATTCAGCGTCGTATCCTTTCTGGCTGAGGCCATTGGCGTAATTGCCTAGTGTTTCCGACGTTGTATGGTTTTATATAAAATAGTAGTTTTACTATGTGTAACCTCTCAGATTACGGGGTAACAGAGTTGGGGTTTGACAAAATATAATTTAAAAGCATGTGAACGCATTCTTAGTTCTTTATTGGTACACATCCATTTTCAAAATTTCAGTTGGAGTTTGGTGGACAAGCATGTTGGTGTGATTGATTGGTTGAATAACTTTATTTGAACAGGGTATTTTATTCGCGGTTGCTCCTTTTGTGGCACATTTCCATACTGCTGTAAGGCTGTAGTGATATTGACTATGCAAAGTGTGTTTTAATTTTTAAAACATGAGCGATTGACTGCTTATGAAAGTTGTGTTTTGTTGCCATATTATGCAATATTGGAACAGGCACCGTTTCTGAGCATGCTGTACTATTCAAAATGTAGCAGGTCTAGGTGGCAGAGGGCTTCAATGGGGGCCTGGGTGTTTGAGCACTCGCCTTGCACCTTCCATATGAGAGGCACTACGGATTAAGCCCCATTGATCGTACTTGCCAGTGATAAAGTGGGTACAGGCTTTCCCTTGGCCTGATTGATGGTCAGCTTATCTGGGGTGAAATGATTGGAAAATGGGTCTCTGATCTCAACCTTGAGGCGAGTGAAACACCTTGTGCCATGGCACTCTGTTGTCAGGTGCCCGTGCACCATAAGAATTAATCATCATAGATGGCATTAAGCATTTCCATATTTTAGTTCCGTGGTGAGCAGAAATTTTGAACCTCTCTTGTTACATCATCTATGGATTTCTTTAGCCTAGGCAGTTATGTTTTGTAAACAGTGTGATCAGGTTTGTCATTTCCTTTTATTGAATGCATGCATAATGTTCTCTTTTGCCAGAAACTGTGTGGCATTGTGTGTCGCCTGCTCCTGGAAGAATGCAACATACAACCTGTCTCCACACCAGTCACTGTTTGCGGAGACATTCATGGACAGGTGCGCTTAAAATTTTTGTGATGAAAAGTTTTCTTCAATCATTTTGCTGCTAACGGGTTCAAGAGGCAGAGTTTTGGCTACAAAAAATTAAGTTGCCTTGTCTGATAATAGGTAAAGAGCAGTGTTTTATTACTGCAGGGGACAGTTTCATGATGTTTTTAGTAAGCTATACGATGTGGTTGACTTTGAATTCTCAGCAGTAGAGGTTGAAGTGTTGCTAAAAGCCCCTATTTCAACAGTAGACATCCATAAGTATGGCTCTTTGTGATTTATTTTCAGTTTTACGACCTTGAAGAGTTATTCCGAACTGGTGGGCAAGTTCCTGAGACGAACTACATCTTTTTGGTATGGTTTGTTTTTTGTCTGTTTTTGGTCGATACTAGAACAATACTAGTGGCATTAGCAAAAGCTATATCCAGTATACATTTTTCAATAGGGTGACTTCGTTGACCGAGGCTACTATAGTTTGGAGACCTTCACTCGTCTTCTGACTCTAAAGGCCAAGTGAGTGTTTTAGTACATCTTTCACTATTTACAGGGCAGCAGTTGCTCTTTGTAACATCTTTGTTATATGGACAAATACTGTGCCATTAAGAGCTTATTGCCTTACGCTTTAGTGCCATTTGCATGGTGCAGCATGCATGAATGTGCACAAATTAAATGGCATTAGCCCAATTTGTGACTTACTGCCCCGCCGGGGTGGTGCAGTAACTAGGGCACTTATTGTGCTCAAGGATGTGGGATCGAATTCTGGCCTCGATGGCCGCTTTTCGATGGAGGCGAAAAGCAAGGCGCCTGTGTGCTGTGCGATGTTGGCACATGTTAAAGAACCCAGGTGGTCGGAATTTTCGGAGTCCTCTACTACGGCGTCTCTCATAGCCTGAGTCGCTTTGGGACGTTGAACCCCACCAGAACCAAAACCAAATTTGTTACCTACCGAGTTTGCCACAGCTTATCGCCTGAGAAATTCATACTGTCATCTCCATTTCTCATGTGCAATAGCATGCAAATTTTTTTAAAGACAACTTCTTTTTAAGTAACAGATGTTTTATTGAAAACTGTCAATTGGGCGAGTTACCTCTAGAAGAATGGTAGAAGAAAATAGTGAAAGAGGCGGAACAAGGAAGTAGACAGAACATGAGTGTTCTTGCCCCTCTCTTGCGCTATTTTCTTCTACCGTGATCAGTCACCAACTCACCCAGCAACACACTTTGATACCTCTACTGCATTTTTTATTGCAAATGGCACCATTGCACTGGCGCTATGGACTGAAACATGAGTTTAGGGCTAGTTTTTCAGACTTCCAATAAAGAACAATATTATAGTGCAGCGCCATTGCTGAGATCTTGTGCTGTCAGCTGTGTTTTCTATCGAGTAACGCTTCTCACTGATTTGCACCTGTTCACGAAGCACATACAGTGACTTTAAATTGGGGCATATAGCACCAAATCCGAAAATGACATTAACAAACTTAAAGCATATTCCATTTACTGCCAATTCCTGCATGCATAGGTAGTAGTGAAGTACGTGACTGTTTTTCTTGCTTGCTATTTTACGAAAGGAAGCACTGCGCTTTTAGGTTTTCTTGCTGCTTTGTCCCTAAAAGCACTGTTGCAAGCAAGGCAGAAGCTATGCAGGGATTGTTTGACAGTATTTTTATTTTCACGCCACATGAGCCTATATACAAGGATGTTTGCTAAATTTTTTTCCTATTTGGGTTCTTAACTTCAGATGAAAACTTAGAATGTCGTATTTCTCAGTAGCATACCAAATTTTTATGTGACATCATCGAGGGTCTCATGTTGCAGAAAATCCGATGTCAAGGCCCCTCATGGCATGCCTTTGCATTAGTCTCTTTATGTTCTTGTAGAAGAAGGAGAGTAGCTGTTGACACACTACTGCGCTGGAGCAGCACACTAAGCTGTGGTTTGTTTCATGTTAATTATGTGACATTTAACTTCTTTGTTATCTTGGGAAACAGCTGCAGTGTTCTGGTGCTCAGGTGGCAACATGCAGTATGCTGCTTGTGCAATGAACGTCTAGTTGACAATAGAGTTACATTCACATGCATTTATATTCCAAAATAATATGGTCATGACCAAGAGCCTGCGACTGTGTTATCACCACAAAAGGCCCTTTAAAACAAGTCTCTAATAAACCCACTAATGATTAGACAGGTGATGCTGAGGTTTGAAATAATATGCCAGGTAATGGCCATACAACATGCATTACCTAATCTTACTGGAACACTTGATCCACTGCCTGTATGACCCTGCTTTCCAATGATGTGAAATCTTCTCCTGACCCATTTTTGTGAATAAATTCTACAAGAGCACATTATAATGTTTTGCACTAAAGAGAAATTGAGTTCCACACAGGTTTCATATAACCACTTCCAAACTGGCACATTGTTGGAAGCATACTAGAATAGAGGTTATCACACTTGTCTAGATCACTTCAGAACAGCTATGTGGAGGAGGTAAATTTCAAAGGCAGATACAGGCTTTTATTCATAATACGTGTGCTCTAGTGCAGCCACAAAGTTGTGCAAACCATGAAGACATGAGCGCATTGCCGTTAACAAAGCTGCAGTGTTAAAATGTTGCCTAATTGGCTCCGCAGCACACCACTTGAGGGCTCTAAATAAGTGTGATCAACTCTGTACAAGCGAACTAGAAGAAAGCTATAAAACTACTTCAGTGTCCATCAACTTTTACAGCAAAATATTATGCTAATCACATTACTCTCAAGAAAATGATATGGGAAAATATTGAAGGCATTTTCATTGATTCCAAAAGTGTGCTCAAAGCGCTGTGGTCCTAGAAATTGAGTTGAACTTTGAATAACAATTTTGCACAGTATAAGACTCAACGTGAGGACAGATAATTAGTAATTTCCAGTCCCCAGTGTGTAGTCTGATAAGGGAGACAGTGTATGTGCAGCACTAGTTTGCAGCAGAAAAATAAGAAGTGGGCATTCCTTTTTGCGATTGCATAAGTTTAATATGCAGTAAATAGAAACGGCTCTAAATATGACAAGTTCAACAACAAAGCACCTGGTAAAACCTGTCTTTAGAGAATGAAAGGCATTCAGGCACCATGAACATTTCGTTGTAGGGATGTTATTGTACATTCGTGTCGGAAACATACACTTTACCTACAACTTGATCCTTGTGAAAAAAAAAAAAAAATGTAATGTCATGTGGTCATTGTGGAGACATATTCATATTAAACCTTATAGCTTCATCCCTATCTTTCTGCCTGCTGCTCTGTGGGTGGTGCTTCCTGGGTTGCAAAGGACGGAGAATTTGTACTTTTTCAGTAAACTGCTACGATGAACTTGGTTGAAATGAATTCTCAGAGAAGATGAACAGTGCGAGACCAGTTGTTGGTTTCTATAAACCTCAGTGAAAAAAAAAATATCCGCTTGAAACAAACTGTTTCGCATGTCCATTTGTTGAGATTAACGTCTGTAGCGATTGTGAACAACAGTGACCCCACACAACAACAGTCGCAAAGCACCCGTGTGGCACTGTCGGAAAAAAAAAAGAAAAAAAGGTAACATGCTTCTGCATGAGAGAGCGCATTCCCACAAGATGGCTTCCGCACACAATTGTGAACTGTGAGGAAACTGTCTCATGGGAGCGTGCTTGTGGGAAAGGCTTTCTTGCCTGTACAGAGGAGGCAGGGCACTATGCACCTGAGGTCTGATATGATCCCTGCATCGTGCATACGTCACGCTGCCTCCCACAGCATAAGAGGTGCATGTGCGCAAATTTCACCCGTTTATTGACTTGGGGCTTCAAAACTCCGGGGCCGCATTTTCAATGACATCACAACACATATTATTGCAGCACAGAGATGACCAGATATTGGCGCTACGCACATTGCCTGCAGCGCATTGAAAGCTGCTGCGCGATGCGCCTACTTATGGAGTGAGCAGCAGCTGTGCTGCTGATGGAATGAGATGAGAGAGAGGCAACCGGCTACAAAGCTGGGCAACTTGAAGTGCTTGGAGCCGAATGGAAGGCAAAGATCACACAAGAAGAAATTATGAGGTTGCACTTGTCTTCTTACGTTAGGGGATGCAAAGGCATTGCTAGTTCCAGGCCTAGTTCCTTTGCGGGCTTGCTCTGCGTTTCGTTGCTTTTTTAATGCGCACTGCTTTACTTTTGCTTTACTTACTTTGCCTTTTTTATCAGTGTCTATAATTTCGTTTCGTGAACTTTAGTTAGTATAAATTTGTTTTTGTTCTTATTTTGTTTTTGTTTTTATAGTTTTTTGAATACTTTACTTTATTATCAGCATCATCTTTTTTTTTTCCCCTTTCCCTCAACAACCTCCAGAGTCCTTACGCTAGACAAAGAGAATTATCTACACATTCACACAGGAAGTTCACAGGGCTGAATTTTAAATTATAGTCCTCCTTTTTTTTCTTGCTTTTATGGTGCTGTTGTAAAAATGCGCTTCTTAGCAAGCAAAAGCGTCAATGAGATTCAAGTATTGCCTGATATGTGCTTAGTCAGTGTGCACCCGCACCAGAAATGCTGTGAGTTGGGAGTAAAAGTTGCCGGGCATCAGGCATTATATAGTCACAAAACATCTCTTGTCTGTTGATTACTAAACAAGTAATATTAATTTTTGTGGTGGCAAAACTTGTCATTCTTCTGATAATGTCAATAAGATGAGATGCCGCAAGTGGTTCATTTATTGCTTTTCATCCATTGTGCGTAGTAATTTATTTCCTAGATGTGTTGCTAAGCAACTGGAGGTTTTTGTGTAGGAATTGCCACTTTCCAGGGTCATTTCAATGTTGAAGCTGGTGTCAAAGCTCTGGCATTCGTACTCGAGAACCTGTGATGCAGTGGACATGTGACACTGGGCATAATAAAAGTTAACTGTTGTGGCCAGGTCTGTTATAATGAGAGCACTGTTCTCGTTAACACGGCTGACCTAGAAGCATTCGTCGCTTACTGAAATTGGCTGTTGGACCGTTGTGTAAAAAACTGTGGAAGGCTGCAGGGCAATCTTATGCACTTGATGTTTGTGCAAAAATAAATACTTGTAGGTAATGTGCCCATCCACAGATATGCACAAGTATGTTCAAATCATTTGGTGCAGAATTGCCCTAAAGCATATTCTCTTGACCCTGCAGGGGGCACCTGTTAAAGCAGGTGTTTGTGTGTACTGTGCGACACCACGGACCCCGAGCACCCACGCTTAGCCGTGCGTGGCATCGTCGTGTCTGGGGAAAATGGGATCCTGGTGGTTGAACCGATGCCGAGGTCTTGGACCTTTAAGGCCCCTCGGCGGAGGCAACACACCACTTTGGCCCACGCTTCCCATAGACGGCACCTCCGGGCTGACCCATCCGGGGAAAATCGGCAGTCGCCTTTTCCTGTCCTCCCCTGCATCTTTTACTTTCCTATTTTCTTTCTTATAACTGTCCTGTCTCCTCCTCTCTTCTTGGGTTTTTCCTACTTCCAGGCGGCAAGGGTTAACCTCGTGTGGCTAGCTACCCCGAGCTATGCCATATTAGGCTATAGTTAGTGTACAGCTGGCGTGGGCAGGACCTGCCAGTTTCTGTCCCATCCCCTCGTTGGGCTCTATGGTGGGTGGGTGGCACCGCAGCCGAACAATATACTTTTTTTATGGCATCTAAACTCCTTAATTCTGATCGTCCTCCTACTATAAGGGAGCACACCAAGACCACCATGTTCTTTTCAAAGAACATAACTTTCCTCATTTCCACGTGGTCCACAGTGACCACGAGGAAATAACTGCACGACTTGTGTCCCCATTTGTTGTTTCACGAACATTGACTGAGGCCATTGGCCAGGGCTATAAGATAAAGAAACTTGGAAACGGTGACCTGCTGTTAGAATTAATCTACAGTCATCAGTATCAGAAGCTAAGGGCAGTCAAATCATTTGGAGAAATACTCCGCAGGGGGCACCTGTTAAAGCAGGTGTTTGCGTGTACTATGCGACACCACGGACCCCAGCACCCACGCTTAGCCGTGCGTGGCATCGCCGTGTCTGGGGAAAAGGGGATCCTGGTGGTTGAGCCGATGCCGAGTGTTTGGACCTTTATGGCCCCTCGGCGGAGGCAACACACCACTTCGGCCCACGCTTCCCATAGACGGTACCCCCGGGCTGACCCACCCGGGGGAAATCGGTAGTCGCCTTTTCCTGTCCTCCACTTCATCTTTCACTTTCCTATCTCTTTTCTCAGCACTGTCCTGTCTCCTCCTCATTTCTTGTTTTTCCTTTTTTCTTGGCGGCGAGAGTTAACCTTGTGTGGAGTAGCTACCCTGAGTTGCCCATATTTGGTTATAGTGGCGGTGTACTGCTGGCGTGGGCAGGACTTCTTGCAAGTTCCTGTCCCGTCCCCTCGTTGGGCTCCATGGTGGGTGGCAGGCACAACTACCGAAAACACAAACCCTTTCATGGATTCTTTCTCCCAAACAAATGATCGCCCTCCAAGCAAACGAGGGCGGACCGATGCTACAAGCCATTTCTTTGTGAAAACAAAAGAGACTTTCCCAAAGTTCCATGTCATACATAGCGAGGAGCTAGAAAAACCCGCTCGAAAAATATCCCCTTTCATAGTGTCAAAGTGTCTCACTAAAGACCTGGGCCCTGGATACAAAGTATCAAAACTTGCAAATGGTGACCTCTTGCTAGAAGTACAAATTAAGTGCCAGTCCTCCAACCTGAAAAACATTGTGTCGCTTGGGGACATCCCCGTCGTCATCACTCCCCACCGATCCTTGAACATTGTAAAAGGAGTAATATCTGAGATAGACTTCATTGCTCTTACTGAAGATGAAATGGCAGAAGGACTAGCAGACCAAAACGTCATAGCAGTTCACAGAATAAAAATCCGAAAGGATAACAAGGAGATCCCTACAAAACATCTGGTTCTGACTTTCAATAGCTGCACCCTCCCAGAGTCAATTGAAGTTGGATACATCAAAATAAATGTCCGACCGTACATCCCAAATCCGAGGAGATGCTTCAACTGCCAGAAATACGGCCATGGTTCGCAAAGTTGCCGTGGCCGCAGAACTTGTGCGAAATGTGCTGCGAACGACCACAACTCTGATAACTGCACCGCAGACCCACGCTGTGCAAACTGTGAGGGGGATCACCCCGCATACTCTCGATCCTGCCAAAAATGGAAAGAAGAAAAGCAGATCATAACACTAAAAACAACAAAGAACATCACATACAAAGAGGCACGTACCCAGTACAACAAAACCAAGAACACTTTTCAGTTCACAGCGAAACCAAATCTCGCTGATGTGGTGCGACAGGGCGGGGCACCACAACGGCCTTCGGCACCTACCCAGACCTCAAACGAGGCTGAGGTAGTGCCATCCCCTGCCCTGGTGGAAGCAGCTCCCACTCCTCCACCACCCCCAAAACAGGCTACGCGTCCCTCAGGGTCGGCGGGCCACAAGACCTCTGCCCACGAGGCAAGGTCTAAAAATAAGGAACACGTGCCTCTGGCACGTTCGTCCAGCACCTCAGACGAGGTAATGGACATAGGCCAGGACAGCTCTTTGCCGTCTTCGTCACAGAGACGGCGGAGCTCCTTGGAACGAACAAAAACAGACAAGGCCCGAATCACGGGCCCTGGAAAAAACTTAACTTAATCTCCAAGCTTTCAACAAAATAAGATGGCATTCCTGGTACAGTGGAACTGTAGAGGACTTCTAAAGAATATTAACGACATAAAAGACATTCTAGATACAGTCTCGCCAGTTGCACTGTGCGTACAGGAAACAAATTTAGGTTGCATGCACTTGAATATACTGAAAAAATATCAAGTCTTCCGCCGAGATCGAGAGCAAGCAAGCAGGCTTTCGGGTGGTGCGGCCATCATATTGCAAAGTGGAGTTCCAGCTCAAGAACTGAAATTAAGCACTCCCTTAGAAGCTGTAGCAGCCACAATAATTGCCTTTAAAACTCTTACTGTGTGTTCTGTCTATCTCGAACCAAATCTTAAAATAACGCTCCATGATCTAGAAAACCTTTTTTGCCAACTACCAGAGCCCTACCTAGTAGTAGGAGATTTTAATGCACACTCTCCTTTGTGGGGAAGTGAAAAAAGTGATACACGTGGACAGCTTATCGAGGATTTTATTCTTAGTTCAGACATTTGCTTATTGAACTCCTGTAAGCCCACGTACTGTTCACCAAGGTCAGGAAAAATGAGTTTTTTAGATTTGGCTTTTAGTTCACCTTCCCTTTTTAATGATTTTAAATGGGATGTTCTGAACAACCCGTATAGTAGCGACCACCTGCCAGCAATAATCAGCTTATCATCCTCACCATCAGTCATGCCGACCAAACCGAAACGGTGGAAACTTCACTTAGCAGATTGGGAGCTTTTTAAAGTAGAGGCGAATCTAGGAGCAGTTTTCTCAGATGCCCTTAATATCGACAGACTAAATGAGTTGTTCACGACTTGCATTATCACTGCCGCTCACCTCGCCATTCCACAGTCCTTAGGTGTGGTGCGACAAAAACACAAGACGTGGTGGTCTCGGGAATGTAAGGAGGCCAAAAAGCGACAAAATAAAGCATGGGGTGTTTTCCGAAGGTACCGTACACACGAAAATCTTACAGCTTTTAAAAAGGCCAAAGCTAAAGCTCGATACATCCGTCGCAACTCTGAAAAAGAATCCTGGCAGAAGTATGTCACGTCAATAAATAGCTCAATGACGTCTAAAAAAATGTGGGAACAAGTTCGTAAACTCAGTGGAAACTTTTCCCCGTTTACAATTCCCATCCTCACAGCCCCTGGTGTTCAGACTAGCATAGAAGAACAGGCCAATATACTAGGCGAACATTTCACACACGTTTCAAGTTCGTCACACTACACAGAAACATTCCTAAAATACAAAAACATAGCTGAGAAACAAAAACTCCCAACAAGTGGTGGCAGAAATGAATCATATAATAGTTTTATTACACTCCAAGAAGTAAAGAACGTCCTTGCTGCTGGAAAACAGACTGCGCCTGGTCCTGACGAAATTCATTATGAAATGCTGGCTCATTTATCCGAATCCTCTGTAGAGGCACTTGTGAAATTCTTTAACAAAATTTGGACTCTGGGTAAACTCCCGGAGGCTTGGAAACAAGCCGTTATTGTTCCGTTTCTGAAACCAGGAAAGCCGCCGACCTCAGCGGGCAGTTACAGACCCATAGCTCTGACCAGCTGTTTAGCAAAATGTTTTGAAAGTGTTTTAAACATCCGACTAACTTTCATCTTAGAATCTCATAAACTTCTTAATGTTCATCAGTGTGGTTTTAAAAAAGGGTGTGCAACGACCGACCACTTAGTGCGTCTTGAAAATACTGTCAGGGAAGCGTTCATACATAAACAAAATTGCCTGGCCGTTTTCTTTGACATGGAAAAGGCATACGATACGACTTGGAGGTTCGGGATCCTACGCGATATAGCAGATTTGGGCATCCGAGGCCGGATGCTAAATGTTCTGAAGGACTTTCTATCAGGTCGTTCATTTCAAGTACGTCTCGGTACCACCTTCTCGAGGAACTTTATTCAAGAGAATGGGGTACCCCAGGGGTGCATTTTAAGTACAACTTTGTTTATTGTAAAAATGAATTCTATTAGCAAGGTAATCCCAAAATCCATTATGTTCTCGCTGTATGTCGACGACCTTCAAATAGCCTGCACATCGTCAAACATATCAATTTGTGAAAGACAAGTACAATTAACACTAAATAAACTAGACTCATGGGCTTTTAAAAATGGGTTCAAATTTTCCCCACAGAAAACCGTGGCAGTAATGTTCTCGCTGAAACGAGGTATACAGATCAATCCCAAGCTACACTTAAATGGGATTGAGTTGCCAGTAAAGAGCGAACATAAATTTTTGGGTGTAACGTTCGACAGAAAACTAACATTCCTGCCTCACATAAACATCCTAAAGAGGAAAGCCATAAAATCTCTAAACATACTGAAGGTTCTCTCTCGGAAACACTGGGGGTCTGATAGGGCGTGTCTTCTACATATATATCGATCTGTTGTGCGGTCTAGCTTGGACTACGGGTCCATAGTCTACGGGTCAGCTAGACCATCATATCTAAGGAAATTGGACCCGGTACATAACTTAGGTTTACGCCTTTCTTGTGGTGCTTACAGAACATCCCCTGTTGATAGTCTGTATGCAGAGACGAATGAGCCTCCGCTGAAAGATAGAAGGGCTTCACTTACATGTGCTTATGTCCTTAGAATAAGGTCACAGAATAAACACCTCTGCTATCCAATAGTCTCAACATGCCGCTCACGAGTAATTTTCACAAATAAACCACAAGCAACGAGGCCACTGATAATGCGTTTCGAAAACATTTGCAGTGAGCTAGAAATTCTGGACACCTTGCCCGACACTGCACCAAAAAACAGCCCCCTACCCCCATGGTACAAACTTCCAAATGTCTGTGATCTCACTCTAACACACTTCAACAAAAGCCAAACTCCTAAAGAGCATATAATACAAGAATTTCGCACAATAAAAGAAAAGTACAGTAATTATACAGAGTTTTATACAGATGGATCAAAAACTTCTACTTATGTTGGCTGTGCCGTAGTTGAAGAGAACTGGGAACAAATAATTAGGCTTCCTCAGTGCGCATCAATCTTTACAGCTGAATCCTATGCTATCCTGACAGCTGTAGAAAAAATAGCGAATGAAGGCATTGGGAACAGTGTCATCTACACCGATTCGTTGAGTGTACTGATGGCTTTAAATCACAGAAATGCTGCCATGCCTCTAATCGGTGACATAATACATAATGTAAAAATGATCACGACACAAGGACATAACATAGTGTTCTGTTGGGTCCCTAGTCACGTAGGCATTGACGGCAATGAAAGAGCAGACAAATGTGCTGCACTTGCCCACAACAAATTGATTCAGAAAGTAAACATACCACATAGTGATTGCTTGAAATTAATAAAACATAAACAGATGAATAAATGGCAGTCCAGATGGAACAACCAAGAAAATAATAAGTTGCGTCTCATAAAGCCTGTACTAGGAGAATGGCAATCGAGCACACATCAACAACGTTTTATGGAAGTGATAGTATGCCGTCTTCGTATTGGACATACACATCTAACACATAACTTTCTGCTAATGAAACATAACAAACCGACCTGTGAAGAATGCGGCGAGATACTCACTGTAAACCACATTCTAATTACATGCTCAAAACTTGAGGCACTACGGAGAAAACATTTTACTATATTTTACAATCATACCATCCCATTCCATCCCACCTTGCTTTTAGGAGAAAGAGCACTTGTAAACCTAGCATCTGTTCTCAGTTTCCTAGAAGAAGGAAGCTTTTTAAATAAACTATAGATTTAACATATCCATTTCCTCTTTTGCAACCAGAACATACATTAACCTCGCTCTTGGCGCATGATAGCCTTAGTTGCTTATGCGCCATAAAACCCAACACAACACAACACACATTTGGAGAAATAGCAGTTACAATTAGCTCGCACCGATCACTGAACACTGTCCGAGGAGTCATCTCTGATGATGACCTTAGGTACGTGAGCGAGCAAAAAGTCCTTGAAGGCCTGAAGGAACAAAATGTCTGCAAGCACCCTCCCAGAATCTGTTGAAGTAAGCTACACAAGGATAAAACTGAGGCCCTACATCCCAAACCCACGTCGATGCTATAACTGCCAACGGTATGGCCACAGCTCACAGAGCTGCCATGGCCAACTCACCTGTGCCAAATGTGCTTCCCACAATCACCCTACAGATACCTGTGATGTTGAACCACACCTTTGTACAAACTGTCAAGGCAATCATCCTGCCTACTCGCGGTCATGCCCAGTATGGAAAAAAGAAAAGGAAGTAATCACTCTCAAAGTTACGGAAAATATAACTTACGGGGAAGCACAGAAAAAACTTTCATTGCCAGTAAAGCCTTCCTGCTGCGCTGTGACAGAGCAGGGTGCGGAGTCACAGTGGTCATCGCTGGCTGCCCAGATAACACACAGTGAGGCCGGGGCAGTGCCATCCACGTCCTTCGTGGAGACAGCTAGCGCTGCTCCACCACCCACAAAACAAGCTGCGCGGACCTCCAGGTCAGCCAGCTCCAAGGCCTTGACCCATGAGGCAAGGTCTAAAACAGATAAGCCTGTGCCTTCTGCACAGTTGTCCACTGCATCTGAGGATGCGATGGACACTTCACCCTCGCTGCCTAGGTGGCAAAGCTCCCTTGAGAGGAGAAAAAGGGAGAAAATCCCCATAACAGGTCCAAAGGACCTACAATCTTAGGCTTTTAACCCTTATTTCCAACAGTATTTTAAACATGGCTTTTTTAATTCATTGGAATTGTCGAGGAATTTTAGATAATTACAGTGATGTAACAGATGTCTTAAATTCATTTTCTCCTGTAGCGATGTGTCTCCAAGATACAAGCTTGGGACTGCAACAAAAAACATTTAAAAAAAATGTCAGGTTTTTCGTTGTGATCGCAAGTAATCAAGACAGGCTTTCTGGTGGTGCTGCTATCATAATTCAGAGCGGAGTAGCCACTCACAAGATCAGTCTTAAAACTAAATATGAAGCAGTTGCAGTCACCATCGTTGATTTTAAGACAATCACAGTATGCACTATTTATATCGAACCGCACTTAACAGTCACACTCCATGACATAGAAGCAATTCTAATAACTAGCTATACCTTTTAGTCGGGGATTTCAATGCCCACTCCTCCTTTTGGGGAATTGAACACACAGACACCAGAGGCAGGATTTTGGAAGATTTTATTCTGTGTAATAAAGTCTGCCTATTAAACACAGGGAAGCACACATACTGCTCTCCGAGCAGTGGAAAAATGAGTTGTCTGGATTTGTCTTTTTGTTCAATTTCTATTTTTACTGATTTTAAATGGGACGTCCTTGACAATCCACATGGAAGCGATCATTTGCCCATTATAATTAATTTAACATTCTCACCATCCATCACATTAACCAAACCACGACGATGGAAACTTTATCTAGCTGACTGGCAACTATTCCGCACTGAAGCAAACCTCGGAAAAGTCTTTTCAGGTCACCTTGGCGTGGATGAGTTGAATGAAAAGTTTACTGCTTGCATTATTGCTGCCGCTCACTTGGCTATTCCTCAGTCGTCGGGAGTGGTACAGCGAAAACACAAAGTTTGGTATACACGAGAATTCAAGCAAGCAAAACAGAAACAGAATAAGGCATGGGGAATATTCCGAAGGTATCCAACTCACGAAAATCTTTATAATTTCAAAAAGGCTAGAGCAAAGGCATGGCGCACCCGCCGATGTGTCGAGAAAATGTCCTGGCAGAATTATGTGTCATCAGTAAACAGCTCCACTACATCCAAAAAGATGTGGGAGCAAGTTCATAAACTGGACGGAAAATACTCCCCTTAGCAATTCCACTACTGACAGCCCCTGGCACACAGGCGAGTATACAGGAACAAGCAGACATATTAGGAAAACATTTTGCTGCAGTTTCAAGTTCTGCACACTATACATTCTTTTTTAAAGTATAAACCAATAGCTGAAAAACAAACTCCCAATGACTGGTAGCGTAAATGAAACCTTTAAGGCTGACATTACACTTGAAGAATTAGTGCTTTATCAGGCAAAAACACTGCTCCAGGGCCCGATGAAGTCCATTATGCAATGTTAGCTCATTTATCTGAAACCTCAGTAGAAGCACTATTGAAGCTCTTTAATAAAATCTGGATATCCGGGAAAATTGCAGAGGCCTTGAAGAACGCTATTATAGTGCCTCTGTTGAAGCCTGAGAAGTTGCCAAACTCCCCAGGCAGTTATAGGCCAATAGCTCTGACGAGCTGTCTAGCGAAGAGCTTTGAAAGCATTCTAAATATAAGACTGATGTTTGTTCTTGAATCTCGAGAACTGCTGGACATTCACCACTGCGAATTCAAGAAAACATGTTCCACCACTGATCACCTTGTCCGCCTCGAAAATACAGTTCGAGAAGCCTTTATACGTAAGCAACACTGCCTTGCCATCTTTTTTGACCTCAAAAAAGCCTACGACACCACATGGAGGTTTGGGATCCTACGGGACTTGGGAGAGCTTGGAATTCGCGGCAGGATGCTAAAATGTCTAGCTGACATAACTAATCTTTTCAAGTACGTGTTGGTTTCGTCCTTTCTAAAAACTTCACACAAGAAACTCGTGTGCCCCAAGGGTGCATTTTAAGTACGTCTCTTTTCATTGTAAGAATTAACTCTATAGCATAGGTAATCCCGAAGTCCATTATGTACTCTGTTTATGTTGACGACTTGCAAATTGCATGCACATCAGCTAGCATAGCAACGTGTGAATGGCGGATACAGATAACATTAAATAAACTGGCAGCATGGGCAGATACAAATGGTTTCAGATTTTCCACACAAAAGTCAGTAGCCGTCCTTTTCTCTCTTAGACGAGGACTGCACACTGACCCCACCATCTGCCTTAATGGAATTACACTACCAGTAAAACACGAACACAAATTCCTCGGTTTAACTTTTGACAGAACGCTCTTTCCTCCCCCACATAAATGCCCTAAAAAAGAGAGCATCTAAAGCTCCCAATATAATAAAGATCCTCTCACGTAAACATTGGGGGCCTGACTGAATGTGCCTCTTGCATATCTACCGCTCTATAATGTGCTTTTGCCTCGATTATGGTCGCATAGTGTATGGTTCAGCAAGACCTTCATATCTGAAACGATTAGACCCTGTGCATAATTCAGGTTTGCGTCTCTCAACCGTATCCTACAGGACATCACCTATAAACAGTCTTTATGAGGAAACTAATGAGCCATCTCTTGAGGACAGAAGAATCATGCTAACATGTTCATATATCCTTAAGATCTGCTCACTACCAAACACCTTTGCTACTCCATAGTTGCAAAGTGCTCATCCAGAACCCTGTTTAACAACAAACCTCAAGCAATCAGACCATTAATTCTTCGTTTTGAACAGATATGCCAAGAATTAGACATACTTGATTCTCTTCTAAATATTGCCCGAAAACCCAGTCCACTGCCCCTCTGGTACCATTTCCTCGCTGTACATGACTTTACGTTGACACAGTTCCGTAAGAAACAAACACCACATGAACACATAGTACAGGAGTTCTTGGCACTAATGACAAATAGAGATTACACAGCGTTCTATACAGATGGGTCTAAAACAGTATCTCGCGTTGGAAGTGCTGTGGTACAAGAAAAATGGGAAAAAATAGTACAATCACCAGATTTCTCATCAATTTTCACAGCTGAATGTCACGCTATTTCTTTGGTGGTAGAAAAAATATTAAGGACAGGTTTTGAAAATAGCATCATTTATACCGATTCTCTCAGCATTATCACAGCCTTAAATCATAGAAATGCTACAGAACCTCTAATCGGAAACATCATTCATAGTATAATAGCCGCAGAAACACAGGGGCATACAATTAAACTGTTGGGTACCAAGCCACGTTGAAATCAGTGGCAATGAGAGAGCTGATGCATGTGCTGCAGCAGCCCGTCATACTAAAATACAGCCAGTCAGCATATCACATGAAGACTTGTAAAGAGAAAATTGAGAGTAAAATGGCAGACCTCATGGAACAACGAAATAAATAATAAATTGCACCTTGTCAAGTCGATCATTGAAGAATGGAAATCATGCAGTCACCAAAAACGCTTTATTGAAGTCATTTTATGTCGTCTTCGCATCAGACACACTCATCTGACACATAACTTCATTCTAAAGAAAGATGACAGACACCGCTGTGACAGATGCAGAGGCGAACTAACAATAAACTACGTCCTACTTTCATGCATTGAACTAGAGAAACACAGAACAGATCCCTCTCCATCCTAGCCTGCTGTTGGGAGATCCACTGGTCGAAGTTGAAAATGTTATCCATTTCCTAAAGGATGCAATGTTCCTGAACAAACTTTAAGAAAAAAAAAAAGCATATATATATATATATATACACACCACTCCTTATGCACAAAATAAAAACAAGCCTTGTTCCTGGCGCATGATAGCTTGAGTTGCTTATGCGCCCAAAAAAACACAATACAATACAGTACAATGCATATTCTCTTGAATTCCAAGGTTTTGTTGCCAGAAATGCGTTGGGTGCACCAAGCTTCAGTATGCAATTGAGCAACAGGGAGCAGAAGCTTGCACATGCTGTGGTGCTGGCACCTTTTAAGACATGACTGGTAGTGCTCACTTCCATTTGAGCCATATTTCTGGTGAAATATCAGCCCAGATGAAATTATTTTGCATTGACATTTTGTAATACTTAAAAATTTCGCAGACTTAAGACAAACGACCTGCTTCGGGCATTCATTTTTGTTTGCCATGTCGGCGCATTTGTTTGATGTTGCAGTGCACGGTCTTTGTGAGTGCAAAGGGTATGTGAGCACTCACTGAGGGCATGGTGAAGAATGTGAAATACTTAATTTGCTGATGTGTTAAGAAATGGTGTAACCTGTTATGTACTTAAGCTGTTGTAATATGCTTTGCATTCCCTTGTTTAAAGAACTCATGCTTGCATTTCGACAGGTGGCCTGACAGGATTACACTTCTGCGTGGGAACCATGAAAGTCGACAGATCACTCAAGTTTACGGTTTTTATGGTGTGTGTTCAGTTGCACATTGCTTATTGTATAGTCTTTGTTGATAGAAGCAGTACCATTCTTTCCAAAGAGCTGCAACATGTGTTGCAAGATCACCGCTTGTCACGTGGGTGGTCACCCAAATTTTCACCGAAAGATGGCTGTTTGCAGTCGTGCTTACTCTCTAGAAATTTGAATGGCTGCTGAGTAAGAAATCTAAAAAATTGAAGTACTAAAATTTCACTTGTACACTGTCTATGGTGACTATCAGTGGGCCACAGCTTACCACACCCCATATGCTTTGAGCTGCAAGCCAGTGGATATCACGTCACGCATGTCAGTGCCAGCATCAAAGATAAGCAGGCTGGCAGTGCTCATCATTTGAGGTTTCCCCTGGCATGGCATGCCTCGCCTGCGATACTATTTCTACACCTTTGTAGAGAGCAGTGCCTTGCCGTTCGTGTTGCGACAGCTGTTTGACGCATCAGGGTAGAAAATCGAGACATGCAGCTTTGTGTCTTGAGTTGCACAGATGAGTTAAGCGAATGAAATGGTATACACATGGCGGGAAGAGCTGGTCAAGTATGGCTGTTCGTGTGGCTGGTGATTGGCAAGGGTGAGCCCGTTAAGATTGACAGAGTTTTCAGTGGTGGTTCCTAAGTGTGAGGGGCCGAAAACGTTTTGAGATGTTCATAGCTCTTGTGCAGTTTGACAGGCTGTCAATCAAAATGTTTTACAAGAACTTGTTTACTGAGAATGCAAACAAATTAGAATCAGAGTGGTTTCTCTGTGATGACTTCTTGACTAGGGCTGAATTTTAAAATCTAGTCCTTTTGTTTTTGATTTTGTGTTTTAGATGAATGCCAGACAAAGTATGGGAACGCAAATGCCTGGAAATACTGCTGTAAAGTGTTTGACCTTCTGACTGTGGCTGCAGTAAGTGTATTGTTTGTTTGATTGGGCATAATGATTCTGCGGGGAAAGAGCCAGTGTTTCAGGGTTGCTCTGGATTGGGACAGTTATCTAATTGCAGAATTTATATCTTTCAGATAATTGATGAACAGGTGCTTTGTGTCCACGGAGGACTATCACCTCAAATCAAGACGCTAGACCAAGTACGAACAATTGAGAGAAATCAGGAAATTCCCCACAAGGGTGCCTTTTGTGATATCCTTGAATTTCGTGAAACAGAATTCATGCGTGTCAACTAGAAGGGCAAGTACAAAGAGAGCTTACGAGGCTATTTTTGTTTCAACCACTAATATAAATATTTGTTGTTTTAGGTTATAGACCAACACCCTGTTTACAAACAAAGGGGGCACTCGCGGCGTCGCAGCCGACTGGGAGTGAAAAATAGGACTAGTGCCCATAGGAATACATGGAACCGAAATATTTCTGAGCAGTTTTCTAATTTCACGAGACACCTATGATGTCCTTATTCGGTGCAGAGCAACCGTGAACATCCTAGAACAGATCGTGAAAGTATGAAATCTCATGGCCGAGGAGAAGTATCTTTAAAACACCGTGAAACATATGGGGGTGCAAGTTGGGAGGGCGACCCATAAAAACACAGGTAAACGCAACTTACCGCAACATTTTTCTCGTTTCACAGAGCACCAGAAGTGGTGGCCAGTCATTAAACATTGGCCAGTGCTTTGAAGAAGTATGCTGCGTCATTGCGGGAAGGCCTACTTTTAAAACTCCCCGAATTATATATGTTGTGAATCCGAACACCCCCAAATTCCCATGTAGCGAAACACGTAGTTTTGTTTACAGTCTGATATGCTGCCGCATGGAGTAAATTAGCTTGATAATACTGTCCCTCAAGTGATACATCCTAGACAGAATTACATTTAGAAGGCAGTTGTCAAATGCCGTACGACAATGTGGACCGAACGAGACTCGCATTGCAGCAGACGACAGCGCAGCTGGCGATACCCACCGCGGCCGCCTCCAGCTCCGGACCGTCTGCCAGCGACAGCGCTGGTGGTGCATTGCCGTCTGCAACTGTGCGCGGTCAGTTTATCGTGCTGTGAATGGTTCCACAAGTCGTCAGACTTGCAGTACTTGCAAGGGAATGTAGTTTGCCATGCAACGTGATGTCGGGGCTTGATACTAGACATTCATCAGAAAATCAGAAGGGTTCCACGCTGCTGAACAGAGTAAAATGTTGCGGTAAGTTGTGTTTACATGTGTTTCTATGGGTCGCCCTCCCAGCTTGAACCCGCATACGTTTTGCGGTATTTTAAAAAAAACTCCGCCTCATTAATGAGATTTCATATTTTCGTGATCTTTTCTAGGATGTCCATGGTTGCTCTGTCCCGAATAACGAGATCATAGGTGCTCCATGAAATTAGAAAATTGCTTCGAAATTTTTTGGGTCAATGTATTCCTATGGGCACTAAGCCTAGTTTTCACCCCCAACCGGCCCAGCCTGGTGGCAGAAATGCCACCGCATCGCGCTTACGTCACAGATCGATGTTGGTCTATACTTCTTGGCCTTACTACTGGTCATATACTAAAATATACGTGATATTGTGCATGTGTAAGCATTTTTTAAACATGCTGGACTCATTTACATGCACTGTCGGCATTTAGCCTGCCACGGCCAGGATTGAACCAATGTCACAGCAGGCATGTTTCAGTGGAGGTGAACCACAAGGTGCCCGTGTACTGTGTAATATTGTGACGAAAAAGATTTGAGCGATTGTGCTGAGCGGCGACGACATTGAAGTGTGTGTGCAGTTAACTGTGTGCTACTGTGCTAACTGTGCTGTGCTGCATTAACTGGCCATATCAAGGCCCTTGTAACATCTTGGTGGAGGCTGCAGTTCGATTCCCGTGCCTCACGCTGGACTTCCGCAGCGGTCGTCACATTGCACCTGTCAACATGTCAACATGTCCCCACAAGCCGTCGTCATGGTCCAGCCCCACGACCTTGGCCCATTCTGTGGCACTGACGACAACGTCGACATAGACGACTGGCTCGACCTGTATGAGCGCGCCAGCGCAAATAATCGATGGGATTCGACTTTGATGTTAGCCAGCCTTATCTTCTTTTTGACAGGCACAGCGCTCAAGTGGTATGTCACATATGAGCCAGAACTAACTTCATGGCAAGTTTGCAAGCAAAAGATGCATGATCTGTTGGAAAGCCCATTGGAAACCTGCTCGCCTCCAAGAAAGACCTGGCGTCACGTGCTCAAATGGCCACAGAACCGTATGTTGCCTACATACAAGACATCCTCGCTTTGTGCCGTAAGGTTGTTAAGGACATGACTGAAGAAGACTAAGTCGGCCATGTCCTCAAAGGTATTGCCGATGACTCCTTCAATCATTTACTATGCGAAGACTGTACAACTGTCGATGTCATCTTACAGACCTGTCACCTGTTTGAACAAGCTAAACTTCGTCATACATCACCTCGTTTTGATAGCCTGCCAAACACCGCTGCTAGTTCCACCTGCGCTGATTTAGAGACTTTAAGGCAGCCTTCTATACAAGACAACTTTACCCGCATCATGTGCCAGAGGCTCTGGCACCTGTGGTCCCCAGTGCTCCTCATTTACCCTCTAACTACGCTTCTGCAGTTTCCTTGATGATAAAAGAAGTCGTCCGCCAGGAGGTTGCAAACATGGAGATCTCCACAGGCCACACCATGGACTAACACCGCCGCCCTCTTCCAGAACCCTTTGTTATTGCCACTACCACTCCCCGGACTGTTTCCAAACCCCGATATGGCTATTGAAATGACTCGGAATGGCGCGCTCCTGGCGATCGCCTTTATGCTTTCTATGTCATCGTGTGGGACATATCTCCCGCCACTGCCGTACCGCAAGCCGTTGGTGCACAGCACCCCGCTTCTTTAACAATCGTTACAACTATTACCTACCACGCCCGTGTGCATCGCATTTTACCCCTCAAGCACTCTACCAAGTCCCTCCCGCACCGACCCGAAGCCACTCACCATCCCCGCAATCCCGTCGTTCCCACACTCCTGTTCCCCACCGCAGTTCGTCGCCTTCCTGCACTGGACACTTTGTGGGAAACTAGGAAATGCAGCTCCTAGAGGTGACGCTGCACTCTCGACTCGGACTGCAAATTCTCTGCCGACCTCTGCTGTACCGAGCAACTTGATTATTATTTCTGTGGATGGTGTTTCAGTTCCTGCCCTTATTGACACTGGTGCCCAAGTATCTATTATGAACTCCTCTTTTCACCGTCGCCTAAAGAAAGTAATGACTCCAGCCGCGACTTCCACTGTCCGCGTAGCCGGCGGAAGTTGTGCTGCTATAGCCGGCATGTGTACTGCTCGTGTTAGTGTTGGCGATCACCATACTTCTGTTCTTTTCATTGTTCTGCACAGCTGTCCTCAAGACTTAATTCTTGGGCTCGACTTTTTATCTGCTCATTCCACCCTCATTGACTGTTCTGCAGGTCTTCTGTGCCTTGATCTGCCTATCTGCTCTGAAGACCTACCAAGCCCACCTCGCCTTTGCTCCGCCACTCTGTTGCCTGCCACCGGAAGCTGCCATCTATGTCCCTTTAGTGCCCTATCCAGCCGTTCCTGACGGGGTCTATCTTGCCTGCCCTGTCACCGATGTCGTCCTGCAGCGTAATATCGTGCTTCCCCATCTCATCATTCATGTCAGTCAAAATCAAGCCACTCTGTCAGCACTGAACTTTAGTTTATCGCTGCAGGTTCTCCCCGAAGGCATTATACTTGCTGAACTGTCCTCGCTGAGCGAATCCACCGTCTCTGTCGGAAGTGCCCCCGTCCAGCCCAGCTCCAGTTCTGCTATTATCTCTGGGATGATTGCGGCAGATCTACCACACGATCCACTGAGTCAGACAACAGCTGTTACTCATCGCATAGATACCGGTTATGCCAGTCCTGTTTACAAGTGCCCATACCGTGTGTCCCAATCAGAACGACAGGTAATACAAAGTGAGGTTGATAAGATGCTGGCCAACGACACCGTCGAGCTCTCGAGTAGCCCATGGTCATCTTCTGTGATTCTCGTGGAAAAGAAAGATAACACATCACGTTTCTGCGTTGATTACCGCCACCTCATCAAGATAACAAGGAAAGATGTCTATCCTCTTCCTCGAATAGACGATGCCCTTGATTGCTTACACGGAGCAAAATACTTTTCAGTGATTGACCTACGTTTAGGCTACTGGCAGATTACCGTCGACGAACGCGACCGCAAGAAAACAGCGTTCATCACACCTGATGGCCTTTACCAGTTCAAGGTGACGCCTTTCGGTCTTTGTAATGCTCCCGCAACCTTCGAACGGATGATGGACTCGTTGCTGCATGGTTTTAAGTGAACAACCTGTCTGTTATTTAGACGATGTTATTGTTTTTTTCGTCCACTTTTGGAAGTCACCTGGGCCGTCTTTCTACAATTATTGCAATTGTGTGAGCTGAAGGCCAGCTTGGCGGCCTTCAGCTCAACGTCAAGAAATGCTGCTTCGGCCACCGCGAAATTGGGATTCTTGGCCACACGGTTAATGCTGACGGCGTCCAGCCTGACCCAGACAAAGTCCGCGCCATCAGTTCCTTCCCAGCTCCCAGTTCTGCACTGGATGTCCAAAGTTTCATTGGTTTATGCTCCTATTTTTGTCGGTTTGTGCACAACTTTGCCGTCATCGCCTGTCCTCTCAAGAACCTGTTGAAAAAGGATGTGCCCTTCTTCTGGGGCCCAGACCAGGCAGACGCTTTCTCAGCACTTATTGCCGTACTCACCACACCACCAGTCTTAGCCCATTTCTGCCCATCCGCTCTGAATGAACCTCGCACCGACGCGAGTGGCCATGGCATTGGAGCAATCTTTGCTCCCAGAATTAAATTATTCAGTTACCGAACATGAATGCCTTGCTCTCGTGTGGGCCATTGCCAAATTTCGTCCTTACTTATTGGGCCAACACTTCACCGTTTGTACAGACCACCATGTGCTTTGCTGGCTTTCTTTTCTTAGAGACCCTACTGGCCGTCCTGGACGCTGGGCGTTACAACTCCAGGAGTGCACCTTCTCGATAACTTATAAATAAGGTCCACATGATCGGGATGCAGACTGTTTGTCCCGCTACCCAGTTCTCCTTCTTCCGAGTGCGGAGTTGACGACTGTGTCCTCTCCATCTCTGGTTTTTCTAATATTGCCCATGAACAGTGTTTGGATATCTCTTTTGGCAGAATAATCGATCTGCTCACCAACAACCCAACGCTTTCTTCTGTTGCTCAGTTTGTGCTCCAGTTTGTACCGTCGCAATCTGCACTTAGATGGCTCAGAGTTCTTGTTAGTTGTGCCTTACCACCTTTGCTCTACCGTCCTTAAACAGCTGCATGATGCACCCACAGCTGGCCACCTAGGTGTTACCCGTACCTACGACAACGTACGTCAACGTTTCTTCTGGCCTGGACTGTACCGATCTGTGCGGTGCTATATAGCAGCTTGCAAGCTGTGTCAACGCAGGAAGAAGCCCTCCGTACTTCCCTCCGGAACTCTTCAACCGATTCCCATCCCGTCCACTCCATTTTCGTGCATTGGTGTTGACCTGCTCGGACCGTTTCCAGTTTTTGTATCAGGAAACAAATCGATTGCAGTTGTGACGGAATATACGACGTGCTATGCCATCACCCGAGCCATACCAACAAGCTGCTCTACAGACGTCGCCGACTTCCTGCTGAATGATGTTATCCTGCACCATGGTGCTCCCTGACAACTGATAACCGACCGCAGTGTCTGTTTCCTGGCAAGAGTGGTAAACGAAATTCTTCATTTATGCTCGGTTCATCATAAATTCACTACAGCTTACCACCCCAGACTAATGGTCTCACGGAACACTTCAACCGCACGTTCACGGAGATGCTTTCTATGTACGTCTCAGATGATCATCGGGATTGGGATGTGAGCCTATCTTTTGTCACCTTCGCATATAACTCCACCCGTCACGACACAGCTGGATACTCTCCTCTCCATCTTCTTTTTGGACGAGGTCCAGTGCTTCCCTTCAACACGGTCTTCCCTGTTCCCGGTGCCGTCAGCAGTTACACCCAAAACACGATTGTCCGAGCTGACGCTGCCCATCAAATTGCCTGCAGCTGACTTTCGGCCTCTCAGGAAGCTCAGAAATGCCGTTATGACAGCCATCATCTGGACATCCAATATTCACCTGGCTCTCTTGTTTAACTGCGGCTCTTGTCCCGTCGTGTTGGCCTAAGTGCCAAGCTCTTACCACGGTACAAAGGACCTTACCGCGTTGTTCGCCAAGTGACAGATGTTACATACAAGATTGTGCCCATGGTACCCAATCCTTTGCCACCCGCACCACTGTCTGAGATCGTCCATGTGTCCAGTCTCAAGCCATACCAGCCGCCTCCTCCGTTCCCACTGTAGCAAGCACCGGGACTGTGCTCCCAAGGAGGGGGGTCATGTGATGAAGATTTGAGCGATTGTGCTGAGGGACGACGACATTGAAGTGTGTGTGCGGCATTGAAGCTGTGTGCTACTGTGCTAAATATGCTTTGCTGCATTACCTGGCCATATCAAGGCCCTTGTAACAGAATTCGTACGTGTTAGAAGAACCTCAGGTGGTTCAAATTATCCAAAACCCTCTGCTATGCCGTCACTTATAGTCACTTTAAGCCTCATGAACTGACCATTACACCATCCTTATTTGCAGGGTAGGGCATCAACTGAGTGCTGTGCACAAGTTTGATGCATACTATGCGGCTATGCATGCATATGTGAGGTGTTTTCAGTGACCTATTTGAGAAAATTAGTTAATCATGGCATTTGTACAGGGTGGTTCACTCTTAGAGAGTCCCTGAAATGGGGACCAGAAATTGTTGGCTTTCAAATGCATGCATTATGTGGAGCGAATTGCACTGAACGCGCATGCTAAGCACACCTCAAAAGCGAGCTGATGATTTTCAAGCCATTATAAGAATTAAGTATTCTAGTGCATGTGATGTCAGTAATAGAGACTGCTGCGGAGTGCTGTTTTTGTTTGCCAGCACCTTGGCAAAGAAAGCAGGGTGCTTGCCTAGCCAAGCAAGAGACCGTGACACATCTCTCCTTTTTGTTCTCTCCTCTGCTGTCAAGCAGTTGTGAAGGAGCAAGCGGAAAAAAAAAAAACCTGATGGGGTTGGCGGGTGACGCTTTTGTGGACGACGCATGATACCGGTCTGTAATCTTTGTTTTTCAAGTGCAGACATGTGTATGAGTTAAAAGGGAAAGCGCGGAGGCTGTTTCTAATCGCCACTAGACGTTTAGCGTAGTGAAGATAGTGAAGGGGGGGGGGGGGGGGACATACTAGCATAGACGTATACCTGTGTACTAAACACCCACTGCGCAAGTACAGTGGTAGGGTTGGGGCAGTGTAGCCACAGCATGTGTGTAAGATGGGTATGGTAATGCGGTATATGTCAATGCTGGCACGTCTCTGCTGTTCCAAAAGCGTGTAATGACCTCTGGTGCTACATAACCTATATAATTTTTGCAGGAGTAATGGGTCTGTCTCCAAACTTCCTGAAATTTTTTTTTATACATCGCTTATTCATTATCAGTTTACAATCTTTTCAGAACTTTTCAAAGTATTTTTCCCCTGTTTCGATGCGGATGCTTCGCCCAATCATTGAAGGTGCCCTGGAAGTCAACAGGAACCTCCTTCAGTGGGGTCATCGCAGCTGCTTTTTCTGCCTCCAGCATCCTATGCCAAGTTGCTTTCAAGGTTCTTTTAATCCTTGGGAACAAAACTAGGCTGGTGGTGCCAGATCGGGGCTGTACGGGCTGCTGAGGCAGCGTTGCCACATCCATTTTAGTCAGCAATTCAGAGACAATGAGCGCGGTGTGGCTTGACGCTTTGGCATGGTGCGAAATCCAATTGTTTCAGATTTCCTTTTTGGACACATCTGCACAATCGTTTGAGCACTTCACAGTAAAACTTCTTGTTGACTGTTTGTCCCTATGACACAGATTCGCTATAAACCACACCCTTTTTTTTTTTCATTTGTTTCTTTTTTTTCTTCAAAAAAACTCGATGAACATTAATCAATTTGCTTTGTTCCGGCAAGGGGACTCTGTGGTGTGCAAATTGCTGCTCTGATGCTTTGATCCAGGTTCATACTCAAAAATCCACATCTCATACCCTTTGATCACTGTCAAAAATTCTGGGTCTATTTCGTAGCGTTCATGCAATTCCTGGCACTTCAACAAACGCTCTTCCTCCATCTTACTCAACAGAACATTTGGCACCATTTTCATGCAGGCTTTCCTCATTTGAAGATCCTTCGTTAAAATGCAATGAACAATTGTTTTCAGCATTCCACACTCCTTTGCAATCATCTGAACGCCTAATCTCCTGTCCTTGTCCAAAATTTGATTAACGTTTTTGCACCGAGCTGTCAGTTTGTGATGTCGAAAGGCGTCCCGAGCGGTCGTCGCCGTTGACAAACTCTTGACCTTTTCGCAACCTCTTGTGCCGGATGAAAGCATGGCTTAGTTTCATCACGTCGTCACCGTAGGCTTTCTGAAGCATTTCGAGTGCCTCCACCTTGTTTTTACCCAGTTTTCACGCAAAACTTGATTGCATAATGCTGTTCCAAAACTGGTTGAATTTTTTTTCGACGAGGGTGCAGTAGATACTTCTGTGCGGAGTATGGCCTATCTCAGCAGCTGCCTGCAGGCAACTGAGGCCGGTCTTGTTTCGAAGCTTAGATCCGCCACTAATTTCTTCGCCCAAAGCACCGCCCCTTTAGCCGGTGTAGCTGACTACAAAAAAATCATTCCAGGAAGTTTTGGGACAGACCCTCTCTAACACTCTATTCAATATCTATCAATATCATTGGCTTTGACATGAAAGAATTCTAGGTGCTCTAATTAATCCAGAGCCCTTCACTATAACGCCCTTTATGGCTGATGCATCGTTTTGGGACATTTAACCCACAATTACAATGTGCTGGTAATGTAAGGTGCTTACAATAACTGCCCAGGGGTTTCTTTACCCTTTACTTTTTTTTTTACTAGAGCACATAAGTTGTTCAGTGTTGACTTAGGCTGATGGCTTCCACGTTTCTCTTGTTGCCGTGATGGGATAGGAGTAAAGGCAGCAATAGGGAGGTCAATTTAAAGAAAGGAATTTCAGACAGGCACAGGAAATCGATTAGAAATTATGGATATTTTCTGCTTCGGGCAAAACATTTATGTTCAACTCTGGTATTCCAGAGCACATGATCCAGTGACCTTAAACATAATCTACTGGTGGGTTGACTTTCTTTGTTTGAAAAGTTCGATTTGTTTTTATTTTTAGGATTCAGTGTCCCAAAGTGACTCAGCCTATGGGGACATCATAGTGGAGGGCTCCAGAAATTTTGACCACGTGTGGTTCTTTCGTTAGTATATACACTAACATTGTGCGATACATAAGCACAGTCGAGCTACTGAGTCACTGTTGCAGAATGTTCGAAAAGTGTTTCAGGGCCTTTTTGAATGTTGTTTGAGAGGATTGGGTGAGCGCTACAAAGGCATAGCATTCCTTAACTGAAAGTACATCTTGTGTGGTCCGACCCTGAAGATGTGGACACTTGGTCTGTAAGTCCGAGAGGAGCTGGCTGGCTTTTCGGTGCAAAAGTGACCCACGAAGTGAGTATTTCTTGTGTCATTCACTTTGTGCCACGCATTGCACATTGTTGTCTCTGGGGCTGATAGTGTATTGGCGCAAATTCGAGAGACACTTTATCTTTACTAACAATTTACTTTCCATAAAAACGGGCTGGTGTATAGGTACTGTAGTATACCAAACTACTACTTTTTAATTGCTCGCTTACTGTAATAGTCGAAATAATCTGCAATGCTGTTTTAAGATATTTATTCATTAAACTAGAAACACTGCAGACAGCGTTGAAAGGCAGAAAACATTTGCTATTATTAAGTGCTTTCTGGCATTAGCTCAAAATTTATACGCAGTGTATGACGTATTTTCTTTCTCTTTTTAAATTATGTTTGAGGCGTTGTATTTTGCCGTGAAGCATTGAATTGGAGGTACATTTTGGATATTTATCGTGCAGTAAACATAGTGAAAGCTCATTAATTTGAATTTCACAGGGACGCTTAACGAGTTCGAATTAAGCCGAATTCGAAATAACGAGAGGCATGGAAAAAGAGCCAGAATTGAGACTTGGTTGCTCTACTCGGGGACAGCCTTTTATGGCAATGCAGCGAAAGGTACGAGCGCAAGCCACCAGCCTCCACAAGCATGCTCTTTGCATGCGGTCACGAGCCAGAAACGCAGGCTGGTGAACTGGCGGCACGCGCTCGTACCTTCCACAGCACTACCATAAAGAGCAGTCCCCGAGTATAGAAAGCCCTTGCAGCTCACTTTATTTATTGACGAAAATAATCAATTATCACTTGCTTTTTTTTTAAAAGCAATGTTCATCACTTTGCTTTCTAAAGTGCGAAAGTAACGCAGAGCATCATTTTCGCCCTCCTCGAAACTGAAAAAATAGACGTGCGGCTATCACTTGTGAAGCAGAGGGTCGCATTGGCGCCTCTTCTTCGTCCTTTTCATCATCATCGACGGCAGGTTCTTCGCCTGTTACCTGCCCGATGATGTCCTCGTCACTCAAAGCACCACACACCACTGCACTGCTGTCTGCGTCGATGTAGTCATCGAAGCTTACGTCTTACGCGAAGCTTAGGTACTTGGACCATAGCTTCGTGTAATGTCACATAATTTGCAGATTGTGCAGCATATTTGGTACTGGGACACTAACTCTTTCCTTGTTATATTAAAACAAGCAATTTTGGTGTGTTCTGTGTAAAAAACTTATTTGCCCAGAAATATGTGTGTTTGGCTTTATTGTAGCACATTATTGTGCAGCTAATAGTGCTTTGCAGAAGAGTGGAAATCTTGGCTAATTGGTACATTATGAAGAGGGGAACCACCCAATCGTGGTGTACGTCTCCTCTTGTCCTTCTTGACTGGTTCCCCCCTTTATAATAGTGCTCTTTCAATGACAGAAAAAGCAAATTTATTGAGTTTGCAGAAAAAAAAAAAAATAGAATGTTTGTATGGCAAACATTTAAGACTACCACAATGAAAATTAAAAAAATGTTACATAAATTGTTAGAGAATAGCGGAGCAAAAAATTTAGAATATACATTCTGTGTGCTACTATACCAGAAACAAGTATCCAGAGTTGCGGGACTTTTGAAGCTATTTATAATTGGTGAAAAAAAATATATATATATATATTGCTTTTGGTTGCTTGAAGGTAGATTTGAAGAAAACTTTGATCTGTCACATCACTGGTGACACAGAATCGTTCAGAACGTAACCAGTACTGGGCTGATAAAAAAAAAAGTCAACAACTGAGTTTAGAGGCGCTGCAATGTTTGCATTCCTTTTTAATGCAGTAGTACTGTGAAAGCAGCGACAAAAATCAAGCTTCAGAAAGGATCCTATCCTTAGCCCGGGCCGGACAATGCTGTTTAACTAAAGTCACACGAATGGGCATCATCTTTTGACACAAAGCTGCTGCTTTTGCAAAGTCAAGTGTCAATGCTGCAAATTTATGAGAATTCCGCCCGCCTATGCTGAGCAGGATGCCATGGTCACCATAATTTCTCTACATTTGCAGGTTTCGCAAGCAATTTAATAATACTCCCTCACACGGCTCATGAGAAAACTGGATCATCTTATGTTTTATTGAGCTCTTGCCATACAATGAGAAATGTGGGCGCATATTGTAGATTCTTCTTTATTTATTGAAAATGTCCTAGGTACACTAATATGTAACTCTGAAAAATTAAAACTATAGGAGTATGCATTTTTGTAATACCCACTCGGTATGGAAATATTATGTTCTATGTTCATATATTATCTCACAAGCAAAATAACAAACGAAAATAATTTTCAAGTCTGAGATGTGCAGTATGTTTCTTGTTATAATATTTGATTGGCAGTCTGTGACCAGTTTGAGCTACAATAATCCGTTTGCTCACAGAAACTGCTTATTTCTGAGATATGTTTTAGTTCTTGGTTAGAATTTTTAGAAACTATCAGCAACAACTAAAATATGATGCTGAACTTGAGGCACTTAATTAATGCTGCAGATTTAGAATTGAGTGGGTTGGTGGTTGTGTGTACTTAAAACAGTGCAAGGGTGAGGGAGCAAATATATAACTGGTGTTCAAGCTACTTAAGCCAAGGGTTAATAAGTGAAACATTTGAGATAGGCCAGAGAAACCACTTGTATACAGCTGCAAGCCATCTGGTGCACCATAGGCAATTTTCTTTATTTTACAATTAACTAATTAGTAATTATGATATTTTTCTAATTTACTAAGTACTACCTTCAGGCAGTAAATGTGATTTGCAAAGTTGAAGAGCACCTTGTGAAACCCCCCTTCCATTTATTTCCGATAAAGAAAGCCTCACCTGTATAGTTTTTCCAAGCTCTAAAGAAAGCCCGTGAAATGAAAAAAAAAATTGTGTGACTAACGCATTCGTGCACCGCGATTGTGGTGCTCTCTATCGTGGCCTAAGGGAAAAAAATTAGCTGTGACCGTGACTCAACAGTCCAGTCCCAGTGGTAGGCTGATATGCTGCTAATGGTTGCAGCCAGCACGCTAAGCTCGCTGCGACTTGCACCGTCATGTGTGCCAAGTGCCTGAAGCGGATGAAGAAACCACCGCAGGCATATCGGCCTGCCTTTACAACGGGGTCGTGGAGCCAAAGCCGCAGCTGATTTTGTTCACTGAAATCCAGGTTGAGAGCAGCACAATCATGGCGTACGAATGCGCCAGTCACGTTATATTTTTTGTATTTCGTGGGATTTGTTTAGACCTTGGAGACACAATACACGTGAGGCTTTCTTTATCAGAAATAAATGGAATGAGGGTTTTAGAAGGTGCTCTCCAACTTTGCAAATCCATTTATTGTTAAAAGCAATAGTTAATAAATAAAAAAATTACGTCCGGTTTGCATAGTTAATCAAATGCGAAGTAGGTGCATAGCACTGCTTATCCAGGGTGTCTACCGACCGGGAAAACCGGGAATTGTCAGGAAATTTTAAGAAGCCGGAAAAAGTCAGGGAATTGTCAGGGATATTTCTAAAAAGATTGCAGTCAGGGAAATTTCCCAATGCCCGCTCGCCCGCACATACCAGTAGCCGCAGGTGCGGCCAGGCGTAGCCATGAGACACCACGAGCGCAATGAAGTTAACGCTTTAAAAGCGAAGTGTGGCTGTGACGGCGCGGCGTATTCGCACTGGCCTCCGAGATTCTCGTCGCGTCGGTGCATGACACTATACTAGATGGCGCGCGCCCCCACTCAAAGTATCATTATTACTTAGTCGTTGTTTTTCATCTCTCCTCTCAGAGGCGCTTGCATAGCAGTCCATTCGTTCGTAGTAGTTGCCGCTCTTGCGTTTCCCGACCAAGCACATTTGGCTCTGCGTGCACGCTACGATCTTTACTACCACGTGCGTTTCGACCTTCAGTTTGAAAGTTCGTGTTGTGCTCCTGAAATGAACATATGTGTGGAAGTGACGATGTCACTGTCAAAGAAATGCTGCTTCAACCCCGACTGAACAAACCCGGAAATCTCCGCACATGCAACTTGGATTAGGCCTGTGCCAAATGACCCAAATAGTGCTCGCTACACAATGTGCTGCAAGAAGTTCTCCTTGAGCAACATGGGGAAAACTGCAATTACTAGCCATGCTGAGAGTAAGAAACATCAAGCTGCTATGAAATCTTAGCAAAGCGCTTCCCAGACACGGGTCGTCTCATTTTTCGAGACTGTGACATATAGCGGCTCGCCTTCCGCAGCACCAACGAGTGCTTCATTCGAAGGTAGCGCTTATGCTTGTAGCGATCCGGAGCTGCGTCCAGCCACCACCACGGAAGCACTTAGCCCCTCTGTGAAGACATCAGTGAGTAGCTTTTTATTGAAGAATGAAGTTACTAAGGCTGAGATCATGTGGTGCTTGAACACTGTAATGATCCATGGATCTTTTCGATCAGTGGCAGCCTCTGCCTCGCTGTTTCCGTTTATGTTCCCTACATGTGAGGTCGCCGCTAAAATGCAGCTTGGAAAGGACAAAGTCGGATACACAATTTGTCATGGTATTTCAAGAGAAGTTGCTGACAAACCTTTCTAGCCTTCCTTATTTAGTGGTTGCATTTGATGAGTCGCTCAACAAAGTCACTCAGAAAGAACAGATGGATGTACTGATCAGGTACTGGGACCAAACTGATGCCACTGTGAAAACACGCTACCTAACTTCGTGTTTCTTGGGGCACACCACCGCAGAAGATTTGGCTGTTGCTTTTAGGAAAGCCACAGAAGGTATTAATCAAACGAAGATACTGCAAGTGTCAATGGACGGGCCAAATGTGAACTTGAAGTTTCTGAGGTCCCTCAAACAAGAACTTAGACAATCCGACTCAACCCACCAACTTCTTGACATTGGAAGCTGTGGACTCCATGTTGTCAATGGTGCGTTTAAAACAGGCCACTCTGCGACGCACTGGGATCTGGTAGCGTTTCTTCGTGGGAGCTATAATCTATTCAAGTATGTGCCAGCACGTCGTGCAGACTATATCCACTTCACAGGAAGTGCCCTGTTTCCATTGAAGTTCTGCCCGGTAAGGTGGCTTGAGAATAGCAAGGTGATTTCAAGACCGCTTGCTATTATTCCGAACTTGGTGAAATTCGTGAAATGCTCTAAGCAAGCGAAAAAGGCGCCAGCGTGTGCTAGCTACAGTATTGTTGAAAATGCAGTAGGGGACAAGATGCTGCCTGTTAAATTTGCATTTATGCTATCAATTGCTGAAGACCTGGAACCATTTTTGGCTGAATTTCAGACAGACAAGCCTATGGTGCCCTTTCTAGCCCCTACACTAGATCGCCTGTTGCGGTCATTGCTCGCTAGAATCGTCCAGAAGGAAGTCCTGCAAGCTGCCAACACGTCCACCAAGCTACTTAGGATTGACTTGGAGAAACCTGATAACATGATTGCTTCTACTACATTCAACATTGGGTTTGCTGCAAAAAATGAGCTTCGCAAGATCCCCACATCATCGCAGCTGGCTGTGCTCAGCTTTAAAAAAAGACTGTATTGCATTCATAAAGAAGTGCTCACTAAAAGTGATGAAAAGGTCACCTTTACAATACAAGTTGACCAGAGGAGCAAGCTGCTTGGATCCAACTATGGCATTGTCTCCAGAGGTTGGTGCAAAGCAACTGTGCATTGCCCTGGAGGTGCTAACAGAGCACCAGTGGCCGACTGGTTTGGAAGCTGAGCGTACCCACCGTTCCTGTATTGAGGTATGCTCATTGAGCTCTGCACAGGTGGCATTGACCAACTTTGACAGAAACGAGCAGGGGCTGGACACGCTCTGGTTTGAATTGTGTTCACGCAACCATAAGGAGCTATTTTCCTTCATCAAGATCATTCTTAGCTTGTCCCATGGAAATGCAGCTGTGGAACGAGGGTTCTCAGTCAACAAAGAGTGCCTTGTTGAAAACCTGAAAGAGGAGTCGCTAATTGCGCAAAGAGTAGTGTATGACACAGTCTCGGCTATGGAAGGTGTGGCCAAAGCTGAGGTCAGAAACACAATGATGCAAATGGTCCGCAGTGCCAATGCCTGATGGAAGGAAGACCTGCAAAGAAAGAAGCAAGAGAGATTGGACACATCGGATGCCGAAAGGAAGAAGAAGAGAGTGGCTGCTCTTGTAAAAGAGCTTAAACAAAAGAGGCAAAAGGTCATCGACGATGCACAGTTGCAGGCTGCTTGTCTTGAGGAAGAAATTAATTCTCTAAAACAAGGTCCCTAAAACAGCTGACCAGTGTTTTTTTTCTCTTTGACAGTAGATCAGTTGTTTTGTACACCCGAATAAAATATTTTGCATTGTGCATAATGTCTATCTCTGCAATATATTCGTTTGAATGGCATTAGTCGAAACTATTTTTCAAGACTTCGGTCAGGGAATTTAATGAAAATAGTCGGGGAAAACCTGGAAAAGTCAGGGAATTTAAAAAAAACACTTTGGTAGACACCATGTTATCCCTGCTATACCTTTCCATCGCTTGCAGTCGCGCAGCCCATTGCCCCGGAGTTTCTACCGCACGTTTGTTCCTCTTCGCTTCGGCATCCATTTCATGACGATGCGCAGTGTCTTCAGCAGTTTCCTGAGCACGCTCGGCATGTTACCACATTTTTTGTCCTTCTCGATTCTTGCACCGTTTAGCTGCAATATCAGAATAAGTAGACTCACGATCCCGTTGCCTTCAAAATCGTTGCACTTCAGCACGTTGAGCACGGCGAACCTGCGCCGCAGTGCCAGACGGCCCGTCTTTATCCACTGCGATGTGAAGCAAACACGCGGTGCAGCTGCGTCCTCGGCTTTCCTTACACCATCTTCAGAAATGAGCGAAAACAGGCATAATGTACCCCTTTACAATGCACTGCTCTGCGGCCGAAAGATCTGAAGTGGGATCATAGGAAGAGAGAAAGAGAAGAGAGAAGAAAACGCGCTTGAAGGCGAGCGCCAGTTAAGGCGCGGAGGTGAGCATAAAAAGCTGCTTCACGACGCGGCGAGCAGCTCGGAGCCAAGATCCAGGGAGCACCTCGCATGAACGTCTGCTGTCTGTGATGGCTGAGGAGTGATTAATGCGAGGGGAGAGATGTCGAAGTTGAGGACACATGAGCGACACACGACTGCTCACTCCGGAGTAACACACGCTTGTGCAACGCTGCCCAGTGACTGCCGCCACGGCTACAACAGACACACCCCTCTCTCACTGGGTGCATCTATGCGGCTGCTCCGTCTCCTCAGTGTTAAGTCGCGTGATGCGGGCGTCGCCACTTTCTCTTCCTCCAATTCAAGTTTGCAGAGAGATGGGTGGACGGAGGGAAAGAAAGAGAGAGAGAGAGGCTTCTGCTGCAGCTATGCGGGCCGCTCCGCCTCCTCAATGCAGAGCCGCATGACGCGTGCGTCACCACCTTCTATTTCTTCTCTAGTTCACAAAAAGAGGGAGAGTGAGCGGCTTCGGACAGACATCGGCGAAATCCATGATTGCAGCTAGTAGTGCTATGCACTAAATGTTCCCTGTGGTGTGCCAGATGGCTGGCAGCTGTATACAAGAGGTTTCTCTGGCCTACCTCATGTTTCATTTAACTCTTGGCTAAAGTTAGCTGGACACCCTGTACACATGTACACTGGCTTACAGCTGATTTTATTATCCTGAAAGGCCATCTGAATACTGCGGCAGCACAGTGACAGCAACAGGATGTGAAAACAACCAAGTAGGAATTCTCACATTTCATTGCAGCTTACGGCGCTGCCGAGCTATTGGATCCTCATCGCAATAGAATTCTAAGTTAGTGCCCGTATGTATGTTAGATCCTACATCCTTGTCTTGTTTGCACTACTTTGGGTACAAGTGTTGTGAAGTATGGTTTGAAAGAGAGAGAGAGAGATAAACTTTTATTACGAGCGGGCGGGATATTCGTCCCAGGTGGGCAGCCTCCTCAGTCCAGGACGCCGTGAACCCGAGCCATATCCTTAGTCCGGTCGATGAGACTACACAGTTCATCCAGGCTGGGGCTTGACAGCTCCCACTGCTCTCCCACGCACAAGCCCAAGTGGGAAAAAAAAAAAAAAAAAAAAGAAAAAACTGGGGCAAATGCACTGCGTTCTTTGAAGCTATCACGTGAAAGAAAACGGGAGCCTTGTCCTAAGGTGTGGTTTTATACACAAAAAATTTGAAGTACAAGAATTTATATGACAGGAAAACTGAAATATGTGAACACAGTCGAAATCGGCTACAACAAATGCCACTGCCCCCGCAGGGGGCACCTGTTAAAGCAGGTGTTTGTGTGTTGTGTGCGACACCACGGACCCCAGCACCCACGCTTAGCCGTGCGTGGCATCGCCGTGTCCGGGGAAAAGGGGATCCTGGTGGTTGAGCCGATGCCGAGTGTTCGGACCTTTAAGGCCCCTCGGCGGAGGCAACACACCACTATGGCCCCAGCTTCACGTAGACGGCACCTCCGGGCTGACCCACCCGGGGGAAATCGGCAGTCGCCTTTTCCTGTTCTCCCCTCCATCTTTCACTTTCCTATTTTCTTTCTTAGAACTGTCCTGTCCTCTCTTACCTTCTTCATTTCTTCCTACTTCCAGGCGGCGAGGGTTAACCTTGTGTGGCTAGCTACCCTGAGTTACGCCATATTGGGTTATAGTTACGGTGTACAGCTGGCGTGGGCAGGAATTGACAATTTCTGTCCCGTCCCCTCGTTGGGCTCCATGGTGGGTGGCTGGCACTGCAGCCGAACAATATACTTTTTTATGGCATCCAAACTCCTTAACCCCGATCGTCCTCCTTCTAAAAGGGGGCGCACCGAGACCACCATGTTCTTCTCAAAGAACATAAACAACTTTCCTCGTTTCCACGTGGTCCACAGTGACCACGAGGAAGTCACTGCACGACTTGTGTCCCCATTTGTTGTTTCTCGAACGTTGACTGAGGCCATTGGCCTGGGCTATAAGATAAAGAAACTTGGAAACGGTGACCTGCTACTAGAATTAATATACAACCATCAGTATCAGAAGCTAAGTGCAGTCGAATCATTTGGAGAAATACCGGTACAGATTAGCCCGCACCGATCACTGAACACTGCCCGAGGAGTCATCTCTGATGATGACCTTAGGTACGTGAGTGAACAAGAACTTCTTGAAGGCCTGAAGGAACAAAATGTAACAGATGTTTACCGGATAAAAATCAGACGAGATAGCAAAGAGATAGAAACAAAGCACATTGTACTCGCCTTTGCTGCAAGCACTCTCCCAGAATCTGTTGAAGTAGGCTACACAAAGATAAAACTGAGGCCCTACATCCCTAACCCACGCCGTTGCTTCAAATGTCAGAAATATGGCCATGGCTCTCAGAGTTGCCGTGGCCAGCTCACATGTGCAAAGTGTGCCTTGCACGAACATCCTACAGAGAACTGCGAAGAACAGCCGCTTCTCTGCTCAAACTGTGAAGGTAACCACCCAGCTTATTCACGCTCATGCCCGTACTGGAAAAAAGAAAAAGAAATAATTACACTGAAAGTCACCGAAAACATATCTTACGGAGAGGCACGAAAGCGGCTTTCTCTTCCTCAAAAGCCACACTACTCCGTTGTGACGCAGCAGGGCGCGGCATCACAGCGGTCGTCGGCACCTGCCCAGGAAGCACACAGTTCTTCCAGGGCAGCGCCACCTGCGCCCTTGGTGGAGTCAGCTAGCGCTACTCCACCACCACCCACAAAGCTGGCTGCGCGGACCCCCAGGTCAGCCGGCCCAAAGGCCTCGACCCATGAGTCGAGGCCTAAAACTGACAATCCTGTGCTTTCTGCACAGTCGTCCACCGCATCTGAAGATGCGATGGACACAACTTCTTCACCCCAGCTGCCTAGGCGGCAAAGCTCACTGGAGCGAAAAAGAAGGGGAAAAATCCCAATAACAGGTCCCAAGGACCTACAAACCTAAGTTTAAACTTGTCCCCTAAATAACTTTTAATTATGGCGCTCCTCATTTATTGGAACTGCCGAGGACTCTTTAAAAATTTAGATGATATATATGAAATTCTTGCGGACTATCAACCAAACATACTTTGTCTGCAAGAAACCCATTTAAAACCAGCAGACTCAAATTTCCTTAAGCAATATAATATATTCAGGAACGACCGGCAAGGCAGCTCTCACTCCTCTGGTGGCATTGCCATTGTAACACAAAAATCAATCCCCTCTCGAAACATCTCACTCAACACAGACTTAGAGGCAGTGGCAATCAGAAGCTTAGTTTATGGTAAAATAACAATGGTATGTTCCCTATATATTGCTCCAACTTATAAGCTAAGTAGCGAAAGTTTTGAAAAATTGATTGATCAACTTCCGGAACCTTGGTTGCTGGTCGGAGACTTTAATGCTCACCACCCATTATGGGGATGTACAAGAACGGACTCTCGAGGTGTTCTAATCGAAAAGTTCTTATTGTCCTCGGGATCATGCTTACTAAACACGAAACAGCCAACTTACTACAATATAGCACATAACTCTTACACATCCATAGATCTAGCCATTGGCTCCTCGATGTTCCTGGCGGCTACAGAGTGGACTGTCATTAACAACCTATACGGAAGTGACCATTTTCCGATCTTAATAAAATATACTGGGAACGGAAATGAAAATGTGTCGAATCCCAGAAAATTCAAAGAAAATGCAGCCAACTGGAAGATGTTCAGGGAACACTCATCACTGCCTTGTTCATCCATTAGTGGTCTAGATGTAGATGAAACTCAGCGCTTGATCACACTGCACATTATAGAAGCTGCAGAAAAATGCATCCCACAAACGTCAAGTAAGCCACGAAACAAACGAAGACCCTGGTGGAATGCAGAATGTAAGACTGCTCGTGAAGCTCAGAACAAGGCATGGTCGAACTTGCGACGACACCCCACTGCCGAAAACCTAATAGCCTTTAAGCGAGCAAAGGCAAATGGCAGGCGTGTTCGACGCATCTCCAAGCGAGAAAGCTGGGCCTCGTTCCTTTCGTCTGTGAACTCTTATACTGACGCACACAAAGTCTACAACAGAATAAGAGCACTCAAAGGATATAACACTCTCACACCTCTTGTCAGCACTAGTGGCGACACACTAGAACATCAAGCAGACACACTAGGGAAACACTTTGAATACATATTTAGCTCGGCACACTATACAGATTCCTTTCTGCGGCACAAGGTGACCGAAGAGAGTAAACCTATACATGATAAGAGACCATGCACAGGAGGGTACAATAGCCCGTTCACACTACAGGAGCTGAAGAGTGCACTAGACACATGCAAGAACACAGCAGCTGGTGCTGACAGGATCACATATGCAATGCTCAGGCACCTCCATGTGGACACCCTCGAAACCCTACTCTGCCTGTATAATAAAATATGGGCCACAGGACGCTTTCCTCAAGCATGGAAGGAAGCAATCATTGTCCCGATATTAAAATCTGGCAAAGAACCCACACTTGCAGCGAGCTATCGGCCCATTGCCCTAACCAGTTGCTTATGCAAGCTTTTCGAAAAAATGGTAAACCGTCGTCTTGTTCACTTCCTAGAATACAATGGCCTTCTTGACACAAACCAAGCTGGTTTTAGGGCTGGGCGATCAACAGACGATCAGCTCATTGCATTTGAGTCCTATGCAAGGGATGCTTTTGTACACAAACAACACTGTCTATCTGTCTTTTTCGATCTTGAAAAAGCATATGATACCACATGGCGCTATGGTATTATCCGCGACCTCTTCTCTCTTGGTATCACAGGGAACATGTTGAACACGTTAAAAAGCTACTTGTCTGCACGAACCTTCAAAGTTCGTGTTGGCAATACATACTCGAAGCTGTTTATACAGGAAAATGGTGTCCCTCAAGGTGGTGTCCTCAGCTGCACGCATTTTATTGTCAAAATGAACTCGCTAAAGGGCGTGCTGCCAAGAACCATCTCTTATTCTTTATATGTCGATGACGTCCAGATAAGTTTCAAATCTTGCAACCTGGCCATCTGTGAACGCCAGATTCAACTAGGCGTCAACAAACTGTCTAGGTGGGCTGACGACAATGGGTTTAAGTTTAACTCTGCAAAGACCGTCTGCGTGCTTTTCACTAAGCAGCGTGGCATTAGACCTGAGCCCAACATTACACTGAGTGGTCAGAGCCTTGCAGTTCAAAAAGAACATAAATTTCTTGGTGTAGTTTTTGATGAAAAGCTTTCCTTCATATCACACATAAAACAGCTGAGATTAAAATGTCTGAAGGCAATGAACCTGCTAAAAATTCTGTCCCACCAGTCCTGGGGCACAGATCGTGACTGCCTCTTGAGCCTTCTGAATAGCGTAGTTTTGTCTCGTATTGACTATGGCTCAGTGGTTTATGGGTCAGCATCACCTTCTGCCCTAAAAATGCTCGATCCAGTGCACCACCTTGGCCTTCGCCTTGCCACGGGTGCTTTTCGAACTAGCCCAATTGCTAGCCTCTATGTTGAGGCTAACCGATGGTCATTACAGCGAAGAAGACAATTTACTGCTGTAAGATATGCTACCAAAATATTGTCTCAACTGGACCATCCTTGTTGCCGGCTCCTGCTTGACACAGCTAACACAGAACTTTTCACAAGAAAACCGTCACTAACACCACCATACCCAATAAGACTAGCCACTCATATTGAATATCTGGACATCCCGGTTGGCAGCCTCCATACAACTTCCATAAAAGACTTCATCGCTCCGTGGGAAATGCACGCTGTTAATTGCGACCTAACATTCCTTCAAGTCGGGAAACATGCCCTTCCTATAGCCATACAACAGCACTTCATGTCTCTGCAGGCAAAATACATTTGTAATGAGTATTACACTGATGCTTCAAAGTCGACTCAAGTCTCATGTGCCACACATGGACCACAATTTGCACAGACATACAAGTATATTTACTGCAGAATCCCACGGTATCCTGTTAGCCGTGAGACACATTATAGAAAACAAAATACAGTCATCGGTCATCTACACAGACTCCCTTAGTGTTTTAACCTCCCTAACTTCTTGGAAATGGCACAATAAGAACCCAGTCCTGAATACTCTATTTAACAACCTTATCACTGCCCATAAATTACAACTTAAAATTACACTTTGCTGGGTGCCAGGCCACTGTAGCATACCAGGTAACGAGGCGGCTGATAGGCTTGCTGTGTCAGCTGCCTGTCGAAATACTACAGACATCGACAAAATAATATACCAGGACCTCAAGCCACACATTAAAAACAAAATTCGACAACAGTGGCAAGAGGAATGGGACACAGCGACTGAAAATAAACTACACACTATAAAACCTATCATAGGCAGGTACACTACAGACAAAAGAGACAGATTCAAAGAAGTAGCCTTGTGCAGGCTGAGAATAGGCCACACACATACTACACACTCATACCTTTTAACGAACTCTGCTGCACCACGCTGCTCGAGATGTGGTGGTCATCTTACAGTAATACATATTTTAATTGAATGTCCAACACTTGAAAAACAAAGGCGAAATCATTTTCCCGAAATACACAAAAAACATATACCGAAACATCCGTGCATATTTCTCGGCGATGACCCAATGTTCTCACCCGAAAGAGTTCTTAAATATTTTTCAAAGGTAGGGTTTTTATGTCATTTTTTATCAACGCCCACCCGTCCCTCTTACTTAGATAACTAGCGTTTTAACATTTACATTTCTTCTTTTAATATTTCACTCAGACCACTATACATCTCGGAACGTTTTAGGCTCTATACACCACTGTTTTTAGAGATCATACACTGCAAACGAACTTTTAGGCCCTATACACCATAGCTTTTAGCACATCATCATCATAATCGCCAAAACTATCATATCAACCGGAGATGGCATTTCACCTTGTGTTTGGCGCTCTTTGGCCATAGATGCCCTTGCGCCAGAAAAAAATCAGTTCATCATCAACAAATGCCACTGCATTCAGATTTTCATTTCGAAATGAAATATTTCTAGTTTCCCATCTGCTCGCCAGATAAAGTAATGGTACAAATTTCTGGCCACAGCTACATTTTTGGGGCGAGTCTTCGCTTCAGCGAAGTTTTTGCTAAGTGGAGCTGGATTTAAAAATACATTTGACAATAAAATAAGCATAGTGCCACCCATCTGTGCACTTCCATTGGGCCATTCTTTTTTTTTTCACTAAAAACTTTATCGATGTGACCCGCCCATGGCACGCACATAAAGGCCGCCGTTGCTTGGTGGTGATGACAACCGGGCTGGCTGCCTTGAGACAAGGCTTAGGTGTCTGCTTCCTGAAGTTGAAGCTTGCCTTGCAGCAAGCTGTGTTCTTCAGTTGAAGTTGAGAGTGCACCGCATCTCTAGGTGTGTATGGCGATAGCTGAGCGGATGGAATTTGGCTGGCGTCAACCTTGAATTTGCAGCCATTTAAACTCCATGTGCGCAAGCTTTCGGTCGAAGACGAAGCTGTGGGCTGGGCACTTGCTTAGTCCCCCCAACCACCTCATTGCTTAGCCAGAAGTTATTCATTATACTTCTAGCTTTCTAGTTGCTCCCTTGTGCACAGAAGTAGTGTGCATCTTTGCATTGCAGGCTCGCTGGCCTGTTTGTTAATGCTGAATCAGTGTAAGCTTTAAATATGCAGAGGTTTCTGTGTATGATATTGGATTTAAATATTTGCTCCGTGCTATAACTGCTGCCATTTTTGAGACTGAAGATTGCTCACAAATGAGAATATTAAGGTCTATGTTCTTTGATGTGTAACCTATTGTTGGCACATGTCTGGATTTCCTGCAAATAATGAAAAACTGGTATCAGTAATCACTGTAGAGTATGGTTTTTCTAAAAGCTGTTCAGCGGCAACAATGGGATGCATCCTCTGCTTTTTGCAGAAATAAGAAACAGCTTGGCTTGGTAGATGGGCAAGTTGTGTAGTCCCTTAGAGATGCCATTTGTCTGCTCATTAAAATTAACATCAGAAGGAAGAGCCATTGCTTCTCTAAATGCAACAGGGTAAAGATGCAGGTGTAACTTTTGAAAAAACAAAACAAAACAGTTTGCCCATCCACCAAACAGTGCTTTTAGTTGCTTCCTTGTGTGGAAGGTGGAATAGTGTCCTGGCTTAGCTTCTTGGCTCACGTCTGCAAAAACCACTCTCAACCACCAGCAGTTTCTATTTAATTCGAGAAAATGTAGGCAAGCATCAATGTGTAGTTATATCTCAAAGAACTTAAGACCATAATCTGTGACCTTGTGAGCGATGGCAGTTTGCTTTAATAGTTGCACGCAGGATCATTTGGTGCAGGACGTAGTGGTTCGAAACTGTGCTGCTGTGTATAATTGTACGGGCTCTTCTTGGCAGGGCCAGCTTAGTTGCTTTGCTTGTCTTGTAACCTCCATCATTGAAATCTTTCAGTTCATGCACCTCAACAACTTGAAGCTGATATGCAGGGCACACCAGTTAGTTCACGAAGGTGAGGCTGTATAACTTCTCATTTTTGCTAGCATTGCTTTGTTCTTGACCTTTTTATTTGAATTGTGGTTCCAGGCTACAAGTACATGTTTGATGACAAGCTGGTGACAGTTTGGTCTGCACCGAACTACTGCTATCGATGTGGCAACATTGCTGCTGTTCTGGCCTTCACGGACGTTAACACTCGAACCGCAAAGCTGTACCATGCAGTGCCAGACACAGAGCGTGTGATACCACCCAGGAACACAACACCGTACTTCTTGTAGCGGGGATCGTGATGCTGTACCCATCCATAGACAGCTTGTGAAGCAGTGAGACATGCTGTTAATGAGAGGGCAGTTTGTGTCATTTCAAAAGTGTGGACTTTGGTCCTGCTGCTGCCAGCCTTTGGTGTACTTTGCCAGAAAGCTCGGCGATATTTTTTGTATTCAGTATTGCTTTACGTGCTGAGAAAAACTTTATTAAATCAGCACTGCATGTGTAAATCATCACATATTGTGGCATTGTCATAAGGGGCTTAGACAATGGTAATTAAAATACCCATGTTCATTTTATTGGATTTGGCTTATTGCATCATAGTGGAGCATGCTTCTAGTTCCTTATGATACTTGATGGCCCATGTACTGTGGTTAAGTGACATATCATATTGAATTGTGTTATGTTACACTGTGGTGACTTCCTTGCAGTGCCCTTTTCACTGAGTTTTAATAGCTTCAATGTGCGCTATGGTATTCTTATTAAAGAAGTTAAAACCTGATGTTTCTATGTTGATAATGATAGCACTTTCATGTGTTTGTGTATTCATATCCCAAAGTGATTCCTGTTGAGACTAGACTGCATAAACATGCTATGTGTAAATTTTTATAGCCTGTGTTGCATTTAATTGTAGGTGGATTTTCCATCTGTTGTAAACTTGGATTATAGTGCTTGCATATTTTATATAGCTTCTTTTCTTGGAAAGCTGAAATATTTAAGGGTAGAATATTGTATTGATTTTAGTAATCAGTATTTTTATGTGAATGTTTTGGAGTCTGATGACCGACCACAGGCATTGCTTATTACTTAAAACCCATTTGGAGCAGTTTTATGAATTTTGCAGAAATCAAAACATTGCTTGCATCTGGAACAAGCTTGCTGGCTTGCTTCCAAACATTTAACAGCTGTCTGGTGGCTTCACAGCAAGAATGAGCATCACTGAGGTGTTAGTATTGGCAGCATAGTCCTTGGTCCAGGGGCAGAGTGGCACAATAAATGCCTATTTCAAGCTCTGATTTCTTGTTTTGATCTGCAGAAGTGCCTATTTATGCTGAAGTAGGACCCTTTGCTCAGATTGTTACCCAAAACACCATTTATGGTACAAGATATATGCTACAGGGCCCATGAAACTAGAGAATGCGCACAACCATTAGGTATCCCTTCAGCTATCTGGCCACATCTCTTCATATTTGCAGTTAAATATGACTAGATGTAGCCAGGGCAGTGATGGCTGGTTGGATGATCATACAGTGCGCCGACAAATAACGCAAAGCTCATTCGCCTGCTTGTCCAGCGACATGTTGCAGGTTGAAAGCAGACTTCCTGAACAGGGTGATGGTTTATTCACGGCAGACCAGGGTATAGGACAATCGGAAAGAATGCAGGCGGCCGAGACTGTATGCTGTCGCCAATTTTGCGGCAAAAAATCCTCTTAAATGTCCTTGCTCAGGATTCTGGGATACACGTCACACACCAATCGGAACTAAGCTTCTTATGGCCAGTCATGGAATTTTGGCGCAATTAAAATAGACCAGTGTGCCGGCTTTTTTTTTTTTTTTTTTTCCTTTTTTCCAGCATCACTCGCATTTCTCAAAGCTGTTAAGCATCTTAAACGTGGCTGCAGCCGCGCAGACCGACAGGCGCCGTGAACAGGAACAATGAAAGAAACTGCATCTGGTAGACTCCTCTCTCGTAACTCGAGAGAACAGTGAAATCATGCATGTCGAAACTTGGCCTACAGAACAGCTTGAAGGAAACTTATCAACTTCTCTGTTCGCTTGCAGTTGTAGGTTGTAGACATACTGCAACACGGTCATCGCGTGTGCAAGACAATAAGGTAATCTTCATTAAACATAGAGGTAAGATCAAAGGATGGTCAGTCGACCTTTTAAATTTATTTCAAAATTTTGTATATTACTACAATGGAAAAGAGATGTGCATTTGGTTTTGCTGCCAAAACATTTAATAAAGAGGTGGAATGCCGCACTTATCTTCTCTGCAGTTTTGGCAAACTTTGGTTATGAATTGCACAAAATATAAAAAGTGGGTTGCTGAAAATTGCCTGACTAAAAGTATATGTCTTGATTTGTATTCAGTTATTTTTTGCTTTTTTGGGTAGTGTAGATGGTTTTTAAAAAATTCTCAAAATCAGTCCGGGAAAGGAAATTTTACTTTTCAGGCCTTTAAAATAAAAAAAATGTTTGTGGTAAAGCGACAATACTTCCAATGTCCTCAGCATACTCGTCAAACTGCTAAAGCTTGTGTTCATATTACGTTCGGATAAATACAGACACGGGAAAACAGCAATGAAAATTTCTGAAGACAATTAAAAAGAATGTTTCTGAAGATCTGGATCCTAGCTAGTTGGTTCATATCTCGAGTAAAAGATAAACAGCCAAACGACAAACGCCACAGATGGAGATACGTGTCGTGCCTGTGTCATAGATTCGTGTGTTTCATCTAATGCAACCACATGTCACCAATAGGATCTCAACTCGCGATAATATGGCAAACGGTGAAATTCACACGTATATCGACATGAACCGTGCCTTTGTAATGTTAGGAGACGCCTACCAAAAGTGAAAGGTCGGCGGTCGGCTCCCGAGAGCATGGGAGCACACTTGTGGAAGGCATCGTCCGCAGCGCATAGCTCCGATTCCGCTGCAGAGAACCAGTATGCAAGTATCTGGATCCTAGCTAGTTGGTTCATATCTCGAGTAAAAGATAAACAGCCAAACGACAAACGCCACAGATGGAGATACGTGTCGTGTCTGTGTCATAGATTCGTGTGTTTCATCTAATGCAACCACATGTCACCAATAGGATCTCAACTCGCGATAATATGGCAAACGGTGAAATTCACACGTATATCGACATGAACCGTGCCTTTGTAATGTTAGGAGACGCCTACCAAAAGTGAAAGGTCGGCGGTCGGCTCCCGAGAGCATGGGAGCACACTTGTGGAAGGCATCGTCCGCAGCGCATAGCTCCGATTCCGCTGCAGAGAACCAGTATGCAAGTTCAAACGCATCAGCGAAACAGGACCACTCACAAACGGCACAGCGTCACCGTGCAGGCGCCCGAGAATACGTCAAGGGTTCATCGATGGGATAATTTTCATCGTTCAGCAATCGGACCAATCTCGTCAAAATACGTTTATTCAGCATACGTAAGTACGTGCAAAAAAATCAAAATATGCTAATAAAGCAATGTCGGACACTGCTGATGCGTTTATCGGATGATTTGGGCAGCCTCTGCGAGAGCTTGGTAAGTGCCCTGGTGCCTCCGGCCAGTCGCAGGTGCCAGGCCCAGGTATGGCCGGAGGAACGCCTCAAACCACGGGTCCAAGCAGCGCTGCAGAACGCCTCAGACCAGCCACCGAAGTTCGAGGCGGCCTCTCCCTGACGAGGGTGACGGTGTCCTGCGTCCCGTCGCAGGAGTAGTTGGACAGGAAGGTAGCGTTCAGTAGGCAGTCACAACCGTCATCGGACGACCCGCGACCTGGCCATCCTTCAAGTCGAGGGACGCGAACAAAAGACATGCCGCCGCCCTCCGTGACGCGGTACGGGGTGAATCCAATGGAACTGCAGAAGTCGTTCAAAGAAAGCAGGTGCAACTGCCACTTGCCTCGCCGTTCGAGTTCTGCAGGAACGCGGAAGTTCGTCTCGAGTCCGTTGTATGAGAATTGGAAAATGTGCTGGCACATCTCCGAGAATGTTGCGGTGTGATCAGATTTGTTGAACACTGCGTCATGGACGCACGGCATTATGCCAGGCTGCTAAAAAGTAGGGCCAGACTCTTCTCACAGGAAGCCGCAGTGATAATGAGGTAACCCTGAAAGGCCGAGACTGACTGGGCACTCTACGGCAACACTAGTAACACCGTTGTTCTCTGCACTAGGCAAATGGCGCAGGAACGCCCGAACGACGAGCGAACGTTCTTCGAACCTGCATCACCGCGTGGGAGATACTAATTTGTTCTTGTTGCGCTATAAAAATATATGTAAAATTACACTTTTTTTTTCAGTATATTTAGGTTGTAATTAGGAATGCTCATTTTCTGTTACAGCTGTCACGTGAGCGCCCGGCTTAGGAAAAAAAAAACGTTTCCGAAATGCATGGAGCTCAAAATAAATTGCATATTTGAAGAGTACAACGATATTCGTTGGTAATTTTATGCAGAGAATAATATAGATATCATGGTATCTGCGGAGCTGCTCTTCTGCATTCTGCAGCGTTGAAGTGGGGTAGGGTGCCCTAGCTGTAGGAGCTTTGTAGCTATTTCCAGAAGGACACTTGTTCCCTGTGCATGCGCAGCCGACGCCTGGCAACGAAAGCGCAGAGAATTTCATTTTAAGGCGAAAGCCTTTATTGGCTCATACTGTGGCCTGTTCGGTCAAACTATAGCTGTCAATTATCCTGACAGCCCGCCGGGCACGAGAAACGTACCTTCTTTGTCTAGTGTCATGCCAGCGCGATGGTCGTGGTGAAACACTTTATGCAATGTTGGAAGCCTTAAGTGATTACATACTAATAATGGGTAGGCTCTTGGCTGCGTGTTGTGGCCGGAAGCTAGTGCTTCCCAGCGACTCCCAAAGCCCAGTCAGTCAGCCGCTTTTGAACGGCCGGGTCAGAGCTGGATACCGCAGCCTCCCATTGCTCGAGGTCGGAGAGTTGCCAAGTGGCTGGACGGTGGAATTCCGAGTATTTGATCATAATGTGTTCAAACCAGCTTTAGGTGCCCCACACATGGTGCGCTGCAGCGAGAACATTACTGTATGTATCAAAACTAAGGAAGCAGGGGATGGGAATGTACGGGACTGAAGCTGGCGCCATATCACCCGTTGTAGCTTAGAAATTTATGAGGAGGAGTGTAGATGGTTCGTTGATCACGGTAATGGAGAGAGATTTCGTGATAGGATACCATGCGCTCACGAGCATCTCCTCAGGCAGTGGCAGTCCCTGCTCGGCTGACGTATCCTCGAGCAAAAGAGTGAACTGCTTCGTTGCCTGGGTGACCCGTATGAGCGGGCACAGATATTAATTGAATAGGGTGTTCGGGGGTGGGGAGGGAGGCGAGGAACCGGAAGGCTAGGCCAGTGATCCGACCGCGGGCGAAGTTCCGTGCGGTGGATTTAGAGTCGCTAAAGATGGTGGCCGGTACAGTAGCTACGGCGAGGGCAACCACCACCTCCAGGGAAGTGGAGGCAAAAGTTGTACCGGCCGCGACCAGTTGCAATTGAGTTGGAGATAGCGCTGAGGGCGAACGCAGGGCGGGAGGGGTATGAGGCAGCGTCTACGTAAAGGGTCTCTAGCTGGAAGACAGTGTTTTTGAAGAGCTTCAGCGCGTGCCTTGCGGCGAGCGACATGGTTCTCTGGGTGCATATTCTTAGGCAGAGGATGCACCTTAACAACGCGGTGTATCGCAGGGGGAGTAGTGACCGGGAGCGAGCGAGGATGTTGCGGTCGGTGAGGGTAGATGATAGTCGCTCCAACTGGGCTGAGCGGTGGGATTCCGTGAGCTCAGCCAGAGTTATGGATGCCCATGTGAAGAAGGCGCTCATTGGAGGTGTAGAGGGGTACGTTGAGGGCGGCCTTGTATGCCTGTCGGCTAAGGGCGTTAACCTTGTCTTCCTATGCCCGCGTAAGGAAGAGGTAGGGGAGCGAGTACACAACATGGCTCAGGACAAATGCCTGTACCAGGCGTCTGAGGTCATGCTCGCGCATGCCGCGATGGCAGTTGGCTATGCAGCAAATGAGGCGGATTGTTTGATGAACCATCATCGTCAGCTTAGTGATGGTTGCAGTATTCTTGCCATTGTTTTGCATCAGGATACTAAGAATCAGGATTTTTTCCACTTCTGGTATCCGGTTGTTGTCAACTGTCACGAAGATGGGGGGAGGAGGGCCTCTGTCTGTCCGACATATAGGAGGTCAGAGTATGACAAGCTCCGATTTGGTAGGGGAACAAGCCAAGTCGACATTTGCGACAAAAGATACTACAATGTCTGCTCTGGCCTGTAATGTATCTTCTATGGCGCCAATTGTTACCCGTGGTGGTCCACAGTGTAATATCATCGGCGTATAAGGAGTGGGACAAGGCTGGAATTTGGTTGAGGGCGTGTGCCATGGGGATGAGGGTAATATTAAAAGTAGTGGAGAGAGGACAGAGCCCTGTGGTGTTCCAATGCTACCAAGCTTGAAAGATGGAGATGAGAGGGAGCCGATGGTGATTTCTGCTGTGCAGTGACAAAGAAAGGCGGATATGTACGGGTGGACACGCGAGCCGACTTGAAGCGATGAAAGATCATCTAAAATGGCTGCGTGACGGACATTAGCAAAGGCCTTTGTGAGGTACGTCTAGGGCAAGAATTCCTCGGCTGCGCTTTGGTGGCGAGGGTTATGAATGTCTGCAGCATAACATCCTGTGTGGAAAGATATGGCCGGAAGCCGACCATTGTGTCAGGGAAGAGGTTTTGGTCGCCTGTGCGGTTCTGGAGGCGTGCGAGCACATGTTCAAAGAGTTTGCCAAGACAAGAAGTGAGAGATATGGACAAACTGCTTCATACGAGTTTCAGAATGTGTGCTCACCGTGAAAGAGTTGTGCAGGTTGATGCGCAATTTGTCATTGATTCTGGCTTCATTGTAGTCGACTACTGCTCCGGCAAAGAGCAGAGGCAGGAGTGCACCTCCATTGATTAGACGAAGATTCAAGTCCCTGCCCGGTTGGAAAACAACTTTGTAGTCCGATGTCGGCAACCGGGAAAGAGGAGCATGCCTCTTCAGCTTGGGAGTGGAAGTCTTGCCTTTCGGCGCGGAAGCAAGGTTGTGCGAACTTGTCGAGGCTCCAGCAGACGCGGACGCGCCGCTGTCCGAGGCTTGCTCCAGGTTGGGGTAGAGCTTGTTCCGGGCCCGCACCGCACGGGCCCAACGAGGATTGTTATGAAATTCTTCTGGTGAAATATCTTCTCCTTCTACACCAACTGCCATCTTGAAAGATGAAGCAGTCAAAGAGTTTGGGCGATGAGCAGCCGGCGGCGCTAGGCCTGACCGGCAAATGTAGGAGCCCTTGGTGAGCTAGGCCTGACGAGACGCGCTCCGGCACAAAGAAGAAATCTTCAAGAGATGGGAAAATATGGACAGAGATTGTCCGAAAATGTCTGAAACTGGCACGGAGCACCTTCACTAGAGATTTAGCTTACCGTGATCCGCGATCCGCCACCGTGACTCTCTACCGCGCGTGGGCGGGGCGCTCAAACTGATTGGACCCGACGCAGCAGGTCTGTGTGCCGGCATCCAGTATGTGGCGCCATCTGTTGGCGTCAAGGGGGTCTGAGCATGCGCAGTGGAATGTGCGGTGGCGGATCACGGTAGCGGATCGCGGTTCACGGTAAGCTGAAACTCTCTACTGACCGATTTGATGGCGATTAGGTCATTTCAGGTCGTAATTTCGCCACGGAAGTTGAAAATCGCAGGAGCCGACGTGTCCGCTGGCTCCGAATGCTGGTGGCATTCCCCAGCGCGGTTGCCATGGAGACCACCGCTGCTAGTTAGTGGTAGTTAGTGACCGATAAAGATAGTGATAGTAACAGTAATGATGATAACGACAGAGATGACTATGACGCCATCACCTGGTGATGTTATGACAAGCCGTGACGTCACGATAACGTCACATTCGGATATGTCTAATAACCGAAACTGACGTCATGATGGCGTCACATCCGGTCATGACGTCACCAGGCGACTCACGCATGTACGAAGTACTCCGCCGGGCGTCCATGCGGCGCCTTTAACTTGGCTCTTCCTCGAATGCCAAACCAAACAGCATACAGAAGCAGACGCAGTGGAGCAAGCATCAGCGGCGTTTCAAATTGTTTTACAGGAAATATAAAAGGCGCAGTATCTGTCACAATTATCTATGAACACCTTAACCGAGCCGTAAGGAAAACGTGGGGGTGAAAAAAGAGAGAAAGAGGTAAGAAAGAGGGAAAGAGGTGCCGTAGCGGAGTTGCTTCGGACCACCGCGCAATAGAGTCTTTCGCCTCATCGCAGTTAGTGGACCAAAGTGTCCACTAGAATTTATTTTTTGCGTCGCGGGTAAGACTGGGCAGCACAGTGAGAGGCAAGATTCTGTGGTACTTGGACTAATGAGAAATTGGCTTACGATTACGACAGTCGGTAAAGTGAAATTTGAGGCCTGTGGTATTGGAGCAAAAGCTTCCGACCTGTCGAGCCGCTTGACCTTCAACGAGCCAGAGGTCATAGTGTGGCTGTAAAGTATGCATGGTACTACCTGCGGTGTACCAGCACTTGACCTTTGACGGCAGGTACAGTATCACGTGTTCCCTCTTGTAGTTGACGGAGCTTTGAACTCCATAGTATCGGCAACTTAATCACTGAAAAACCATGTCTGCCCATGTCTAAACCTAAGCCTAACCAAAGCAATACTAAGAAAAACCATGCTCTCGCTTCGCCTAACTAGTCTTAGCAGGATTAAACTTCACCCCCCCCCCCCTTTTTTTGTTTTGCGATATGCCTGGTACTCTCTCCCTTTGTGTGTGTGAGTCGCGCACGTCGTTACAGCTTGCTCTACTTTCCCGCCCATCCTTAAATTGACATTCACACGTTTCTCAGTTCTTCACTGTTACAAAAACAGGCCCCGTTGCCGTGCCGTCTCTTGTAGCGCGTAGGCGTGGCCTAGCTTTTGCGCAAACATTTATATGGATAAGGCCAGCGACAAAGACGAAGTGCTTGTGCGTAGACATAGATGCAATAGCGCTTTGTTAACACTAGCGTGCAAGTTTACTGAAAGCTGTTGGGTGAACATGGTTGGAAACGCGAGCGTAACGTCTGCCTGTGTTAGTGTGTCGGGTGCAACGTTTTTTGGAATGGGGATTATTCTGAGGTTATCCGGGAGCGAAGAAGGAAGGGTAATTATAGGGAGGTCTATAGGTTTGAGTGCAACCTGCTGTAGTATCCAATGTCCTTGTTTGGTGCTAGAAAGACGTGCCATTTGCCGGCCGCGATGTTGTTGTATGAGGTCTCCCAGGGGCAAGAACAGCCCCGTAGAGTATAGGCGCTCCGTGGACGTATGTACAGGGACGTTAAGGGCGGCCTTGTACAATATGTGAAGCGCAATCTCTATCTGATGTCTTTGGCGACAAGTTAGTTAGGAATCGTATATAAAATTTTGCTAAGTGCTAATGCGTGGACAAGCTGCCTGACTTGACCCTCGCGTAGCCCGGCGTGCTTATTGACTATGCGGCGAACTAGATGCGTAAGCTGATTGCAAACTTTAACGGTTGTAGATACATTGGCCTGATTGGTTGACTCATGGATATGAAGTCCGAGGATCCGGCAGGATGATACACGAGGGATGGGGCGACCTGCCATTGTGAGATTGATCAGCTGGTTATGTTGGCGTTGATAGCGAGTTTTTGCAATCAGCAACAATTCGGATTTTTCAGGTGCGGGAGATAGCCCTACTTTATCAAGGTAACTAACGACTGCATCGATACCTTGCTGTAGGGTCTCCTCTACTGCTCCAGGAGACCCAGAAGTGCACCAAAGAGTAAGGTCGTCTGCATAGAATGTGTGTTTTAGGTTTGGGATAGACGCTAAAATACGAGATAGAGGAGCCATTGCAAGGTTAAAAAGGGTCACCCAACAGATTCCACGATCATCTACACAGATGCATCACGAACTAACGTCGGAGCGGCTGCTTACTCAATTCAGAGCTGTAGCGATGTAGTGACGCATACCCTCGGTCCTTACATAGATCCTCCTCCTACAGCGACTCTCGAGACCCTACCAATAGTTACCAGTATTCAAGACCTCGCACTAAGCACCCCCTAACCCTTCAGGATATACCATATACACTGATTCAATACAAGCTATACGCGCCATTCACACGGGTCGCATTCCTGAAGAACTACACGATGATCTACACAGAGCTCTTACCAAACTACGTCCCCACACTGTAACACTGAGGTGGATTCCTGGTCACGCTGGAATCCCAGGCAATGAGGTAGTGCATCGCCTCGCCCGCGAACTTCAACACCGGGCGCCTGGGATTCCCTGGCCTTATCCACCAACGTGGGACACTACTCTTCACTACAAAAAAGAAATCAACGTTCACTACGACAACATTAGAGAAACTCTCCGTACACTTCCTCTTCCTGATAAATCTCTCACTACCACGCAAATCCGCATTCTTAGACGCATACAACTAAATACACTGCTTACTCCTGCCCGATCTTTTCTATACAGAATCATACATTCCCCTGCATGCCCAAATTGCCCAGAACACTATGCAAACTTGGAGCATTGCATCTTTTCATGCCCTGTCGCCCTCCAATCTCCTCGCCATCATATTTTTAAAGCGGTAACCGAATGGTCCCTGGCGATCCGTGGCGCGACGCCGCCGCCAACGAGTGTCGTTGCCGCTGCGCTGGTGCACACCGCACGGAGCGACGGGGCTCAGCGACCGAGAGGCGCGTTTTCAGTGTTGCTGTTACCGCTGCCTCGTCTTTCGGTCAAGAGGAATACAGTTACGCTATACCCAGTTTATTGCATTAAACATGATAATAAAACACGGATGAAATTTCTTTACCGCATTGCATTTTAAAGAGTCACAGCGCAGCGGTGCGCTACTACACTGCGATCCCGAGTTGCATTACAAACAGTGACTTTCTCCTGCTCCTTTCGAAAATGAACAATATCTAGCCACTCTAGCCTTTTTTTTTTTCTTTTAATACCTTACCAAGCTTTTACTGAATTGTCTCGATGCGATATATACGAATACGGATCAGACGAAGTGAGCACCTGCAGGCACCAGGTTCTTCGCCCAAACCGGATTATAAAAACAAACTTCACCGGCATAAAAAAAGGTTAAAAGCCAGAACGAAAGTTGAGCCCCCCAAACCCTTCTGCGATTGGCTGCCTCGCGAGCTGCTTCCGGGTGCACCCGGTGATCGAGGATGCTACCAGAAACCGTGAGCGACAGCGACGAGCGGTATATTGCCTATAAATGAAGTATGGTGGTAAAATGTGCGAATTCTTGTTTTGTTTATGTTTTTCACAAAAAGCAGAATAAATTTGGAAATTTCCCTAATTTCGCGGCTAGTTGGCGGCGCAGCTGGCCCTTTCCAGCCAAGGTTTGCTTTAATCATTGAACCATTGCTGCGGGAGTATTATGCTCAGAAATAAACCTGGTAACGCGAGTTTGGATGTGTTCAAGGTTTTCTCTGGGATACAAGCGAATAGCGTATGGCGTTCAGATTTGTAATGAAAAGCTATTCTTTTGCTTTTTTTAGGGGGGGGGGGGTGACTTTATGCAAGTGATGTCGAATGAGGATAAGCATTAGATGTTGAATATATCTACTCCGTGTCATGTTTACTGAAAACTTGATCCCAAGATATTTATGGTGATAAACATTTCCAAGACGTCGGCAGACGTGCACGGGTGATTAGCACATGTTGACATTTCCCATTAATCGGCATGCCCCACTTAAATAAACATAGGTTGCTGAGTACACTGTTAACATGTATAGACCTCCTTCATGTTTGCAAACAAACAAGACGATCGAGGTGGCGCTGCTCTCGTCAGCGATCCCATGGTAGGCAAAAAGCACGACCGCGGCCGCGGCACTGTGGTTAAGCTTGCCAAGGCCGTGTTATTGTGATCTGTAGGCGTTTTCTTGGCAGACGAAATGACCATGTGCTAGTATTTCGTGAGCCTCAGCGGTGAGGACAAATACGATACATTGTTTAACAAAGGACAAAGCGCTAACGACACATTCACAAGAAAGAAGACACGGGCCAGCGCTTGTTCGTGTCTTCTTTCTTGTGAATGTGTCGTTAGCGCTTTGTCCTTTGTTAAAAAAAAATGCTGCACCAACTAGCCCAACAAAAAGTCCTTCTTGAATACGATACATTGAAACGTACACGGCGTGCAGCGTACGCACCCGCACGCCGTACCGATGGAGATTGGGTTCAAGGCGCCCAAGAGAAGCGTTGCTGCCAGCCAGAGAAAATGACCAACGTTGACATCTATTTGCTGTTTTCTTCCAGAAAATTAGGCGCGGAACGTATAGAGAATTACGAAGCTTCAGATGCTTACAACTACTTTGAGTCGAGTAAGCTGACGGTGATTTTTCTCGCCATAAATAGCGCGCGCAAACCGCGTACGAAATAGTCCGCTCGAAGCATCATTGCGTTATCGGATGATTCTTCACACCGAGCGGCAAATGAGCGTTCTTGATAAGCACGAAGCACCTCGCTAGCGTCGAGTGGCTGTATGGTTAGGATGATTTAGGTCAGCACGGCAACAGTAGTCTTGACACCGCACGGATTTGCGTACCAATTCGTTGAAATCACAAAGCGGCGCTTCTTTTATATCTGCTCTGTTCGTGGGCGGCTGCCGTCGTTAATGCTAGCAATTTTATCCCGGGTAGTCACGCTTAAAACTTCCATTACCATTACGAGCTGCAGCGGCCGCTGTGGTTCCGTGGGTTCCGGCAAAATCGTCCCAGGAAAAAATGGTCCCGGAAAAAATGGCCCCAGATAAAACGTCCCCAAACAGATGGAATCAAACGTACTGCAAAGTCGAGCTTTCGCCTTGCCTGGTGCTTGGCTTATCAGCGATGAATAGCGCTCATTCTAATCAACTTTTACTGTTCTTATCTTACATCTGCGTTTGTGATTTTAGCTTGAACATTATTTATATCTTAAACCCCGCCGTTTTATTTTTCTTTTTTTTTTTCACGTTTTGTAGTTCTGTTTACTAAAGGCGTAGACTGAGTTTCCTCGTGTCTATAGCCGCAGTAATGTATGCTACAGTGATTCTTTCTACCCGTCCGCTTGAAATTTGCAAAACATGGTACTGATGCCATGCGTTTACAAAAAAAAAAATCATTATGGCGCCAAAATTTGTGCGGTCGAGGACAAGCACGTCTCTCGAATGTGTAATATTACCCGGGTCATTAGACCGATAATAAAGAGAGATATTTCCCAGCTTGGAAACTGACAACTTATGCACTGCATAATACTCGCTGGATGTTATATAATGGTGGGGTTCTTTTTTTTTTTTTTTTTTTTTTCGCAATGCTTTCTCGCCAAGCCTTCTCCAGTTCCTGTAAATGTGTAAAGCACCCAGATGACCCAGTGCCCCGACAATGGTTATATCTATTCTAAAAAAAAAAAAAAAAAAAGGCATCCAATAAGATGTTCAGTTTTTTGCAAAGTGAGTTCCGGGCAGATTTTCATTCAATTTCTTCGGTGACATTTTTTCCTAGGGGCCGCTTCCTGAGGGGACCTTTCTGCACGTTTTTTCCGGGGCCGTATATTCCACGGACCTTCTTTTTCGGGGCTGTATCTTCTGGGGACCTCTTTTCTGGGGTCGTTTTTACTTTCACCCGTGGTTCCGTAGTTAAGGCGGCCCAGTTCGGTCTCGGCCACTGTGGCCGCGTCAATGTAGGTTGGTTCGTTGGTTTGTGGGGTTTAACGTCCCAAAGCAACTCAGGCTATGAGAGACGCCGTAGTGGAGGACTCCGGAAATTTCGACCACCTGGGGTTCTTTAACGTGCACTGACAACGCACAGCACACGGGCGCCTTGCTTTTCGCCTCCAACGAAAAGCTGCCGCCGAGGCCGGGATTCCATCCCGCGTCCTTGGGAACAGTAGTCGAGCGCCGTAACCACTGCGCCACCCCGGCGGGGTCATTAATGTAGGATAAGCCCTCCCAACTCGCATTCACAATCAACCGCTGTGAATACAAATAAAAGCACTCAGCATAAATAAAAAATGCAGCTCCAACCCAATTGATTAGTAGCTGCCAACGTGAAGTGGGAATGTTCATCAGGAAGTAGATATTAAAATAATTTGACGTGAACGCGGCCAAGGTTATGCAACATATATATACCACGGATCGAGGAGTGCGACACTGATCTCTCGCGTAGCAGCTCACTATACATACAATTACCAAAGTAAAAAAAAAAAAAAACGAGCTTGAGGAACAGTTTACATAGGTAAAACATCTATGCATGCTCCAACAAAGAAACAGGCCTACGCATTATAACATATATATGACGGCCTCGTCTACATATGTTACCCGCACCCGCGCCCGCACCGGCACTAAAACAGTACCAAGATCCCATCACGCGTCGTAAGAAGGCCAAACCCGAGTTATTCGCGACCTTTAATCCGGTAGACCGCTCTGGCGTAAAGGTGAAAAAGCTCCAACTTAGCCGTGACGAAGTGTTTGCCGCATATTCGATGAGCAGGCATCGGTAGCCAGCCTTGGCGCTTCACCGCGGCGGCCCACCACTGTTTACGGCTACCATTGTAGGGCAAGAAACCTGTGCAAGCTTACTAAACTTCCTCTAGTGTGCCTTTCAGCACATGTCATAGCGACGCGATAAGTCGGCATGGTGCTCTGCATTTCCCGGCAGCAGCAAGCCATCGCGTAATCACGGTAGGCAAAGCGACAGAAGTGTTGTTTTGCCTACCAGGCGAAAGTCACTAACGACGACAGCGCCACCGCATTTTCGTGACGTAGCCGGAGTGAAGGAGGTCTATAGTGATCATTTTGCACAGCATGATAAATGTCAGAGTCGTGCAATATAACTAAATTTGTACTCAAAGATTACCACATCATTTATATAGATAAGAAAAAAACAAATATCGAGACCAAAACAGACCCCTAGGAAGTCTGTACTCCTGAAAGAACATGAGTTGGTTTAACTCTTTTGAACAAAGCATGCTGCGCTCAGAGACGAATGATTTCTGAACTGAGCAAATATATTCACTATGGTATCCGAACTATTCATTTTATTTCTGAAGCATTCAATGCATACTTTACATTATTACAAAAGGAAGTGACGTGCACACGCACATTTCTGTGACTACCAGTAGAAATTTTCCATAACAGCCACTCATGCAATGACTTGTCGCGAAGGCTAAATCCTCAAGAAAACAAACAAAAGAGGGAAAGACAACACACCAATTTAATAAGAAAACTCAGCCAAAGCCGAGTAAACAAATGTAAACAACCAAAGTGGCTATGATGATTGCATTGCAAAAGTGATGGTGCAGTAAACGTAAAATTAAAAAGGTGTCATATATATCTGAGGCAATAATTGACAAGGCACAACGCTGATAGGATGAGGGAACAAAAGAAATTGAAAATTTCAAAGGGATCGTTGGTGGTGGCATGTACAGCATTGGGCTTAAGTCAGGTGGAATATATATTGATCCAGAGATGGACAAAATTTCTTCTTTCCAAAGGGATACAATGGCGTGCTGCAATTAAGATTGCTTATTGATTACAGGCTATGGCTGCATCAAGTATTTCGCGAATAAGGTGGTTTTCTATTTGCCGTTATACTTGTGTTTGTAAATGTCAGTGGGCGGCAGCTGCAGTGTATACTTTCAGGACAGTGAATGGTCAAGTCACCAAATATTTTTTCTCTCGCTGTGAATATGCTTCTGCAGTCTTTTGCTGACACAAGTGCCCTGTCTCCCCGACGTATTCTTTGCGGCTAAGAAAAAGATTTAAAATATACGACTCCCAATGGCGCATATGAAACAACGGGTGATCGATACGCCTTACTGCACATTCATGCATTCGTTAGGCTGGTTTGTCCATACGTCGATAAAATCTAAATAGACGGTGACGAGCACAAAATATTATAACTCTCGATCTCTGTACAGTCATTATCAGAATGTTGAACGTGATGAACGTCAGAACTAAAGGCTAGTTTTTTGCTTGATATCTTGCATTCGGCGAGGTTCGATTTCATTTAACAATTTCTCGGCTTCTTAATGACTGGGAAATACTATTTGGTCCAGCAACATATGCAGCAGATACATGATAATTTAAGTATTATCAAGGCGTGAGGAACTATAGCGAGGCAACCGGCAACGGACTACCTCACAACCGGTGATCATAGAACTAATTTGTTTTTCCGTCAGGTGTTATAATCTAGTGTTCAAACGCACAGCGCTACCCCGTCCTCAGAAAGCCCAGACCACGGGGCAGCGTTCAGAAATGAACGAAAACAGGTAGTGTACCTCTTTACAATGCACTGCTCTGCGACCGAAAGGTCTGGGGTGGGATCATAGGGGGAGATAAAAAGAGGAAAACGCGCTTGAAGGCGCGGAGGTGAACGCTTCACGACGCGGCGAGCAGCTCGGAGCCGAGAGCTAGGGAGCATCGCCCGTGAACGTCTGCTGACGGTGGAGGCTGGTGAGTGACTGATGCGCGGAGAGATTGGCGAGATGCTGAAGTTGAGGACGCGCGAGCTAACACGCGAGCTAAAACCCCTTGATACTTTGAAAGTTACGCCAACGATTGAACTTTGCCGCCGCCGCGCTACCTCCTCGCCTCCTCCTCGCCCCTTGCGCGCCCCTTCGCTGAAGGCCGGCTCTCCGCCCGATTTCCTGAGCGACGATTGGTTTCCCTGCCGTTGCCATTGGAAACCGACGCGCGTCCGGCGTTTTCCTTGTGTTTTCTTTTTCCTTCGCGCCATTTTTCCCCCAGTCTCTGCGAGCGAATATTGCGCGCTGTGCTTTTATTGCAGCGTGCAAGCTCTATGCCGTGCTGTTGCGCGTACAACTGCAGCAAGCGACCTGAAGATGGTTATGCGGTATTCATGATATCTCAAGGCAAGCGTGACGGCTTGCGCACGAGTCAATGGATTCACAAGATTAGTCGAAAGACGTTTATTCCTAGAAACAACAGAGTTGTTTACGACGTCGAGTGCCTTTCTCACTCCCCGTAATAACGCGTCACCTGACGCTGCGTTTTTTATTCCTGCTTGCTGCTCAATATTTTTGCGGCGGCAGCATGTTCATTGTATAAAAATAAGGTTGTCCTCTGCAGCATGCTGAATATTCTGCGAGGCTCCAAGGCTCCATCATTTAACACACTTCGACTTCTGTACAGTGAGAAACAGGGCGCTATAATCTGCTTTTTGCTGTCAGAAATAACTGGAAAATTACAGTCTCTTGATTGCATTTGTCGCGATTATGCTAGGATCTCTGGCCTCCTTCACTAAAAATCAAAATTCGGGCTTGTAGAGGAGCTAGCCTTTCCAGCTTTTACTTGTAGTGTGCGTCGGTTACTCGGGAGCATTGAATGCTGGCCCTGAAAAACTCTTTGGCAAGTAAACCCGAGGTATTGCGGGTAATTTGCACTAGTTAGGTCGTATGGCATTTTTTTTTTCAATTCTTGAATGTGTCTTGCCATGCTTCGAAGCACGCTCGGGTTAAAAAACATGCGTTCGTTTTATCAGGGATACGGCCAATGTGCAGGAGGTGTTCATATGATCACACACGCTTCACTTTGACCATGACTACAAGGCGTTGGCAGGTTACCTTCGCTTTGAAAGCTGGAGCTCTAAAAGCGCGATTCCGCGTATTCATTTATTGCGAGAAAAGTTATCCCATCGATGTCAAATCAGCCAGAATCATTGCATCAATTTTCTGTATTTACGAAACTTAAACAATCAATGATGATTATAGTTATTATGTAAAAATAGGGGAACATTTTGCGAGCAACAATTCTTAACACTGTAACATATTACTCATTTCAACTGTATGCAAGATTTTTTTTTTTCACCTAGCCTGAGTAATTATCTCATCGCTCTATGTTCTAGCTACATTTCACTGAAGACCAGTTTGAGCCGCCAATATTACACGAACTCGAAAAAAAAACAGGCCAAACGCAATTCCATCAATTTTCTCTCACTGACCTGTCCAGAAGTAAAGGAAGCCTCCTCGACAGAAACATGAACCTCGCGCTGATAGTAGTCAGTTATTTGTGTAGCTTGCTCTTTTCCCACCTCCATTTATGAGAAAACAAGAAAGTATAAGAATTAAAACTCAATGTATAGCTATCTCGTCAGATATTATGAGATAATAGAGATATGACTGACAACGTAAGTCAATGAAAATTGAAGTATATCAATGGGTCATGGGACGGCATCAGATTAAATAGTGATGGTTATGAATAGTGATAGGTAATGATGGTGACTGTTACGGATAATAATAGTAAATTATAGTAATAGGCCCGGATAGTGAGGTGATAGTGTTCGTTGCGGATAGTGACAGTTACGATAGGTCTCTGGCATTAGTAGATATAGTGATAGATAGGATAGCGATAGTTAATGAATTGGCAGTTATATGCTTTCTCATTTCCGCACGTTGAAGACCTATGTGCACCTTGTAATTTTTTTTATTTGATTGTTGCGTTCAATGAAATCAAGCTCTTTTACACAGCGCATGAGACCACAGCATGCTTGCCCCAGAACTTTCTTTTAACCACACGCGAAGTCAGTGAGGGGCCACGTACTCATAAAATTATTTAATTCCTCCATCAGCATCATATCAAGACTGCCGTGGCAAAACTGTTCCTTGCCTCGAAGCAGCAAGGAACAGCTCAAAATTTGATTTTATACAAAATTAACTAATGAACGCAGATTATCGCGGATCGCTAACTAGCACAGTGCCATTACACTTGGCCTAAGCTTTCCAACGGTATACGGTTCGGTGTTGCAGCTAAAATTTAGATTTTAATTGCAATTTACTAACTATCAATTAATTTGGCCCAGTAATTGATTGAAATACATGTACAATTAACCAATAATCCAATCTCATGGTTGATTGTAACATATACTATGCTTAGAGAGATAGCTTGACAGTAGCGAAATAGACTAAGTCCTGCTTTAACCTTCTCTAATCTTGAAGCTCAAAGCACCAGCCTGGATCGTTTTCTGAAGTTTTACCGCGGTGACAGATTTCACGCTCTAAAAAAAAAAAACATAAAGTCAGAGGCAGTACTAGATTAAGTGCACAAAGTAAAACCTTATCATGAGACTTAAAAAGTGTCTGTAGCACAGAACTCGCCTGAAAGCTTTGTTTATCAGCATTCCCCATTCAAACAGTTCTAAGAAGAAAGCAATCAATTCATGAACTTTACTATAGACATTCTCAATGCTTTTCTCGCAATTTTTCAAAAATTTTGTGCACTCCTGGAGCGCAGACCTGGTCCAAAAGCTCGCGCTTCACTCACTGCTGCGGCCGGCCGGCGGGCGTCAGGGGGAAAAAGCGTGTCGTGCGCAGCGCTCGCCGCCGCCGCACGAGGAGAATCGAGGAGGAAAGCGCGGCGCGGAGGAGAGTGTCGCTACTTTCAAATTATCAAGGGACTTTAACGCGAGCGACACATGACTAGAGTCCCTAGAAGTATTTGCTAGTCTGCCGTCCGAGCGGGGTTCCCTATGGAACCGGTTGGCCGCTTCCCGGATGAAAGCGCAGGGGGCGCTGTACGCATTCGGAGCGTGGTCGCGTTGTGTACGTGGTGCTGTGGCGGTTGTGCCGTACTGCGAATCTGCGCCGCGCTGATCCGTTGGTGCCGTGACAAAGCTCGTGCACCACGTGCACTTTTTTTCGCTCGCGAGCCGGAATGCGCGCAAATTAGCTAGCATGTGTGCAAGTGTGCCTTTTTTATGGATATGTGATCGCGTCATGTCCAGAAAACGGGGTAAGCGTGATAGCACGTGTTTCTTGCCCGGGTGCAAGACCGGGTAGCGCTCGTGCAAGGTGAAATGTTCTCTCTTCAGGACACCGAAAGACGCAGGGAAGAGGCAACATCAAGCGCGGCTGCAAGGGCAATAACATTGTTTATTGTCTCAGCTAGGGCATAAAGGAATATGCAAAACGAAAATTAAACGGCGTAATAAATGAAAGAAAATAGACTGGCTGTGTTCTAATAAAATTCAAGAGAGAACGATGATAAGGCCCTTGCGTGCAAGCAATGTACGAAGATAGGTTGCTCGGTGAAAGGCCCACTGCCGTCAGGTGCCGATATTGTCGGCTTCAGTGGCGGGCAAACCCACAAGTGGTGAATATCTTCCTCATTATTTTGTGAGTTGCAGACAGGAAATCCTGGACGTTGATATAAATATCGGTATATATAAATATCGGATGATCCGGATCGGGGTTGCCCTCACATTACTGTAACACGAATAAGCTAGTGTCGACGTTTGTGAGCGACACTTCAAATCCTGCTTTATCGAGCGAAGTTTTAAGACAGGTAAAGGTAATTGAGATTCCACGGGATGTTACGCAACTCACGAAGGATGCCATCTCAACGCTGTTTCCTGACACTCCAAAATATTTGTTGAAACCCCTGCCTCTCAAGAGGAAGGAGCGCAACTTGTACGAGCAAAAACAGTCAGCAGGGAGACCTGCAGAGAAAGAAAAAAAGTGCACTGATCCTGAAGCATCAGTGGAGCCAGTTGAAGAATACAGCGGTGGTGGATCGTGTGACGTGAGCCTGCTCCAGGAATGCAGAAAGCTGCATGCCACCGCCACTGGGGACAAATGTCGATATTTCTGATGTTGAACAACGAACATTCGCATAGTGCCACTCAAGCGAGGACGAATCTCCGGAGGCAATTGGCATCGGCGAGTTCTGTTCCATCGCAGTGGTGAAGCTGCCATGAATGCTGCTGTGTGCATTCGAGGAAACAAAGTCAAGGCGATAGCTGTAAAGTCGACAGAAGAGGTAATTAATCTTATTCAGGACATTGCGAAACTCAGCTTGTGTCCTGGCAGCGGATTGAAGCTAGCTATTACCAAGACCTTTCCCACCTACAATGGGCGTTGCTTAATTTGCGACGAACTGTACCATTATTTCTGATGCAACATGCATATAGCCTGCAAGTATTTGCGAAAGTTAACTCAGAACACCCTGTCAAGAAGAAGAAAAAATTAAGAAACAGACTTCTATGTCTCGAGCTGTTTGTCGTACGAAGGACAAGGTGGCAAAGCTGGTAAAAGCTCTCGGTGAAATGAAAAATGAAAATGAACACCTTCAGGGACAGAGTTTGAAAGAAGTGTTAGTGCCCTTCCTCTCAACTAACAGCTGGCTGTTAAAATATGGTTTAGAGGTTGCAAAACGGAAGTCAACAAAAGTGATGGCATATTCTGATGAGTGGCTACTAGGCTTCCTACGTACCAAAGAATGCCTATCAGCAGTTTGCCTGAAGCGCGGTGCGATTTGAAGGGCTCGGGTTCCCATCTTGCGTGCTTTAATTGTGCATGCATCGAAAGTTTCTAGTTCTACATACGTGTTATAACTTAGCTAAACGTCCGAAGAAGTTAAGATGAAACTATAGCATGAATGAAAACGCCGGCGACAGCGCTCTGTTGCTCGCACACATGGTCCTTGGATCCTATAATGTGCGTCTAGTATAGTTCTCCATGCAAGCGCAATTGTTTGCACAAAATCCTCAGAAGTCTTCATTACAATACGGCACGGCGGTAGCTTCAGCAGGATAATAGGGTATAAAAAGCAGCTTCGTTTCTACATCGGCTCAGGGGCATGCGCGCAAAACTTCGCTCACGAAAAAAAAAAAAAGTCGCATCCGTGGTTATGCCAACAATTCGGCTGCGAATTCAATATTACGACTAAACTGAAATCAAAGACTAAAGAGCGGCATCGCATGTACAAGGCACCTGACAATGAGCATGCAGCGAATGCATTTCGAAGCGCACGGGCGCGCGCGTCGTCTGCTCCGTCAGCAGTGGCGCACTCCGGTTCACCGCAGCGCCATCGCGGCGATCATTCAGCGGCAGCCCCCGCCGCGGCCGGCGGACGACAGACTAGCAATATTTCTAGGGACCCTAACATGACTCCTCACTCCGGAGTAAAACGCTGCCCAGTGAGGGCCGCCACGCCTGTCTACTCACTGTCTACTCTCTCATTGGGTGCATCTATGCGGCCACTCCGCCCCCTCAGTCGCGTGATGCGGGCGTCGCCACTTTCCCTTTCTCCTCTTCAAGTTCACGGAGAGACGGATGGAAAGAGAGAGAGAGAGAAAGAGAGATAGAGAGCGGCTACGGCAAGTATTCTAGGTGGCTTTGCTACGGCTGCAGCTCTGCGGCCGCTCCGCCTCAACGCTGAGCCGCGCCACGCGCGCGTCGCCACCTTCTCTTTCTCCACTTCAAGTTCACAAAGAGACAGAGAGCAGCTTCAGATAGACATCGGCGAAATCCGTGATTGCAACTAGTAGTGCTGCGCACTAGAAAAGTACCGGCTCGATCAGTTCACCGCGGTAGTCGTCACAGCAGTCACAGACCTGTCGCCGACAAAACTATACCGATTCTGGGATCTCATTCAAGTGTGACAATCTGCAACGCGGAAAGTGAGCGGCCGCATAGGCGATGCGATCACGCAACGGGCCCAATTGTAACGTGCGCGGTCTAAGATCGAGCGCAGTGTCATGCGCTACGTGGCCTGCAGACCTCGAGGCGCGCCTGCTTGACGCGGGGAATAATTCAGCCGATCGTCGTAGACTGCTTCCTTACGCGCATTTGATGATGACGGTCTTAGCAAAACGAGCTTAAAAATCGCTATGATCAAGCTCTCACAACTAGTTTATACGTTCGCCGATCGACTTTAGTACGCGACGCGAGAAGTCGAGCTGCGTAGTACGTATTGCTGTTCACTCGTACTTATCCGTAGGTGTTCCGTGCCCTAGAGAAAGGTAGAAGGCAGTTGATACCAGGAAGAAATCGTACAACAAAAACTGACGAGACCATATATTTGTGAGTGGGCTCGTCAGCACATCGATGCGTAGTACTTACACGGCTCCCATGTTCCTCACGCAGGCTGTCGTCCTTCTTTGGCTCTCGTCTTCCCCCGGTGGCTCCTTGCTGACCGTGGACAGAACCCTCGACCCCTGGAAACCTCTGCCACCCGCGTCCGTCTACCGCTGTCCGCTTCCGTGGACGACCTACCGGCCGTTTCTGCTGACCGGCCTGTTGATCTACGCTACTACACTGCTACCCTCATCCTGTGAACCGCACACAACTTCTCGCGCTTGAGCGCTTACTTAACGAGGCCAGACCCATCGTCACAGGACTTCCGAAGTACACACGCCTTGATGCGCTCAAGAGCTGCAGCAAGCTCAATGACCTATCTGAGCTCCTCGAAATGCACACCCATACGCAGCAGACGAGACTACGCAGCACAAACGCCGGGCGGCACACACTATTGCTCCTCGGACACGATGTACGCACATTGCCCGCTTTGCCCAGCAAGGCGCCGCCATGGGAAACCACGTCACTCACTGAAGGGAAGCCGCTTCCACTACATGATACGCAGCAGCAAATGCGGCGTCGGGCTTATGCCAAGAGGCATGCTAAGGCTACGAGCTCACTTCCCTCAACTGAACATGTTGTGTACACGGACGCTGCACTGCCTGCGGACGGCAGCAACCACACTTGCTACGCCACTGCGTGGTACACCCAGACAACCGAGAGTCAGGGCCGATGCCACCATACATCGGCAGAAGTGCCATTCAGTACCCGAGCCGAGCTAATGGCCATATTAGACTACTAGAATCGGCTCTCGCAGTTTCTTCTGAAACTGACCCCATTCACCATCGTGTGTACACGGACTCTCAAGCTGCCTAGCGGGCATGCGCCAACATTCTTTATACGGACTCAGTAATGCAGACGATCAGGCATAACGCCCGCGCCTGCTTCGCAAACGCGGTCAACACGTTAGCATCCATTGGGTCCCCGCGCACTGCGGTATCTCCGGAAACGAGAAGGCTCATAGACTAGCACGCGCTCATTTCTCTACCGTGCTAGCCAGAGCTTCCGATACTCTTCCCTCTTCCGACGCTACCACACCTGAGGTTGCAGATCCGATCGCGGAGTCTTGTGATAAAACTTAATCGCACCGCCTACCTCACGGCAGTGGGCAACCCCCTCTCTAAACCTGTACTTTCCCCGATGATATTCACGCGATGAGAATCGGTCCTGTTGCAGCGGTTCCAAACAGGCACCATTCTTACTCCTTTCTTGTTGAATCGCTCTCATCGGGGTGGCACGACGCCACCTGTATCTGGTTCCTGCTCCAGGTGCAACTGCAGTGCGGATCTGAACCACCATGTTCTGGGAATGTCCTCTCTACACACCATCTCGTCTCCGAGCCCTGGCCACCGTTAAGCGGGGACCATGGCCTTCTGTTTGGACCTGGGCCTGCCCCGATACCTCATCTCGAGATCGTGCCATCGAGCTCTGGCGGGCACTCCTCATGTTCGTCCAGGACTCGGAGTGCTCACGAGAGGCACGCAGCCTCCACTTAGCTGCCTCCAGGAAATTTGAATAAAATGCCCCCCTTCCACCGTAGAGCCTTCGGCGCATTAAAAAAGTGGAATAAACGTGGCTTCAATCAACCACTGCAACTACCGCAGCCCTCTCGACCTTGTCGCCGCCCCGTTTACCGCCAACTCTGACCGGATATCGCGCCATCGCGCCCTGACATCAGCAGTGACGTCAGTTGCCACCGATAAAAAGGGCGCCGAAATCAGCACGCTCTTCAGTGGGCTTGGCACATTGATGCGTAGTACTTACACGGCTCTCATGTTCCTCACGCAGGTAACGAACTGTTTCTCCTTGTTTGAATGCCGAACTCGATACGCCGCATTGATAGTGTTGCCGAGCCCACGTTGTTTTGTTGGAATTTCTCGCGATAGAACTCTAGTTCTACTCGAACTTCTATTGATGTCTGGCGATATTGAGGAAAACCCAGGTGCCCCAACTCGTACAACCCAAACAAACAGTGACTTTATGTCATTCCTAATGAAATTAGGTCTGATCAAGAAGCCTTTCTAAACGAAATCAAGTCAATTCACACAAGACTTTCAGAAAACGATAAAACACTCGATGACATTAAAACAAGGCTCACTAAAATTGAAGATCATTTTTCAGCAATTGAATCACTTAACACACAGCTGGAAAGCATCTAGGAAGTAACAGAGCAGCATTCTACAGACATTTCCAACCTGACCGCCCGGGGCCGACGATGCTGAAGACAGGAATCGGCGCTCCAGCCTTGTGTTTTTTGGCCTTAAGGATACAGATAAAGATACACGGGCAGAATTAGAGAAATTAGTCATAAATGTAGGTCAAGAGCACCTAGGCATAACACTTAAGCAAACAGATTTTGAACGAACCCACCGCGTAGGTACCTCTGATAGCAATAAAAAGAGACCAGTCATCGTTAACTTTTCTTTCTTCAAAGTTAATGATTCGATTCTCTCTAATGCAAGAAAACGAAAAGACTCAGGCTACGCTATTTCTGAAGATTATTCCCTAAACACTTGCCAGGCTCGAAAATCAATGATTGCGTTTCTGTTGAGATTCTGGTGAGATACAATTTTTGTGAGATACTAACTTTTTTTTTTTTTTTGTGATCTCTGCCCGTGTCAGTCACTCGCAAAGCTTAAGCAAGCCACCAGTGGAAGTATGCATTTATGTCGCAAGACGCACGGCTGCGAAAAAGTAAACAAATTGACCAGTGCGACGTATACGGGTTGCCGTACATCGATAATCGTTTATGTACCTGACACGAAATGACGTGCACACCCTTGGCATTTGTCCGGACTGCTCTGCATGCCACGTCTGCTATGCGTGCAAGCCATTCTCGCCGGCGACGTTCCGAGAGCTTCTTGGTCTTGTCGCATTCATGCAAGCGTACCTTTGGTATTTTGAAAAACCCGCAGTCGTCTCGTCCGGACTTCAACATTTGCGCTTTAGTCTCAGCACGACCGCGTAAACTATCGCTTTGGCACTGTGCGCGGCCCGTTCCACGGTCGAATGCAGCACTGTACAGAGAAATGGCGGACTACCCAAGAATACCCAGAATGCATAGCGCTTTCGGCGTTCGTGCAAGCTCTCTATACAAGACCTGTAAACAACGGCAGCCGGTCCACATAATAGGGTCAGATGGATCTCCGCCGTCATTTCTATGTACCGAATACCGTGTGAATCAATGAATTTTTTTTTTCTGCATGTGTGTGGTTCTCTGGAGCACATCCCAAAGTGCTCGCCATCCCAGCAATGTAAAACAAAAGTGGTCTGTTGTTTCAGGTTACTTACGTAATATGCAATGAGTTCCCCATAACATGTAACAACCTCGTTGCTCTAAAAATGTTTTTACAGACAGCATTCCAGTATGTAGCTTAAAGAAAGAAGGACTTCGTGAAGGCGGAACCAGGATTTTACTTTACTCAGTTAAGGACGTGCTGGAACCGGCCTCCGTTGTGTGATGATCTGAACAAATTAAGGAACCGGTTATATGTCATAACACACATCTCTGTATAGGGGATGCTGGATAATCCGCTATGATGTTGTCGCTGGCAGCAGACGGCGGTCAGCGCTGCCAGGGTGAATTGAGCAGCCTTGTCGTTTTCGACGGTCCACCGAGCAAACACGCGGCTTTTCGCGCGCCGCCCTTACGTGCATGCAATTATCGGCAGATTCCTGCGGAACGTACGCGTTGACGCTGCGCTCGAGAAATATCGGGCGCGCTATGAGGAAATGCAAAGCAGTGCGACGCGGACCTGACCGCACTGTGCGTCTCGACCTGGCCGCCCGTCGACATCGCCGACATTGATGATTTCTGGTGCTGGCGAGTAGTTTTTGATATTTGCCCGGATTGGCGTCAACCTCGCGTGGGTTGGCCCATGCGAGCCATCCACGTCGGCGTCGGTAGAGGGATCCTTTGCACTTTGGCCCTCGTGCAGACGTATTTTTGGAATCGTGAAGAACCCGAAGCGCCAGCCTCGTCTGCGCAACCATTACGAAAAAGCATTTGACTCAGTAGAAACCAAGGCGGTCATGCAGGCATTGCAAAATTACGTGCAAGTACTGGAACATATATATAGTGGCTGCACAGCAACCATAGGTCTGCATAAAGAAAGTAAAAAAATTCCTATAAACAAAGACGTCAATAAAGGAGACGCAATCTCCCTGTACTATTCACAGCTTGTTTAGAGGAAGTATTCAGAGACTTGGAATGGGAGCAGTTAGGGATAAGGGTAGATGGAGAATACCTCAGTAATCTGCGTTTTGCTGATGACATTGCCTTGCTAAGTAACTCTGGGAATGAACTTCAAAAAATGATCGATGACTTATGAAAAGTATAAAGGTAGGCTTGGAAATCAATATGCACAAGACTAAGGTAATGTTCAACAGCCTCGGGAAGAAACAGCAGTTTACGTTACGTAGCAAAGCACTGGAAGTAGTTGGCTAATATGTATACTTAGGACAAGTAGTAACCGCAGATCCGGACCATGAAAAGGAAATAACAAGAAGAATAAGATTGGGATGGAGCGCATTTGGCAAGCACTCGCAGATTATGACTAGCAGCTTAACGGTATCGCTCAAGAGGAAAGAATAGAACAGTTGCATCTTACCTGTATTCACCTATGGGGCTGAAACGTGAAGACTAACCAAGAGGATTCTACTTAAGTTGAGGACAACGCAGAGGGCTATGGAACGAAAAATGGTAGGGGTAACATTAAGAGATAGGGAGCGGTCAGAGTGGGTCAGAGAAATAACTCGTTACTGACATTCTAGTGGAAATTAAGAAGAAATGAACATGGGCAGGACATGTAGTGCGAAGAGAAGATAACCGATGGTCGCTAAGAGTAACAAACTGCATGGATTCCAAGGGAAGGAAAGCGTAGCAGGGGGCGGCAGAAAGTTAGGTGGGCGGATGAGGTTAAGTAGTTCGCAGGGGTCAGGTGGATGCAGCTAGCACAGGACCGCGGGTTAATGGAAGAATATGGGTGAGGCCTTCGTCCTGCAGTGTGTATAGTGCAGGCTGATGACGACGATGATGATGGAATCTCAAATTCAAACCAGAGTAACATCAGTGTTAGCCTCTGTTCTCGACCCCCGATCTTGACCTTTGCTCTCAAGTGACGTCATCTAGACACACACTACGTCAAGATATCGCAGTATTCATGATATCACGAGATCGCGTGACCATTTTGTATAACGAGGCTGAGCCTCTACCTTGCCAGTAATCTATCAAGAGCCGAGCCAGACGGATCCTGAAGCTCACAATGCTGCTAAACGCCAGTGTCGCTAATCAGATCACACCGCATAGATGGTTCGTCGAGTAGGTGAGCTGGTGAAGCAACGTCAGCGAAAGCAGAACGGAAAACCTACATCGTTGCCGCGAAGAGTTATCCCTCCACCTTTGTTTTAACCAAGTTGAACCACATCTAATTTTTCATTTTTCCACGGCTGGTGTACTCTGTGAGGTCTAGCAGACAGAATTAACAACCAGTGACTGCTCTTAGATAATGCAGGGATAGCAACATCTTGAGCGGTACATGGGCGCGTACGCTGCAGGCTGAGGTGCCTGTCGATCGACACGTGTTTGGTCGCTCGATCCTAAGTGTCGCTGCGTTTCAGCGGTCGGTGCAAGATAACTCGCCGTGCAAATGCTCACTTGCATAGCTTGCTCACTTAAACTTACACCATGGTGGCAGATTAGGGGGTGTATACTATGCCACAGTGCACAAGCACCGAAAGAGAGCAAATCTCCGTTGGTGCGTGCCGCCTGTGGATGTCGTTAGCTTGCATGAGGCTTGCCCACGAGACAATGGAGAGAGCGATGATAACCTCGCCACGCCGCTCCGGCGCGTCTCCTTTCCTTTCGTGCTCATAGAGTTTCTTTCATCTTCAACTGAGAAAAAAGAGTAGGGCCATCGTCACCACCATTTTCCTTCTTTTTGCATGGGCGCGATCTTCGGTTTTGTTCTAATGTGTAGTCCCCTGTCTCCTGTCCGGTCTGCGGTGTTGCATCGCTACTTGAGTTCCCCAAAGCGCGCCTTTCTCTTGATCACTGCATCGTGAATCTAATATACAGTGTGTCCCTACTCATGCACAATCTCTTTTCTCGAAAGTGTCATTGTAGGCGGCGGAGCAACGTCCACCAACCGAACAAAGTTTTTTATTTGCTGCCGAGTTATCCCACCGACTACAGACTGGCCCACTAATTTTCTGAGCCCTGAGATGACACCTCAGACTTCGAATATTGCTCCGGGTACAGGTACAGTTTCTTTACGTATTCGAACTTCGTCGTACAGCTGCTTCTCGAAGTGCCGACGCCACACGGGTCGCTGGATAGGCTGTCAGAGCAGAGAGCTAAACTTTTTGTTGCGAAAGCAGCACTACGACAGCCAAAGCGAGACCTCGCTTGGTCGCAGCTACATCGTGAAGAGGCGTAGCTACACAAGAAGAAGAATAAGAACGCTCGGGGACCTGCGGGTAATGCTTTCGCTCCATATTCGGTTCAGCAGCGTTGAATCCTTTTTTTTTTTTTTTAATGGTTCCTATTCTATATAGCGTATGCGCACTGTTTAAAAACCTGTCTTCATTATTTTTCACCGAACGGTCCGAGTATGCTGTATGTTTCCTGCAGCTACCGAACAACCCCTTCTAGATTACGCATTTAAAAAATTACATCAATTTCTGCCTGCTTTACGCAATAGAAAGTTCCTTTTTTTTTTTTATTTGTGCCGTTCACCAGTGTCAAAGTAAATGTTTAAAAATGTTTCTAGAAGATAATTAAGTGCAAAGTAGAACAGAAGACAACCACAACATCCGTGTGCCGCGTACGTTGCTCTAGAAACTGAGCAGTGGCGGCAACTGTCCAAGCTTCTGCTTTCAAATGCTTTTGTGTTTGAGAGCCCTTTGAGAGTGTTCACCAGCGCTATCGTCGTTAGCGGCGAACTTAGAACATCCTGCAATACCACAGGCACCACGTAGAACGCGACGTAAGGTTAAGGGACGGAGCTTTTGCGAAAAAAACTTTCAAAGGTTACGTTGCATACTTCACAAACAGACTAGAAAGCAGAATGTTGGACAGCTGCCATCATAGCTTTTTGCGACTTTCGTTATGTCTTAAGCAATTATCTTTCTGGCAAGCACATATTTCACTACTGATATCTCACTGACTAACGCCAAGCACCAAAAAAGGAAGTAGGTATTCCCTTACGATTTTCCCGAGTTTCAGCAACTTTTAGCTTCCTCTGTAAATTGCATATCAGAAACGAGCCCCTCCTATCCGTGCCCTTGTCTACTCGTTTGTGTGCTATTTTGTTTCAACCTGTTCATTTTTTATGCGTACGACACTGACTTGACGTCGAGCAGCTATTCTGCGATGTAGAGGCAATAACCGAGAAATCACTTGTAGGATACCATCACGGCCGGCTGAACAGATCACGCAATGGAAGAAGAATAAGGAAGGCACTCACGTAAAGTTTAAGGAAGGATGCTAAATTATGTTCGTGCCATACTGAGGTGATCCGTTAAAAACAATTGTGCAGCAACTAGTTCAAATGCAGCCGGAGGTGCTTTGGAAACTGGCCTCACGAAGTTAGCATGCAATTTGTGGACAAGACTCTTTCTTTGGCGATGAAATGCAGCTTTGTTTATATCTCCCGGCTCTCTCACTGCAGAGGGAAACTATCGGCCTCTCACCTCCTGTGTTTAAGGATTCAATTACAGATATGGGGATATGGTAGAACTCAGCTATAGGTGGCCCAGTTGGAACTAGGTGGCCTGTTTTCTTTTGGCAAAGGTGCATCGAGTGCGCTTTTAAGTGTAGCTCAAACTGTATGGTGCACCTTAAGCGATGGAGTCTCGTTTACAGAGGTGAAATCGTGTTTCCTTTGGTATCTTTGTGTTGCTTCAAATGCCGCGTGCGTAAGTAATCCTATCTGCGAGGGGCGGGAGAAAAGAAGCAGTTGCAAACTGATCGAACAAAACAATTCTTTTATTGAAAAAAAAAAAACAAAAAAGAATACATCGAACTTTGGGTGGTGACCCGATGCACCAGAGTAAGCCATACACTTGTGCACTATAGGAGTAACGTGTGTTTATGGGGGGAATGTTGCGCTTGTCATTGGAAACGAATTGGAAGTCACCTATAGCGGGAGAAATGCAATATGTTCCTTGGCCTTAGGTCAAAGTGTTAATTCCGCTCTCACCGAAAGGAAACTTTTCCGTATTCAAAAAGTATTTGTTCCTGGTGTGCTAAACTGAATTAAGCCCTTATTTCGTATGCAATAAATGCAGATAATTATTTGCATAGGTTGTCATATAATGATACTCATACTCATTTGTATAAAAGGTGCATACAATAGCTTCTAATGAATGCATTCAAGCAAACGCATTCGTAGCAAATAAGGTTGCTGCAAAATTTTTATGCGCTTGTTGAGGTCAAGAAGGGGGATGTGTAATAAATCCCTTCTTCCTGACGTAATGACTTTGGGCAGCACCGAGTGAGTGGCGAGAGTTCTAGGAAGGTGTAGCGTCAACGTCACTGCTTTTTTTTTTTTTTTTTTTTGCAATCACATTTTCAGAAATTCTTCGCAATCTCCAGAACCCGAGCCTGCAAACTCAGTCAAATATTCCATAAAGATTGCGACACCATGGCTTTTTTTTTTTCTCCCATTCGACCATCGCGAAACTTGTCTTGTAAACAATAGTAGGCTGAGTGCAAGAAATCAAATCAACCTGTCTCTTTACGTGCACTTAGTCGAAAGACAGTGAACACAGCGCGGTTTCAAAACAGACTGGCGTATCTAGAACTATCTAATGTTTTAGCCAGTTATTTGCGGGGCACTCTCGAACTCAATTTAGGTAGCGAAATGCGTGCAAATTGCAATATACGCATCGAGATCTACATTGTAAAAGAAAACGCACCTGGCCTCACTGGCTCCCCTCCCTTTTCTGGCTCCCAGAATACTTGCATAAAACGATAAACATTGGAATGTTTGCGTGTGCATAAAATCAAAGGAATCAATTTGGATAACACATTAAACAGAGTTATTTCCTCACAGCGACCACTTCTACGCTGTGTTGTTACACTATATCCACCTATTTCGCGGTATTGGCTGCTTTGCTACGCTTGTTTACCTGCTCACGAGAAAAGTAGAATTGAATTGTAGCGTCGGGCTTGTGCACGCTTTCTTCTGTAGGAAGAATCAGCTTTCCAGTCAGCACGCAATACTCTTTCGTTTAGAACAAAAATGTCTTCAATTGCGCATGCGCTACAATTGTCTCGTCTATAAAAATGTGCACGACAACACTGGGTACAGATATGTGTGAATTGGCTGGCACTTCATTTGAGTACTTCATTTTCGCACCTCTTTGGAACAGGCTTGACGATAAGAAATGTTCTGGTACAGGTTCATAATGCTGACAATCAAATCTTATTAAAATATTTTATGATCGCATATAAACGGACTTAATATAGCGCAATAACGCAGGTCTTGAGCAGCGTTCGTCTCGCACTGGAGCAATAGTTGCTTACGTTAAGCAAATTCAAGTTCCAGAAACTCATGCTGGTAGTTAAACGCCTAAATCGCAATTACTAGCATATATCTCCGGCTGACATTAGCTTATCAGAGTAGAATTTAGTAGCTTATCAGTGTAGAAAGATTTGCGGTCCGAGTCACGGCCACAAGGGACAAAATGCTTTCACAATCCACATATGCGCAGACCAAATGCCTCTGCCGAAATTTTTCAAGCATTTTAAACCCCGTCACCAACTATGCAATATCTCTGCTCGAGCACATTGAATTTTGAACGCCCGTGTTAGTAGTTAGCGCGAAATTGCAGTGTGAACAAAGTCGAAAAGGTCCCCTTCTGTTCGCACAAGAAGTCACAGAGTGATGCGCGCTGTAGCAAAAAGAATGCACAAGCCTTTAAAAATGCGGCACTCCGACATTTTTAGGCATGCTTACTATCGTTTGCTTTTCGTTTTTGAAACAAGATCGGAGGCCAGCAGTACTGCAGGAACAAAGACATGTGTAAGTTATGATAAATAAACTGAAAGCAATACGTACGCGCCGCCTATTGTAAAAAAAAAATAATAACAAATGCCAATTTATTGGCACTCTCGTTGTGTCTTGAATTTTCATTCACGTGGTCTCTCGGCGCTCGAAGAAGTACATTATAAGGAAGCCAGAACCAGAAAACGACATCAAACATTGCATCGCGCATCACATCCATACATTCGGCTTTTCAGTGCCCCTTCTGCATCTGGGATAAACCCGCGGGAGCCCTCAAAAGCAGCGTGTAGCCAAGCATGACCCTCTCACGAGTTTAAAGAGAATATTTAACTTATTCTACTAATCTCACTGTTGAGCTCAACCTGCCTTCGGCAACACAAACAGTGGCGCCAAGGGCTCTGAGGGGCGTGTTTATTCGCGCATATTTATTTGTCAACGGCGCGTTGTCCGCTGCATGGTCGAGAGAAACTTTCTATTCGATCTTTGCTCACTGGCGCGCAGTCTTGGACAACTGAAACGTAGCGGTGCACCTGTAAAACGAAGGCACATAGCTCGACCGTCGGCGGAGGAGGCGGCGGAAGCCCTTGTTTAAATGCTCAAGCTGATCAAAAGCGGACGAGGTTACAATACAACGGATAACAGTGCCGGCCTGACCACGAGGATTGAAATAATCTTTCTCAGTGCCATAAAACATTCCATTCCCACGAGGCGATACACGAATAGAATACCGAAAAAGGAGTATCTATAGGAAAACCCGCGACAGTGTGATGGTACGTGTCGCCTTTTGGTGGGCGGATTACGAGAGAGAGGATGTGAGCAACGTAATTGGCGGTCATCAAAACAAACAAACAAAAAAAAAAAAAACATCCAAGGTGCACAACTGTTGTGCTGCGGCCATTAAAAAGGGACCAGGAGACTCAGTTCGGGTGTTATCTTCTCGTTACTCGCATCACAACGTATAAAATAAATCTCAAAATAACGGCTTGAGGGGCTAGTTGGTGCTGCATACTATTCAGAAATGTGGCGCAACAAACACAAACACAAGAGAAGAGACACAACACACGCGTTGTTGTGTGTTGCGCGTGTGTTGTGTCTCTTCACTTGTGTTTGTGTTTGTTGCGCCACATTTCTGAATAAAATAAATCGTCTATCTCCTAATGCCTACAACCAGCTGCTCTTTATTCCGCATTTGGGTGGAGAAACCAAAAGTTCAGAAATCGTACCGAACTGCGAACACCTATTCTTCAAGTTCAATCAGCATGATTTTCCAGGGATGAGCGAATTATACTTACACCACTGAAAGCCGGAAGACAGCGGTGGCATGGACAGCGGACCCGACAACGTCACTCAGGAGCCAGCTGCCAGCTGAAGATATACAGGGTGTTTCATCGAAGATTTTACCTATTTTTTATAAATAGGAAAATTAAGTTGTATTGACGATTCTTCTTTTAGCTGCTGTATTATGAGTAGAGAAATATCAGGAGCACTAAAGCGTACTAATTAGCTTAATAATTACCTAAATTAACTAATTAACTTTTTATTTATACCAGCTAGAAGCTACTTTCAAACTGCAACAGTGAGCTACCGGTGTGAGAATGCCAAATGGTATTTTAAACGACAAGAAACGTGCATTTCTTAAGGACTGCAGCACTGGCAATTCTGGCCACTTTCGACGCACGAAAACGAAACCTAGCAGACGAAGAGCGGAATTGTACGCGCCCACGAGTGACGCAGTCGTGACGTCGCCGGGCGAATCAAGCCGTCTGAAGGCGGCTGCTGCCACTCGTGAAATACTCGTCTGGCGCTGCGTTATCACATCCAGTGGTGCGATATCTGTACATGTACTGCTTTTCTTTTTATTTCACCCTCTGGGAGCCAAAGCTTGTAGTCAAGAGGGAGGGCTGATTTGCCCATACCATCAGCGCTACGCCCGCACCGTGACAAGCTTCGCCCGCAATGCGTTGGTGATATCTCAAGATCCTACCAGACCATGACGCAGCTCCAGGCGCGTATTTCGCGGGCGGCAGCGGCCGCCTCCAGACGGCTGGTTTCTCTCGGTGACGTCACGGCTGCGTCACTCATGGGCGTGCATAAGTGCGCGCCTCGGCTGCTAGGTTTCGTTTTCGTGCGTCGAAAGCGGCCAGAATTTCCAGCGCTGCAGTCCTTAAGAAATGCGCGTGTCTTGTCGTTTAAAATACTATTTGGCATTCTCACAGCGGTAGCTCACTGTTGCAATTTGAAAGCAGCTCCTAGCTGGTATAAATAAAAAGTTAATTAGGTAATCTTAGTTAATTATTAAGCTAATTAGTACGCTTTAGTGCTCCTGATATTTCTCTACTCTTAATACAACAGCTAAAAGAAGAATGGACAATAAAACTTAATTTTGCTATTTTTAAAAAAATAGGTAAAATCTTAGATGAAACACCCTAGTCCTTCGAGCCTTGTATAGACGAGGAGAGCACCGCGGAGCGATTTTTCAGAACACTGGAGAATGCCTTTTTTTTTTTTTTTTCCATATCGGGCGCGGTTGATCAACTTGCAACATAGGGAGCATGCATTAGTCGGACGGGGATGAAAGCTAACTGGAGTTGGCGGTGACTTGCGACTCAACCGGGGATCTGTGTTTCGCCATAGCCTGAAACATGTCGGAGCAGCAAATGAATATGCTGGAACTTCGGTTCAAAATTTCGTACGCTAAAAAAGAATAGCAGCGCCCAGTTCTCGAGAGCAAGAATACGCGAGTACAAGAGCGGGCTGAGTCCCACGACGAAGGTAGGAGCGGAGCTCAGGCTGTGCATGTGAGGAGAGTGGAGGACAGGCACCCAAAACGTGCGAACATTTTTAATCTTGTACTAGCACTGACGCCGAGTTGGGAATTACTGGTGTCCGAGTGGTTTGAGTATGTGGAGACGATTCTTGAGCAGTGTGACGGCCCATGCATGCATCCGAGTTGAGGGGCCGGGCTAGTCTTGCCACAGTGTAATGAAAGGGCAAGCGAACTGCTTCTCTGTGGAAAACTCGAGATAGAAAGGACTGCATAAAAAGAAGAAAAACATGTTAGCTGGTTTGAGGTGGCAAGCGCAGAATACTGAAGGCTTCTGCGAGTTTGGCAAAAGCGTCAAATAAGACGTGCGGCCAATTCACAATCTGGTGAGCAAACTATTTTGAATGCTGTGCGAAAACCTCGAAGACAGCCAGTTATGCAGAATTATAGCAATTAATCGCCATATGCAGGCTGAAGGAGTGCTTAAAGGGCAACTCCGGGGTTTTTTTGACATTCGAATATTCTAATAAAACTTTAACTGTAGATTTTACTCTCCGTCCTGACGCATTCTACAAAATTTGAGCGCCGTACGATAATCCGTTCGCGCGCAACACGACTTTAAAATATGCTGTTTTCATGGATTAACTTGAGACTATTTCTGCCGGCAACACTGAGTTTCTGACGTCACAAACAGTATACCGGCGTTACTGTCCACTTCCCGCATGATTATGAAATTGTGAGGCTTATATTGAATTACCTCAGACATTTTATGCAATGCTTCATAATTTCCATACTTTATTTTCACCATTCAACGCACGTACGAGTGTTTCTCTAATACTGAGTGTGACGTCACCATTTCGTCACCTGGGACGTCGTTTCTGGCCGTGAAAGCAGTTTCGGTTTCGATTTGCTGTTTTTTTCTTTTTAAAAATACTTCTGATTGGAATTTCGAAAAACAATTTTTTGTGTTCGAGTTCGGACGTGCCGAGGAATGTAATTCAACCAAAAACACAAAATGGTGGAAAAACCACCGGAGTTGACCTTTAACAGCAGAGGAAAATCCTCATATAGTTGTCAATGAAATAGATAAGTTATCTTTAACTGAAGTCGCCATGTTTGCCACTTACACGCGCTCGAGAAAGTCTTGCAGAGCTTTCATGGTTGGGTCCCCAGTCAAGGACTCCTATACGACCCTTTGCTGCCTGGCCAGCCAGTTCAACACTCCGAAGCTGGTCTTCTGGTTCCCATATGGACTAGCGCAGCCTCACACCGCTCCGGTGTTGCATTACATCTTGGGTACCGCATCTGTTTTCTGACCGCCCTATGTAGTGTGGTCCAGTAAGATGTGTTGTCGGCCTAGTTGGTGCAGAACTTCAGACATCTTAAGTAGCGCGAAAAAACACACACAAGACAGGGTACAGGACGAGCGCTAGTGAGTGTGGGTTTCCTGCCGCATCTGGAATACGTGTTCTTGTACACAATCGGATGTGTCGCATCGCAAAGAAAGAGATACCGATATGCATTTTCTTGTAGCTATCGTCAACGCAGTAACTTTTTGTTTTATTCACGTACTCTAAAGGCCCTTTACGGGCATTACATAGGGGTCTGGAAAAAACCACATATTCATATAGCCCCGCCGGGGTGGTGCAGTGGTAAGACGCCCGACTACTGTCCGGAGTTCCCGGGTTCGATCCCGACCTCGGCGGCTGCGTTTCGATGGAGGCGAAACGAAGAGGCGTCCGTGTGCTGTGCGATGTCAGCGCACGTTTAAGATCCCCAGGTGGTCGAAATTACTCCGCAGCCCTCCACTGCGGCTCCTCTTTCTCTCTATTCACTTTCACTCCCACCTTCCTCCCTTCCCTTACAGCGCGGTTCGGGTGTCCACAGCTGCAAGTGTGACAGATACTGCGCCTTTCCCTTCCTATGAACCCTCCCCCACCCCTTATCGTAGTATACATACCACAGTGAAATATAAAGACTGAAAAGCATAAACAAACATGCACTCCGAGAAACAAAGAATAAAAAAATTCTTCGAACACATACCGACGTGGATCACAATGCTGGACACAAAGTATAAAAAAGTAAAATTCTAACTACAATCTGTTACGAACCGGCATGAATTACGCATTTCTGTTTGGTAACAAATTCGTAGTAATTTTCGTAGTAGTAAATTCGTAGTATTCGTTTTTCGTAGTAAATTCGTAGTAATGGTAGATTATTCCAATGGTAAATAACAAAGAAAAATCGTGAATGACGCATAAGTTGGTTGTGAGCAATCTTGCGTTGCACTTTAAAGCGGTGCCCTTAACCTGGGAATATGCGACGTGCTGGCTTGATATCGAATGGCTTGAATAGTAATGCCGCGAATCATTCCAATCTTTGTTCTTTTTTAACAGCAGCCAGCATGCGGCCTTATCAACGTGATTGTAGCGCACGGATCAATACAGTACTCATTGTTTGTTCACGCTCGTTGCCGCGAGATGCGGCTTTATCATTTTCCTTGTAGCGCAAGACACGCCGAGATCTTTCCCGAGTAATCGCATCGAAGTACAACTGCTTCTTTATCATTCCAGTTGTTTCTAGGATCTTTTGGCCGGCTATCTAGATGGTTCTTCGCCCACTTTAAACTGAGTGCTGACGAATGCAACGACGAGCCTTAGTCCGACGACCTGTGAGCACGTCTGCTGTTAACGCTCAGTTGCTTACTTCTTTTGCGGGTGCAAGTCAGCTGGATTGCAATGCTATAACGTCTGTCTACTCTTTTGCGCCTACAACCTTGTCACTAAGACGTGACAATATGGACTTCTGTGAAAGGCGATTGAATCGTCGTAAAGCCCGTGAAAATGACATTAGCAGGTTGATAAGTCGTCGCTTGTCAAGCGCGCTTAAATTTAGAGATGACTTAATATCCATGGTCCTTAAGTTTTGAGTGTATTTCCTCGTGATAAACCTAGCTGTGTTATTTTGAAGTGACTCCAGTTTCCCGGCAAGATGTACTTGATCAGGGTTCACCATGAAAGCGCAATTATTCGATCTGACCAAAGTTGTGTGCTAAGAGATTCATCGCCTGATTTGCAAAGCACAGGGGACGCCTAATGAAACCGAGGGTTTTGGATGCTTTAGTAGTTATCTAATCAAGGTGTTTCCGTGATGTCAAATCTGAAGAAATGTGGGCACCCAGGTATTTACTGCAGAAACGTTTCTAACAGCCACGCTGCCGATAGAATAAGCCATGGGCTGAGTGGTTGTAGTTGTCGTAACCCGGTCTAATTTATTGCGTGGTAGTGGATTACAGTTTCCAGTTTCCCGAGTGCTTTAAGATGTCCTCGTTTGTACAGGTTATCGTTTGGTTTGTCGGGTTTAACGTCCCAAAGCAACTGTACAGGTTATCACCGCGGCCTCCCGCGACTTCTGACCTCACTCTGCTAGCGTAACCTCGAGCTATGAGATCGACCTGAAAATTCCCATCGATGACATTATGAACCGGAGCCCAACTTATGTGCTATTTTCCTTCAATTTCGCAGCCAACCTTTAAGATTTCGGTTCTTTTTTTCTTTTTTTTTTGCCTATTCCGCCGTTGCTGAACTCCCGGCAAGGATCCATGGAACCTGTGATAATTACTAATGAATGTCCGGACCTGTTGCATTTCGCGACCGCTAGAGTAACGACGGCCTCGTATGCATCATGCACGGTAAAGTTTCTTATCGATGAACTTATCTTTTCATTAGCCGGAAATCAAGCACTGACACCACCGTATCTGTTACTTTTGGTTCTGGTAGGCCTTGATTACGACTTATATTTTGACGACACATCTGCCTTGAACGACGGAATGCATAAGCTTAGGGATAAGCGTTACGTAAACGTAAACTTGGTCCTGCCCGGCATGTCTACCGTGCAGCCAATTTCCTGTATGCCATACCGTGATAGCCCCGTCTCCGGAGAAGAGCTGTTTCCGTATCAGTTCGTTGCAGTCTCATGTTTTGAGCCACGATTTGTTTGCTTCTTGGGCTTCTTGGGCCGGCCTGCACGTCCCTGTTCGTTGCACGGCTCTACGTCTACTCGCACGTCTGCGGCTCCTTCGGTCGTGACAGTGTATGAAATGGCAAAAACGCCACCTTAAAAATCACTGACAAGCACCTTGAATTGAAAAAGCATTACTGGGGGACGATGGGAACTTATTCAAAACATTGAAGGAAAGGCAATCACGTTGGTACAAAATTGGCTGCGAGGAATGCGACATTGAATGTGAAGGCGCCCTATACGACCAATTAGAGAGAGAGAGAAGCATTTGCTGGTTGATCCTGTTCTAGGTCGCCGCATCAAGCAGGTTAGTTGAGGCCCTATATCGCCTAACACATTGGCGACAAGGGCAGTGAACGTTGGTGCGAGTAAACAATGCAGAAAAACAACTTCCTGATATCTCTCTAAGCTTCAAATTCTGGCTGTATGGTACACCCATACGCAAAGGCACTCATTTCATTTCCTTCCCCGAAGAAAAGATCTCAAGCCGGATTATGCATTAACCGTTATACCACAAACAAGAAACGTTACACGACGACTATACAGTAGCCATAAGACTGGCGTTTGAGAAGTTACGCTAAAAGACTGCAGCCAGTTGTCTTTATTGTATATGTTCAGTTTCGAAAGTCCTGATAGCATTGAAGTAATGATATCTGGTTATCGCTAAACAATGAGGACGACACCGCACTAACCCGACATGTGCCTTGCTCCAGCTGCAGTATATCGCTGGTCATACTTCCTCATATATTTTCCACGGTGTTTCATGAGAGTTCCCTGTCGAACGCCAAAAAGTGCGGTAACAAGAGAAACTTTTTTGGCGCTTGTCCACGCGACGAGCACAGTTAGCGAGCGTGCCCTGTTTCGAGTTCAGCGCCTGTCTGCCCAATATACTGGGCGAGTTGACTGGCCAGGTCATGAGCCTGCTGCGGCCGCAGCAGCTGACGAGCGGAAAGCACACGCTGTCACGAGGCACTATAAGCTCTGTTGTGATGGGTAAGCAGCAGCAGGTGACAGCGGTCTCCCTTTTCCAAAGGTTTGTCGATCAGTCGGAAAAGGTCAATTTTCGAATGATCAGGTTATCAGATAGCACAAGCACGCCGAGTTAGATGTCTTTGGAGTGAAATCAAAGCATGTGGAAGACGTCCAACTGTGAAGCTAGGAGGATGGCTCCGTCCTTCAAGAGCAGTTCTTTGTCTTAAGGGCGGAAACGTGGCCTCCGGAAGAAGCCAGACATCAATAGGGGTAAGTTGCGATTTCCGGGAGTGCAAGACCTTTCTTATCGAGTCGGTAAATCTGGCCTCTGGAAGACACAGAAATGAAAGGTGAGGAGTTCACCTGTATTGGGAAGGCGGGGTCTGTCGTCTTCACCGCAAAATACTCTCTTTGAAAAAACAACCCTGCCTGATGTGGGGCCTTTTCCGCCAGCACGCCCAATCCGTTATCCTGAATGGGAAATCCAGGCCTCAGGGAGACTTCGCGGGTTGAGGCTTGGAGGTCGGTTCCCTCTGTTTTGTCCAGGCAAATGCCCGTGGGCCGAAAACCTAGTCTCAGGAAGATGACGCAGACTAAGACTAGAATTTTTTTTTCTTTTTTTTTTTTTTTTTTTAGTTTGTAGCAAAATACAGTTTTTGCCGTGGGACCGAGGCTAAAGGTGACGTACAAGTCACCTGACTGGGCCTTCGGCACCACAATTGACATGTGAAATACAACGCAGCAGGAACACAAACACAAACCAGGAGTAAAACACATAAAATGCAATCTTTAATGTACATCAAGGTAACAGTGTCAACAGTAATATTGGTATTACACAACAAAAATGGGAAACAAATAGTCACGTATGTTCCAAAATGTACATCTTAATTTTTTTTTTTTAATGTTAAAAAAGAGGATGATTGTTCAAGTAGATAAAATATGTCACGATAACAGTTCAAGAGGTTAGGGATTTGCCAGTGAATTAACTTCATTCCATACCCGGTCCTTATGCGAGGTTTTATAAAATTCACATTTCTAAAGACGTAATGTGTATCTGTGTTGATAAATGTACTTAAAAACGCATTACTGTCAGTTTTGTATTGTCGGTATATAAATTCGGATAGTCGCTGTTTATAGAGGGCTGCAACACTTAATATATTACTTTGTTTAAATTATGCAGACGCAGAATCATATCTAGGCAGATTGTAAATAAACCGAAGGCCTTCTTTCGTTTGCAAAATATAAATCTTTTCCATGTTGGTCTTTGTACCCACTCCCCATACCAAAAGGCAGTACTGAACACGAGACTGGACCGTGGAAAAATATAGTTGCTTCCTCAAGTGCATTGGCAGAAGCGGGCGAAATTTATTCAGTATACCTATATCGGGCTGTTTTGCTGGATACAAAGTCTACATGATAAAACCAGCGGAGGTTTTCGTGAAATAGAACACCTAAATACTTAGGCACTTAAACACGTTCTAAGGAGATAGATTGGAACAAAAGTGTGATATTTTTATTTATTGGTTTATTGACAACTGAAAATATTATATATTTCGTTTAATTAAGATTTAACATCAGCTGGTTTGCACAAAGCCATCTCGACAGATCTTCAAGCCATTTGTTAGCTGCAGACACCAGAGAGGGTAAGCTTGGCGAGGAAAAAAAGGCGCTCGTGTCATCGGCATAGAGCAGGATATTGGAAGTTCCAGGGATAGCAATGATATTGTTACGCCGCGTAGCGGCGCATTAGAAGCAGCAGAAAGAGAAGAACTATGAGCAGGGGAAGCGAGCCGCGCGCAGACTGATCTGGGTTTTTCTGAGCCGTGTGCGTCCGTCCTTCATACGACGTTCACCTGTATTAAAACCATTTCATCCGTTACATTTGGTGGAGGTGCTGGGTGCAAACGTTCTGGATCCGCCAGTACCTCGTCGTAGCCGTCGTGTAGCAGGTTTGCCACCTTTATCTCCTCAACAGTACCTTTCAATGGCTACCACCCGCACGACGCAGACTCATGAACAGCGACCTGAAGCGACGACGACCTTTCCCCACCAGCGAGAGCAGAGTACGTTCCACGGTGAGCCCGAAGATGACGTTGAGGAATGGCTCCGACATTATGAAAGATGCAGTAAGTACAACCGCTGGAGTTCGATCGCACGTCTGTACAATGTTGTTTTCTTCCTCGCTGGCACCGCTCTGACGTGGTTTGATAACCACGAAGAAATCCTGATGACCTGGAACCGATTCGTTGAAGAAATTACAAAGTCCTTTGGGGATGCCCTTGCGAAGAAGGAACGCGCCGAGCATCAACTTTCCCAGAGAGCCCAGCTGCCCGGTGAGACATGCACACGTTACATCGAGGAAATATTGAAACTTTGTCGCATTGTAAACCGGCAGATGTCAGAAGAAGACAAGGTAGGGCACCTTCCCAAGGGGATTGCTGAGGATGTGTACAACTTCCTTATTTCGCGGAACACCCTTGCCACAGTAGCAGATGTCATCAAGCAGTGCCGGGGATTTGAGGCGTTAAAGGCAGGTCGGATAGCACCCAAATTTGGCCGTCTTTCTAATGTCACAACTGTTGCCGGTATCGACATTCCGGAGACAGAAGACATCGCTTCTATGGTCAGGAGGATTATACGCGAGGAGCTGGATATTCAGCGGCAACGTATAAATTTCGGTGTACCTTACCACCCGACATCGAGGTCCGCATCATCGTGGGAACAGCGCACGCCATGGGCTCCACAAAATAACTGCGAACCAGCTTACAACAGCGTGGAGCGGACCCTGCAACCAACATCGCACCCTTATTTCCAGCAGCGTCCAGCCCATCCGGATGAAGTGCCTCGTGGTGCTCCTCGTCGCACTTCTGTCACTCCATCTCGGCCTCCAAGGGATCCTGAAGTGAACTACCAGAGTCGCCAGTCACCTGTATGTTACGGCTGTGGGGGCAGCGGACATATCTTCCGCTTTTGCCCGCGTCGTCAAATTACCCGACCCTCTGTCCAACGAGCACCACGCTTCACGAATGGTGCCCAGTGGGAGCAGCAGCCACCCGCTACCTTATACCGGCCCTCTTCGCCTCAACGCCATGCACGGAATGACTCCCCTGTCTTCGATCGCAGCATCACTTCCCCGCCGCAGCGACAGCCCCGTTCGCCATCCCCACGTCGCCGCTTTGTTTCTCCACCGCTAGGAAACTAGGTGGTGCGACCGATGGAGGTAAGGTCGCCAGACGGCCAATTTCACGCATACCTCTGCTATCGTCATGCTAAAGAACAAAGTGTCAGTGTGTGTAGACAATGTTGAAACGGATGCTTTGGTTGACACTGGTGCCGCTGTGTCAGTTATGAGCCTTTCATTTAAGAACCGTCTTCGACAGAAAGTTATGTTCGTGTGGGACAAAAACACTACGTTTTGTGGAGTTGGGGGTGAAACGTTAGTTCCGGTTGGCCGGTGCACTGTTTCAGTTGTCATTGGTGACGAGTGCTATAGGACAGAATTCGTTGTATTGAGACGTGCCACGCATAACGTTATCTTGAGTGTTGACTTTTTGCGCGGGTGTGGTGCGACTTTAGACTTTAGTGCCGGTGAAATTTATTTGCAGCCGAACATTATCCCCGCTATTAGTAGATAACATGTTCATGTCTCAGAGTCAAGGAGTTCTCGCCCTGAATAAAGATGTGCTGCTGCCTGCGATGACGGCGAAGTTTCTCCCCGTGAAGTATTCTGAATCCTTTGAATCTTTCATGGGTAAACATTCAATAGTCGTCGAGCCAGATGTCTCGAATGGAGCGTAAAAAAATATTTTGGTGCCACGCTCCGGGGGGGGGGGGGGGGGGGGGGGGGTTCGCGCTTACCTCTGGGCTGTGAATATGTCAGAAGAGCCTGTCCGTCTTCCTTCTGGTTTGACACTCGCGAGATTTGAGAAGTATGTGACTCATGCCGTTGGAATGATTTCTGATTACACAGGAGCCGCGAAAGACAAGACTGAATATTGTGCTGAGTTTGAGGGCATGATCAACAAATCGCTCCCATCTAGTGAACGTCGTATTTATATATAAGAAATAATAAAGGGCCTAGGATGGAACCTTGAGGAACACCGTATTTTACGAATTCAGGATCGGAGGCAAAATCATTTATAACGACAAACTGAGAGCGGTTTGACAAGTAGCTTTGGAGCAGTTGAAGTGCGACGCCTCCTATTCCGTTATGTGGCAGTTTTACAAAAAGTACTTCATGCTTAATTGAGTCGAAAGCTTTGTTGAAATCCAAAAAAAATTCCTATAGTACACAACTGCATGTCTATATTATGTGCTATCTTATCTTTAATGAATAACAGAGCAGATTCAGTTGACTTACCTCTCTGGAAACCATACTGGTCTGCAGAGAGCAAGACATTTTCAGTCAAGTGCTTAGTTAGACTTGGTTTAATTACTTTTTCTACTATCTTGGAAAACAGTGGGAGGACTGATATTGGGCGATAGTTACCGATACAATCGACGGCACCCCTTTTGTGTAGAACTATGACTTTAACAACTTTCATTTTATCTGGAAATATTCCTGCAGATAACACCTGATAAGTTAAGTGGCATAACACTTCAGATAGAATATCAGAAACCGCTATGATTGGTGCCCTCATAATACCATCGAAACCACATGAACTGTTTTTTTTAAGGTCATTAACTAGGTGAACAATTTCAGTTTCTGTGACTGGATAAAGAAACATGGACCAAGTCAGGTTACACCGAATATACTTATCGAAATCATAAGTACCAGAAGTAGTAAAAGATCCAAAAGTTAAAAAATGTCTAATAAACGCATTACTGAGAGCCACACCACCATACATTTGGTTATCAATCTTTAGTTCATCTTCATCATTTTCACCTGGTCCTTTATCCTTAGATCGGAAGCCTGGCCTTCCGATGACGCCGGATTCCAATGGCAGAAGGTCGGATTTCCAGGGTAGAAGTTTGTTGTTCTTAGAAAGGAGACGAATGCTTCAGGTAATGGTGAACGCGGAAGCAAGTGCGTCAGCCTTCTTCTGCAGGCCAGGTCCATCGTCCCCAGGATGCGAAACTGAACTCCAGCAGACGCCAAGGATTCAAGCCCGGCCGCGTATTTACTTCTCAGCGTACATAGCCGCACTGGCCGCTAGTCGCGCTGGTTGTCTTGAACGTCACATTCGGCGTTGTCATGACAACATTGGAACTGATTGTATCTGATGGGGACATGATTGGGACGCCAGTTCGCTCGTTGCTTTCATATGGCCGCCAGCATTGGCCGCCTGCTCCGCGACGCCAGCGCTCGGTTTCCAGCGGAGCGGAGAGGAACTACAAAACCTATGCGCATCCGCGCCCGCCCCGCGCTGCGCGCGGCTGTCTGCGGAGTCTGCGCAGCCCGCTCGCCCGGAAGCGCGTGCTACAGGCAGCCGCACGTGCACGCGGAGCGGGAGAAGGAGGGTGAGGACGAGGGGGGATGGTCGTGCGTCTGTGCGCGCAAAGCCGGCGCTCTTTGCCAGTGGTGCTTCTTATTTTTGCTTTTTTCTGTGCCCCGGCTGACACAGAGGCTGGCTCCAGGCACGCTTTTTATCGGTGCTTTCGAAAGTGAGAAATTATGATTAATTGATCGCCGCGGACATTGTTTTCAAAAAGTGCTTGTTGGCAGGCTCAGACAAAACAAAAAAAAAAAAAAACATGAACGCGAATTCGGTACTCGAAGGCAGAGGCAAGCGACAGGTATTTTGAAGGACTTGAGGCGGCACCTCTTGATGTATCTTCCATGTTGTTCAGAGAATGAAGGGCCCAGCCTTCTCGTTGAGAACTGATACGCGTGTACACAGCGACGAGTGCTCCGGGCGCTGGTTGGGCAGCTTCCTCTCCATTTGTGACTGCTCACTTGAAAGGGACCTATTCAACTCTTTGGGGACAGACGTTTTAGGCGATGCTGCTGGCGCCGTGGTGCCTGCTTTCGGCGCGTTTAGGACGCGTTCCCTACAAAGGCACAAAGCATGCCGCCTTACCCTTTGGTTCCTGCTGACAGCGGTCAGGGGGAGTTCGCTGCTGTGGCGCTGCCACCCGAAGTCAATGACTTATCTACCTTTAACGATGAGAGGTTTCTTAACGATCTGGGTCACTGACGAGAAGCCGAGGCATGCCATTTTTTTGGCAGTTTCCTCTCTCCGCGAGACGAAGAGCGAGGAAATGCCTGACGACTTTTCATGCAGGCGGGGCATCTCTCCACGGAAACCTTTGTCTTCTTAATTCCATAGCTACGCTGTGCAATCCCTAGTTCAGTTATCTCCTCTAGCGAATGCGCAGTTTTGAGCTCCCGAAGCAGGATCGCGTACGAGGATAGAACGATTGACGCATGTGTTTCTCTTTATAAGCGCCGAGTGATGGCATTAATGACATATATCTGTTTCTTGAGGCCGACTTGGTTCTGCGATGGCTGCTGCGGCACCGCCAGTTACAAACAGAGGTGCGAGATACGAGCGGTACGAGATAACTAAAAAAAAAAAAAAAAACTCGACAACCATCGTTTCAACACGAAAGAGAAAAGAGAGAAAAACACTTTCACGAGTTTTGCGAAAAAGCGCGCCGTCACTTTTTCATTCCAGTTTTTTTTTTTTTTCTTGCCCCCTTTGTTGGAGCGCGACGGCGGCCAGAATGCGGTCGGAGGAGGAGAGAAACAACCGAGCGCGCGCGCGTAAACACGTGCTGGAAAGCAGCGCGGAGCAGACGACAGAGCTGGAGTTTGCTCCGCGACGCCAGCGCTCGGTTTCCAGCGGAGCGGAGAGGAACTACAAAACCTACGCGCATCCGCGCCCGCGCTGCGCGCGGCTGCCTGCGGAGTCTGCGCAGCCCGCTCGCTCGGGAGCGCGTGCTACAGGCAGCCGCACGTGCAAGCGGAGCGGGAGAAGGAGAGTGAGGACGAGGGGGGATGGTCGTGCGTCTGTGCGCGCAAAGCCGGCGCTCTTTGCCAGTGGTGTTTCTTATTTTTGCTTTTTTCTGTGCCCCGGCTGACATAGAGGCTGGCTGGAGGCACGCTTTTTATCGGTGCTTTCGAAAGTGAGAAATTATAATTAATTGATCGCCGCGGACACTGTTTTCAAAGAGCGCTTGTTGGCAGGCTCAGACAAAAAAAAAAAAAAAAGACATGAACGCGAATTCGGTACTCGAAGGCAGAGGCAAGCGACAGGTATTTTAAAGGACTTGAGGCGGCACCTCTTGATGTCTCTTCCATGTTGTTCAGAGAATGAAGGGTCCAGCCTTCTTGTTGAGAATTGATACGCGTGTACAAAGCGACGAGTGCTCCGGGCGCTGGTTAGGGAGCTTCCTTTCCATTTGTGACTGCTCACTTGAAAGGGGCCTATTCAACTCTTTGGGGACAGACGTTTTAGGCGATGCTGCCGGCGCCGTGGTGCCTGCTTTCGGCGCGTTTAGGACGCGTTCCCTACAAAGGCACAAAGCATGCCGCCTTACCTTTTGGTTCCTGCTGACAGCGGTCAGGGGGAGTTCGCTGCTGTGGCGCTGCCATCCGAAATCAATCACTTAACTACCTTTAACGATGAGAGGTTTCTTAACGACCTGGATCACTGACGAGAAGCCGAGGCATGCCATTCTTTCGGCAGTTTCCTCTCTCCGTGAGACGAAGAGCGAGGAAATGCCTGACGACTTTTCATGCAGGCGGGGACATCTCTCCAAGTAAACATTTGTCTTCTTAATTCGACAGCTACGCTGTGCAATCCCTAGTTCAGTTATCTCCTCTAGTGAATGCGCAGTTTTGAGCTCCCGAAGCAGGATCGCGTATGAGGATAGGACGATTAACGTATATGTTTTCCCTTTATAAGCGCCGAGTGATGGCATTAATGACATATATGTTTCTTGAGGCCGACTTGGTTCTGCGATGGCTGCTGCGGCACCGCCAGTTACAAACAGAGGTGCAAGATACGAGCGGTACGAGATACCTAAAAAAAACCCGACTACCATCGTTGCAACACGAAAGAGAGAAGAGAGAAAAACATTTTCACGAGTTTTGCGAAAAAGCGCGCCGTCACTTTTTCATTCGTTTTTTTTTTTCTTGCCCCCTTTGTTGGAGCGCGACGGCGACCAGAATGCGGCCGGAGGAGGAGAGAAACGACCGAGCGCGCGCGCGCAAACACGTGCTGGAGAGCAGCGCGGAGCAGACGACAGCATGCTTTTCTATGCGGCGGGGAGCAGACGACGCGGCCGCACTGCGCGTAGGTTTTGACGGGATCTCCATGGAGGGCGCTGACGCACAGAGCGGCGCAGCGCCCCCTGGCCCAGGTTTTCTCCCCTATGCGGCGGGTAGCAGACGAGGCGGCCGCACTGTTCGGAGGTTTTGACGGGGTCTCCATGGAGGGCGCTGACGCACAGAGCGGCGCAGCGCCCCCTGGCCCAGGTTTTCTCCCCTATACGCCCGTGTAATATTCTCCGGATAAGTACGCGAAGCAACTAATTTCAAAGCTGTTGTTCGGCAAGTGAGTGACAGTGGTTTGTTGCGAAAGGTTTGTTGTCTCTTCATATTTTGTGCCATGCTGTGCATGAGGAGAGCAGTGATGTGTGTGAAAGATCTTCCACTGTGATCGCGATGAGACTAATTTCAAAGCTGTTATTCGGCAAGTGAGTGACAGTGATTTGTTGCGAAAGGTTTGTTGCCTCTTCATATTTTGTACCATGCTGTGCATCGAGAAAGTCTTTATCCGATGCCAGGAGGAGAGCAGTGAAGTGTATGAAAGATTGCTTGCCAAAAATAAAACTGGCCCTGGGTAACGACGCTAAAGCTAAAGTATCGTTTTTCCTAGAAGCAAGATGTTTGTTTGGTGAGCTATGCTTATGGGGAGAGATGCTTGTCACAGGAGGTTGCAAGATCGTAGCTATCTTTTTCAGCTGGCTCGGAAACTGAAATGTTGATTTTGTACATTACTTACGAATAAGTATACGCCAGTGGAGATTTGTTGCACGACATGCTAACTGAAACAATTTATTTTGACATTGCGCATATTTAAATAATGTCTATAAGTTCAATCAAGCTATAGAGCGAAGCCCGAGGCCATCCAAATGCATATCAGTGCTGCCGTCAGTTTGCTTCCAAATACTTCACCTCGAAGGATCGGTTTTGTTCACTGTATAAATGTCACCTTTCAGCCATTAAAATTAAGTTTTGAGTCTGCGCACGTCCTGTCCACCACTTCATTTGTTCGTGTGTTTTTTAGCGCAGTACCGTGGAAAAGATAAAACTTGGTAAATATGTTTGTCATCATCTGGATGATCAGGAGTCTTAGGTGTAGTCTTTCTGAAACATCCTTTTTGGTTGTTGGTACATGGTTCTTGCTAACCTCATTGAAAGGCCACATTATTTCTGGTATTGCTGAAGGCCAGCTGTTGCACAGAATTGTGTAAACAAGACTGGGAAATTTGATGTGTCAAATCTTTCACTTTGACCAATTTGGTCAAGCCTTCCTTTTCATATTTATTAGTGTCGTATGAGGTGTTCATATAAGTGTGTCATGCTGTTCAGAAAGTCAGAACAATATTGCTAACATTTGCCAATTAGAAAAATGGAGCATATTTCTGTGTTTTGTCCTTGGTTTCCTTGGTGCTTGCATCATTCACTTTGTTGTGTCATCATGCTGAAAACATTTCTTGGTAGCCACTTCATTCAAGATCTCTCTTCACCACTTTCAATTAATTACCAAAGCTTCCCAGATTGCAGTAGCTATTTCTTGCAAAGTGGCTAAATTACCTGTGCCACTGGTTCACTGTGAACTGCTGAGAGAACAGATAAAGATTCTCTTCCAGTGTGCATTTGTTTCAGAAGACAAAAAAATAAGCAGTGAGAACCACATTCTAAGAGAACACCTGAAATAGATTATTGCCATCCACCTTCTCTATTCCTTGTCTGCACAGGATGCAGAAATGCCTTACTCGCAGTTATTCTACAGGAGAAATCAGATGTTTGAAAACCGTTCGATGCTTTTGTGTAGAATGCAGAAGCAATTGTCGGCATATCTCAAGAGCGCTATTAGTTGTGGCATAAACAAGCCCAAAGGTTTGATTTTAGTAGTTTCCATTATCAAGTGGACAGCTCTGACTAAATTTGATAGTTGCATTGCAATTCCAATAATTTTCTTGAGTACAGCACTTTAGTAAATGCACTATATTTTGGCCATACTGATAGGTATCATACTGATCTTTGCAGGTGTCCACTGCAAGGTGTTTGAAAAGAGTCATGAACAAATATATTGCCTTGATAGCTCAGTGGTTATGGCGCTCGACTGCTCTGCCCAAGGATTGAATCTGGCTGAGGAGGCTGTTTTTCAACGAAGGCAAAAGGCAAGACTACCGTGTGCTGTGCTATGTCGGTGCACATTAAAGAACCCCAGGTGGTCAAAATTTGCGGAGTCCTCCACTACGGCGTCCCTCATAGCCTGAGTTGCTTTGGGACGTTAAACCCCACAAACCAAATCATCATCTAGATCGCAGAGAAGCTCGGGCCGCGTCACTCCAACAGCGATATGCTGGCCGACTTGACATACTTTACACAGACGCGGCAGACCATCCTACTCGGACTGCTGCAACAGTGGTTGCCAGAGATGAGAACATGGCTCTTCATGCCTCCTGTTCCGTACGTACTTCACATATCTCTACAGCGCAGGAAGTAGCTATTGCTCTCCACTCCTAAAGCTCATAAGTGACGCACAGTGCGCCATTCTTATTTTTACTCATGGCTGTATTTCAGCAGTACCATTTTGCGTACTCATATCAAATCCTCCTAAACACCTGACCCTCCTGATATGGGCTCCAGCCCACATGGGTCTCAAGCGTAAGCACATGAGCTAGCTCGAGGGCTCACTTTCCGAGCAGCTTATCATCCTGCCCCCAACATGCCCGCCTTGGTCAGGAAGGACACCATAATCACTTCACGCGACCTGCTCCAACACTATTGTCTTTCTCGGCAACTCTATCCAGGTCCACACCAAGAACTTACAAAGATAAAGGCCGTCATATAGCGCCAACTCCAGACGGACACTTTCTCCAATCCTAAAAGGTTCATAATATTGCTACGAAGATGACGAAGCGGGCAGTGGCGCGGGGTGGAGCACTCTCGCCAGGCCCGCTGGCCATAAAAGCATATTTCATCGTCATGTCATCACGTCGTTCTGTGTAGCCGTGTTCCATCGCTTGTCATGCCACCACGTAACAATATATTTCCTGAACGGTATATGCCGATGTGTAAACACTGCAGTATCCCAGCAGACCTTTATATGGTCTGGACTTGTCCACGACAACACACGCCAACACGCACACAGCATACCTGGGAGGCTCGTCTACTCAGCTCTACCCTGGACGACCAACAAGCGCTCATCGGTCTTGCTCTAGTGGCTGCCAGATTCCAAGGAGTCTTGGCCGACCCCTAGATCTTGGCCTTTGGCCCCTTGACTGTTTTAATAAATGGTTACCAACCAGCCAACCAGCCAACCCAGCTGTTGGCAATTGACGTGCATGTAGTTTTGCACACACAAAGCTGAAGGCCAAAGCCTAATGAGAGAAAGTATCCAAGATTGATAGGAGGGCACCCTCTTGAGTGAGCAGATCTTGGTGAGGGCTCCACACCGTGATGTCAATAGCATATAGCAAAACAATTGCAGGGATGCTGTGGACACACTATGCTGGGGGGTTGAAAGCAGTAGTAAATAAAGTCGGTGACAATACTGACTCCTGGGGCACTACTGAATGTCACTATTTCAGTGTGTGTAATGAGTAAGTCAGATATTTCAGAGGCCTTACCAGTATTTGCAAAAAGGCATACCTCTTACCTAAGTTTCACATGCAGCCTTTTAAACAAGAGGGCAATATATATGAATAGAGGAGAAGCAGTTAATGAGTTGTGTTAGTTACCATTGAGGAAATTCTTGTCGAACTCGGTGCAGTTTTGAAGCTGTCACATTATCACCTTCGAGCGAACTAGAGGTTAATCTGGCCTAGCTAGAACATGTTACCTTAAATAAGTCCTCACGTGCAATCAAAAGTGAGTATTGACACTTTCAGACTTGCTGAGCGACTTAGGGAAATAGTAGCCCTACTGTTACGTTAACAGTTCAAAAGACATGCCACGAAGCCTGTTTTGACACATTATGCTTGCTTATACAATGCATAATTGCTGTAGGGATGCCAAAAGAACTTATTTACAAATCTATAAATATTCACTTAACAAGATCACGCACATTGCTCGGACATCTGAACATTCGCGCACCGCACGCACACTTCCATTGCTCGTCGACTGCTTGTCCACACACTCTGTCCTCAGTCTCTCCCAGCACTGCATGGTTGCGCATCAAATGAAGGCACCAGAAATGAATGAAACGTACGCAAGAAAATCGCAACCACGCACACAGAGTTGCACATATGTGTCGTAGACTGTGTGCAGGTGTGTGCGCCCAGCATGAGAAAACGATCAGCATGTTAGGGGATATGGGATACTCACCAGAAGACCAGTTGCCAAAGTGTCTCTCTTATAGAACCCGACACAAAAGAAAATGCTCACAACAGCTGGAAGGAGTCGGTTGACATAGAAAGAAAGGTGCAAACAAAAAAAGTGCTCGCTTGCAATAGGTACCACATTGTTGTGCTGATACACTGTCTTGTATATGCATTTGGCAAGCAGTACGTGGGAGAATTTTCTTCTTTCCAAAGGCCACGCAGTGCTGGAATCTGTTGAGCTAAAAATTTTAGCACATGGTTAGAAGTTGAAATGAACTAGCCGATGCTTTCTAGTTGCTTTGTATCCCAGTTAAGAGTATTTATTTTTCTGATTTTCTTTGTAGTCTCGCATTACAAAATTGGTGCAAAGCTTTCTTGTCTCTACTGAGCCATACTGAAATTAAAAGCTACTTCTCTGTTTTTAAAAGGCAACTCTGGTGTTTCTTTTAGCATTTTGAGTCTATAATTGCATCACATTACTTAGTGTCCCTAATTTCTGGTAAAAAAGAACATTCAAAGTAGAAGTACTTTAAGATAGCTGAAACCAGGAAACAAACCGAAAGTAGGTTTCAACCAACCTGTGACATCCTGGATACGGCCACAAGACCAGTTGTGTGTGTGCATCTTGATTAAGTTGGCAACTGGAAGTTACAGCTGAAGTCACTCTATGTCTAAAATTAAAATTTTGTCCTGCAGCAAACACAGAATGAATAATATGGCCTTGCATTCTGTAATGTCAAGCAGTTATCCGCAGAAACCTCACCAATTTAGGGCATGGATTGGGAATAAAAATAAATTTGTCCTCCTGCAACAAGACATTGGACCATGAAATTTGGTATAAATGAGCAGCAAGCTGAGAACATACAGTAACAAAGTTCCAGGAAAATCTGAGGAAGTCTAAAAAATACCGCAGTCGCACTTGAAAAGAGCACCACATGGGACACTGTTTTCAAAATTCAGCCTATCACATTTTTGTACATCTCATTTACCCCATTTTGGAACATATTTTTTGCTTTCTGAACGGATGTACTTTTCTGAAAGACTATGCAAACTGCTGGAGCATTAGCAGGTTTTAAAAGCGATAAAAAAATCAATGCGCTAGCTGCCAGTCTATATCAATTTCATATTATTTTTTCAAAACTCCTGCATAAACTGCTGCAAAAACATTCTTACCTTTTGTAATAAACACCTATTATTGTCTCGCCCTCAGCATGGTATTAGAAAAAAAAACGGATATTAGCGCTCCACTAGAAACACCGTAAATGCTCTCAATAGGTTAAATACCAGTCATGGGCAGTATTGAAGATACATGTATCTTTGATACTATCTTTAGATACATTTTATGTATCGGTATCAGGTATCGAGTGCTGAAAATGAAAGTATTGGAGTATTGGTATTGAAAATACATTTTTGGTGTATCGTGTATTTTAATGATACTCGATACTCCGCAAAATAGTGAAACCACTGTGTGCCAGACATTTGGTTGACGGCGCTCACTCAGGTGCTAGTACAAGCCGGGAGGCATCTTTGCTTGCAGTGCATACTGAATTCCCTCCTGCTAGAAGTTTCTTTCAAACGCCCAGTCTCCTTAGCCTCCATCTATCCATATTTCCTTTCTTTAAAACTGAAGGAGCCAATTGCAAGTAGGCGCTCATGAGGTTGTTTAATTGTGAGCACCGAGTGCGTACCACGAAGCCCCTAAGCCGTTAACAGACGCGCAGAAACAAAGAACAAAATAAACAGCTAAGAAGACAAACAGGGAGTAGGGACCATGTGCACTTCATCCCTAGCTGCTCTCCCACCCTTTAAAATCCGCCTCCTTGTCCGTCTCTGAGGCATGTGATTCTTGTCAAGCAGCATGCTCAGTGCGCTGACGAACGCAGTAACTTATGCACTACCATAGCTCTTCAGACCCTTGAGGTTCCCATGTCGGCTTTGTTTGGTGGCAAGAACATGAGCGTCTAAGGCCTCAGTTGGGCACGATGCAGTTGCCAATCTTGTCGTTTACAGCGTTTGATTTGAAACAAACATCTTTCTTCCACTAGGCTTTTTCTGTAAAAAACTTACGTCTAAAATATTAAGAAATACACAACGTAAAAGCTATGTAACTGCACTTTTCCAGCACATAAATTTGAATAAAAAATACATGGTGAAAGAATTTTTTTTTGCCAAAAACATTTCAGTGAAATGTGAATAAATCTTGTGAAGGTACCCTTGTTTCATAAAGCAATAACTGTTAAAATGTTTTTAAAATATGCGAATTGATTGACGTCATATTATCCACTCTCTCTTAAAAAGAACAACTTTTTCTTTTATATAACCCAGACGCTCACTTAGTGAATCTTGACTTTGTTAACTACCTTCAAGATACTTGAGTCGACGCGGCTATACTTCACTCTTATCTTCTGGTAAAGGGTAGTAACAGTGCGGTGTGCTCGATTAATTATATAGAGATGCTTATCTTGTTCACCTCGTTTACAGAACGCCCACATGGCGCAGCTATTTCGGAAAACGTTTAGCCATTTTATTTTTGTTATCCTCTAGCTTTTAACACAGAATGCGAGCTTCAAAAGTCTGCTATTGCACTAATATCAAAATGCCTGCTCAGTTCCCCAAACGCACGCAGCATTGAGCGTTATAGTAAAGAGAAAACGAAGGGGGCCATCGAGTAATTAATGAAATGAAAAGCCACAAAAGAAGTTCCAGATCATTACTCATAACTATTTAGTTATGACTAATTGCTAATTAGAACTAGTTAGTGACTAGTGCTCACAGTGTGGTTCGTATGAAGTGCACTACCTTAAAGAAATTGTTCGCTAGGCTGCTTGTGGAAATTTTGTAGCCATGGCTTCAATTCAATATGTGACGTTCTGAAAAGGCCAGCTGCCCGGACAGCGGAGCTTCATGAATTTGAGCTATTAAATTTGTTTAAGCCCTTTCAGAGAAACAAAAACTGCAATATATGTACCACTGAAAGTTCTTGAAAGCATGGTAAAATTTTCCAGCTTCGCTAATAATATTACCGCCTTTATCACATTGGGATTTCAGAGATGTATCGAAGTATCAAAGTCACAGTATTGAGTATCTGCATCGAAAATCGATTTTGGTTCGTTATCTTGTATCGGTATCGGAAATACAATTTTTCAAGGTATCAAGTATCAGTATCGAAGATACTTTTTTGAAGTATCTTGCCCAGCCCTGTTAAATACAAAATCTAGAAAACGCACATGAGTAATAGTATGCTATCAATCCTCTCCTCAATGCAAAAATTTTTAACCTAGCATCACTAACACCGAAAATATTGGCAATAAAAAACAACGCTCCTCCTTTCTCCCCTTAACTCGACACACGCCAGCGTGGAAGAAAAAAATGAAGAAAACAAGCCGTGAATTCACCTCACCACGCTCCATTCTGCCCGTGCCACTTCGGAGCCACCAATGAATGGGCGCACCCAGCTAGCCTCGATGATTTCACATGGAAGGTTTGCGCAGAGGGAACGTGTTGCAATAATCAGTTGTGAGCGGTCACCAGGAGCACTTTTTGAAAATTATTTGTGCATTATTTGCTTCATACAAAGCTTCCGAATTTGGCTTTAATAAAAACCCACGTCTATGAAGTTCATCCACTAGAATATTAGGGGAAAGTACCGTTTCAGGGGCCCTTTAACTGGTAGTTAGGGTAATGAAAATATTTTTAAGCAAAATACAGCCAAGTCCGCTTAGAACTAATTACAGGGAATTCAGCGCAACAGTCACACAAGAAAGAGGACACCATGGGTGCCTATTTCTTGTGTGAGTGTTGTGCTGAATTCCCTGCAATTATGTCTGACAATCAATTAGCTCAGCAGTTAACCCGCTTAGAACAGCTGCAGCTATTACAAAACACCTGCTTATCACAAAAAGGGCAGGACTACCAAAACAATTTGTCTGTATTAGGGCTATGGGATTGCATTTTGAAGAAAAAAAGGGAACTGTGGCTGCACCACTATGTTAGCGAATGAGGAGGCCCCATAAATTCGCCCCCAAAATCAAAGAGCACACTTCTATTCTAGAGAGTGCGGAGATCATAAATAGTCTCCAAGCCCCAATGATGCCCCCCCCCTGCAAAAATAAAAGCAGTAAAAATGTGTTTTGAATTGGCAGTTTACCACTGGCTGTTTGCCACTGGTCAAAGTGTGCCCCGACAAGCTAGAAGGGCTGCTAGTGCATGCACATATGCTAGTTGGGAAAAGTGTCTATGGTGGAACGAGAAATGTAAGTGCCCGATAGGGGCTGTGTTGAAAACTAAATTACTGCACACTGCCAGTCATCCACTAATGAGAGCAATCTGATAAGTTTGAATACTGGTTGCATGGTACGACTTGATGGCCTACCCAGTCATGTTAGAGTTGCATTGTCTGCACAATCATATCTCTGCCTGCTGCACTGCTGCCATATGTAGACAGTATGCAGACCACAGATAGATGCATCACTCCGGTGTCTAGTGGGCAGTGCACATGAATTAACGAAGACTGAAATCTGACATGATCTGACGGTTTTCAGATAAAGTGCAAGTTTCCACCTTGTTTTTAGGTCTAAGTGGCTCTATTTCCACGCAGATGTTACGTCAAAGTCCATGTATTTACAGGAAGGTGTATCCTAATTTGGAGGCAAATTTGTCACTGGAGCAGTTAAAACAAAAGTAACTCGCACTGAGCATTCTGCATAGACATGGTTTGTAATAGCTTTGTCACTGGATCCGTATAACTTGGTTGAGGTTTGAAACCAACCTTCTACACCATCTGCCACTGATGCTCCAATTGCTTCTCACATCCCTGAAGCGGATAATCCGTACAGCTTGAGAGCTTAGAAAGCAGCTTGATAGTATAAAATTTGAAAGGATAAATGTGTGCAATACACTTTTCAAAGAATTAATGCCACTTTTTTCTGATCTTTGCTTTTTGACTGTAAAAAAGCAAGTCCACTTACTACAAACTTCGGATACAAGCAAAATCCACGTGACCGTCAGGTTTATTATAAGTGAGCTTAACTGCATTCAAAGCCTCATTTGGCTGCTACCTCTTATGATAATGTACAAGTTATCAGATTATGCAAGGAATTTGCCTCAAGAGCCACCAGTTAGCTGTGGTAGCTGAGACCAGCTGAGCTCAGTTTAATCTTCGTCACATGAAGCATAGAAAAATTTGCTGCCTATTCATTTGTTGCCCTACCAACTTTTGGGATAGGCAGGCCTACGAGTTGGAGCAAAAGATGCCAAAAAGTAGCACTTGATTACAAGTTTCCAACATTCTCTTGACTCCTGCAGCTGTTGAAACAGAAGCAGGATGAGATTACCAGTTTAACTGTAATTCTTGTATTTAAACATATGAACAGATGGGACAAAATTTTCTGTCCCTACTCATTTAAATATTCCATCTTGCTGCTAGCCTGCTTCAAGCTTGAAGAAAAGCAGTTGGTTCAGACTGCATGTAAATAAATGTTAACAGTTTGCACTGACAGGATTTCTGCAGGCAGTTGCAAGCCTGCCGAGTACTATATATCTTGCATGAAAGAGTGCTAAGACTTGAGAAATGTTTTAATAGAACTACGGCTTAAACACTTCCTTGTTGGTTGATATGGTACTCTACTTGGCACAAAAGAAGTGATTGTGTTGTACCGGTAAGGGGCACTGCCATTGTTGCTGTAATAAACGGCGCTGAATGGCACCTTTTAAGGATGCAAATGTATTGATGCCTAGAGAGTGCAGATAATCACTTTGTGTAAGCATATGTTTTTGCTCCACAGTGGATGTGCATTATCATCAAAATATTGTCCTTAGACAAACATGATTAATGCTTACATGGTGAAGGCTTGTTGACTGTGGCTCACAGTGCTGTTTATTTTCTTTTACAGCCAAAGTTGTATTTCAAGCAGCAGACAGCTGCCTTTCAGGGACAATTTCATCACCACTAGATGTGTATGCAGTAGTAAATCTGTCCAGAATAAATACCTTTTCAAAGATACAGTGCTGCTGGATGATCTTTTATTGTTTTGTTTTTGCATAACTCATGCTGTCAGTGCGTGTCTTACAATGCTCAGTCCTTGTCCCTTGGAGAACCACGAAAGCTTTCTTGAAGTGCTGAGAAATGCCACGCACCTTAGTTTCTATCCCTTCATGCAGGACACATGTGTAGGCAGAAAATAGAGAGGCACGACAGCCTCTGAGAAGAAAATTGTCATTTATGATTAGCCATATGGTGAACACCTCTATCACAATTATTGCGAGTAGTCCAAAAGTAAGGCGAGTAAAGGAAAGCTCCAGGTTCATGCATTTTTGGGTATAGCCACTTATGGGATCCTAGTAAGAACTTGGTGGTTCTATAGAACAAGAATAGAATATACTGAGAATCCTTGAAAGAATGAACGCACATACCAGCAGAAACTGGCTTACTGTGTATATGTAAAAATTAGCAGTCTTTCTGATGTCCCACCCCACAGCAAGTGCTGTGGGCCAAGGCAATTATATATTTATAAACCTCAAAATAGTGCCTCTTCCAAACATTCCTAGCTTTTCTAATTATTTTTGGCCACCCCTACAGGCATGAAGTATGCTTAAAGCAGCATACGTGAGCAAAGGCAAATGCTGCTGACGAATCACTCATGCGAGAGGACAGAAAAAGCTGATTTAGAAGTATTTCGTTCAAGCAGAAAAGCAGTTGAACCAAAGGAATGTGAAATTTGACAATGCCATAACAAATGTAAAGTTCTGTGCACAATGTTCATCTAACAAGAGCACTCAGTGAGTGCCTTACGTGAACTCCAAGGTATTAGCAAGGTTAAGGAAAGTTTTTGTTAATAAGATTTAACATCCCAAAGCAACTCAGGCTATGAGGGATGCCATCGTAGAGGTTTATGGAAATTTTGACCACCTGGGGTTCTTTAACGTGCACTGACATCGCACAGCACACAGGCGCCTTGCTTTTTGCCTCCATCAAAAAGCGGCTGTCGTGGCCGAGATTCGATCGCGCATCCTTGAGCACAGTAGTCGAGCGCCTTAACGTGCACTATTGCAGAGTTGTTCTCCACTTTTGCGATTGTTAGCGTCAAACATATTTTTCTTTTATGATGTCATGTAGACTTCACAGTGTTTGTATGGATCACTCTTATTGATCTCCCAGTTTCTGCAGCACTCTCTCCTTTGGTTGCATGAAGCATGCAAACTGCAAACCCCCCATAATTTTCACCAAGGCAGCTCTTCACCAACCTCGGCTTGTTACTAACGTTGTACGCGAAATGTGTCTTTGGCAATTGTGCACTCCTCATCGCCTGAATGGGTTTCTAATGTACTACTTGCCCTCATATAAGGGGTACATTCGATGATCAGTCCCTGCACAGAACACCAAAAAAAAAAAAAAACTGAAAGATGAATACAGAAGTGATCCATAAATATCCCTATTGACGGGAAAAGATGGCTGTCCTAAAATATAGCAGCATAATGTTAAGCTACGCAATATGTGGTGATGTGCTTTGTGATAGCAAACTGGATCATGTTCACCTTGAGTACAAAATTAATGCAAACTATGTGCCGTTGGCATGTACTTATTTGCAACTAATGTACAAAATCAATACTTTAGCTTGCAAACGTCAATGCCAGGATGCTTACATTCTTTCCTCCGTAATTGAGCCAGCTGGAAAAGATAGCTATTATCCTGCACCCTCCTATAATAAGCATATCTCCACATAAGGCATAGCTCAGCACGGTACAAAATATCAAGAGGCAACAAACCTTTCACAGCAAACCATTGTCACTCACTTGCTGAATAATAGCTTGAAATCCCAGAAATAATGTGGCCTTTCAATGAGGTTAGTAAGAACTATGTAACAACAACCAAAAAGGATGCTTCAGCAAGACTACACCTAAGACTCCTGATCATCGAGATGATGCCAAACATATTTACCAAGTTTCATCTTTTCCATGAAGGGGGGTACTGCGCTAAAAAAACACACGGACAAAAGAAGTGGTGGACAGCACGTGCGCAGACTCAAAACTTAATTTTAATGACTGAAAGGTGACATATATATGTATATATATACAGTGAACAAAAGTGATCCTTCTGTTGCACTTGCAGATTGCGTGATGAAGTATTTGGAAGCAAACATGTGACGGCAGCGCTGATGTGCATTTGGATGGCCTCGGGCTTCACTGTATAGCTTGATTGAACTTATAGACATTATTTAAATATGCGCAATGTCAAAATAAATTGTTGCAGTTAGCATGTTGTGCAACAAATCTCCACTGGCGTGTACTTATTCGTAAGTAATGTACAAAATCAACATTTCAGTTTCCAAGCCAGCTGAAAAAGATAGCTACGATCCTGCAACCTCCTGTGATAAGCATCTCTCCACATAAGCATAACTCGCCAAACAAACATCTTGCTTCTAGAAAAAACGATACTCTAGCGTCGTTACCCAGAGCCAATTTTATTTTTGGCAAGCGATCTTTTACACACATCACTGCTCTCCTCCTGGCATCGGATCAAGACTTTCTCGATGCACAGCATGGTACAAAATATGATGAGGCAACAAACCTTTCGCAACAAATCACAGTCACTCACTTGCCGAATAACAACTTTGAAATTAGTCTCATCGCGATCACGGTGGAATATCTTTCACACACACATCACTGCTCTCCTCCTGGCATCGGATCAAGACTTTCCCGATGCACAGCATGGCACAAAATATGAAGAGGCAACAAACCTTTCGCAACAAATCACAGCCACTCACTTACCGAATAACAGCTTTGAAATTAGTCTCATCGCGATCACGGTGGAATATCTTTCACACACACATCACCGCTCTCCTCCTGGCATCGGATCAAGACTTTCTCGATGCACAGCATGGTACAAAATATGAAGAGGCAACAAACCTTTCGCAACAAATCACAGTCACTCACTTGCCGAATAACAACTTTGAAATTAGTCTCATCGCGATCACGGTGGAATATCTTTCACACACACATCACTGCTCTCCTCCTGGCATCGGATCAAGACTTTCCCGATGCACAGCATGGCACAAAATATGAAGAGGCAACAAACCTTTCGCAACAAATCACAGCCACTCACTTACCGAATAACAGCTTTGAAATTAGTCTCATCGCGATCACGGTGGAATATCTTTCACACACACATCACTGCTCTCCTCCTGGCATCGGATCAAGACTTTCTCGATGCACAGCATGGTACAAAATATGAAGAGGCAACAAACCTTTCGCAACAAATCACAGTCACTCACATGCCAAATAACAGCTTTGAAATTAGTCTCATCGCGATCACGGTGGAATATCTTTCACACACCCATCACTGCTCTCCTCCTGGCATCGGATCAAGACTTTCCCGATGCACAGCATGGCACAAAATATGAAAAGACAACAAACCTTTCGCAACAAACCACTGTCACTCACTTGCCGAATAACAGCTTTGAAATTAGTCGCTTCGCGTACTTACCGCAGAATATTACATAGGCGCCAATGCAGGCGGCTATATGCCAGCAAAGAGCGAACTGGTGATGGTGATGATGGCTGTCCCCTTTTTAACGGGTCGCCTCCGCCTGTCGGCGTGGCGGAGCCAAAAAAACTAAAACAAAAAAACAACATAATAATGCAAAAAAAAAACACACACACACCCACCCACCCACCCACCCACACACACACACACACACACACACACACACACACACACACACACACACACACACACACACACACACACACACACACACACACACACACACACACACACACACACACACACACACACACACACACACACACACACACACACACACACACACACACACACACACACACACACACACACACACACACACACACACACACACACACACACACACACACACACACACACACACACACACACACACACACACACACACACACACACACAATATCTGTTCCACGTGACCACTTAGTTCACTCTGGCACGCTCACAGCCGGAATGCTCTTCTGTTGCACCGCCCCATTCCGCCACCAGTATTCCAGGCGTCGTTTAGTGGTCTCCACTACACTTCGCTCTGTCTGGCCGAAACCCAGGGCAGCAGGGAGGGCTGAGGCCTCCGAGATCGGTGTTATACCGGGGCACTCTAGGACCACATGCCCTATCGTTTCCTCCGTCCCTCCACAGGTGCCGCAAGCGGTGCCCAGACCGCTTACGAATTTTGCGCGCCATACGCGCGCGTCCCAGTCAGTTCCAATGTTGTCATGACTATAGTGCCTAGAATATACTGGCTAGTGTGCCGACCGCGGCCTCCTGGGTGGCGCCGCCAGCGATGAATGCCGGCGGCCGCCGCCAGGGGCGCTGCAAACTGGGTGGGTACCTGTCACGACGCCCGCAGCCTACCGCGCTCTCGCAACACCGGCAAGAGGTCTAGGCGCGCGCTGCATTTCTTTGCTTTAGTCAAGTTGGTAACAGACCACAGTTCTACTGGAGGCAGCTGACTACCAGTTTAAAGGTTTGTTTTGAACTTAGACTAGAATTTTGCGGCATATTCAATCATCGCCGCTTCGGTGCAACTTCGAGTTTTGAACATCCCCGGTGCTCACAAAGTAAAAACGGAACATGTACCCGGGCGACGGTAGCACCATAGGCTTTTATTGGTGTAATGTCATTTTGGTAGCTTTTTCCTAACAAAATGTAAGGATCATATGTGTACATGTGTTTTACCTACACTAATTCAACTGAAATAGATCAGTAATAGATTTATTTGTAATTGGTGGTTCTCAATGTGTACTCTACATTTGCTGACAAGCAAATACGTGCAGTTTAGTCATAGTGTGTGTGTGTGTGTGTGTGTGTGTGTGTGTGTGTGTGTGTGTGTGTGTGTGTGTGTGTGTGTGTGTGTGTGTGTGTGTGTGTGTGTGTGTGTGTGTGTGTGTGTGTGTGTGTGTGTGTGTGTGTGTGTGTGTGTGTGTGTGTGTGTGTGTGTGTGTGTGCGTGCGCGTGCGTGCGTGTGTGTGTGCAGTGTGTGTGTGTGTGTGTGTGAATATAGCAGAAAAGAACAATACAACACTTGTTTTTATTGCTACAATAACAAGACGCAGACAGTTGGATGCAGAGCATGAAGGGGAGCATTTACTGGCAGCGGCGCTGTTTAAGAAACCTTTGTCGTTGCCTTCGAGCTTCCCTCTCTTTGTTTAGCCCCTTGACAAAAAAACGAAACCTTAAGAGAACATAAAATTGTACAACTGCAGTTAGAATTGCCTTTTCATGCTCTGGACAGCCAAGTTCAGGAAAAGACACCTGCTGTAGCTGGGTCAAGAATTCAACTAAACTTCCTTCATGGAGTTCGTTTTTACTAAAAAACGTTGTAAAGGCATCCTCCATGGCCTTTACAGCAGTTAACAAGCTCTGGCTAGGGTACACCAGGCCCCCATTATCAAAATGAGCAGTAAAGTATGAAGAAGCATCGGCACCAGCTTCTGCTTTGCTGACGCAAAGATAGTCTGTACACCGTGGACAGCAGCTCCTGGCAATCATCTTTCTTGCCACATAGCCTGTAGTATAATAAATTAGAGTACTATTGCTCTTTTTTTTCTGTGTATGATTCATGGTCACTGCTAGACACGATTACTTCAACAACGTCATGAGCTTCGCTGAGATTTCCGTGGTCAAGTAGGTCATCTATTTTCTCTGAGAGAAAACTGCTCGTTGTTTCACACAGCTCATTTGGGTTTAGCAGTGCTTTGATCACCTCTGGGGTGCAATTTCCTCCTCTAGGCGGTTTCGCCAGGTTGTAGAACGCTAGTAGATTCACAGTCACGAGAAACTGTGAAACGGTGGGGTGGTCGTTGCATCCCGACGACTGCCTAATTATCCCAAAAAGGTTTTCAATTTTATCCTGGCTTAATCGGGACGTAAGCAGATATTTGAACCCCACAGCCGACGTCAGGAACGACAACAAGTCAAGTGTGCTCTTGATCGTCACTCTTAATCCTGCCGATGTGTTTTCCGTAAGGAAGCCACCGCCAGCTGGTTTCGCATGCTGCTCCCATTCCTGCAGATACTCTAAGAAGCCTTTGATATATTGTTCGTTCGGACTATTAGGCTTGAGTGCCTTCTCGCTTGTTCGCGAAGTCATTATACGAATCAGACGGTTCATATCTTGCACGAAATCTACTGTCGGCTGCACTATCCCATATCAAGACTGAATTTGTTCTTTGTAAATGAAAAGTCCTTTGATGACTTGGTCACCAAACAGCTGAAAAGCGATGTCAACTTTCATTTTTTCAAAGCTGTTCGGCTTGATGTGTGCATTTGTTATGCTTGGCATCACCTTGAGGGTCACATTTTCCCGATCCACTTCGAAAGCTGCTTGTATGATGCCGCAGTGAACATGTCCAGCTGGTGTGAGGTATCCTTTTGCAACAAACCCGTTTCTGACATTCTTAATCAAATGTGGAAAGTCTGAGAAAAAATACAGCTTTCTCTTTTGATCTACTGGGTGCTTGGTGCTATTTCGGACGTGGCTTGTAGAACCTGGGAAAAAATCAAATAAATCCAAAATGATAAAATCTGGTATTATTCCATCGCCACATTTTAAACAATGCAAACCTAAAGCTTCAAAATAGCAAAACATTGTAAAAGAGCAATTTTGTATCTTGCGTGAAATTACATTCTTGCTCTTACCCTGTATTCCAAAAAGCCGCCACATTCCTCTATTCCAGCTAGCGCCGTCACATGTTATGGAATCCACGAAGAGGCCAGCTTTTTCCGCAAGGACAGTGGCTTCCAAAATAATTTTAGCCAAGGTCGGGGCTTTAACATTTCCCTTTGAGGCAAAAACCCCTAGGATCTGAGTCCAGTTTCCTGCAGAAAGGCAGAAGTTATCGCTCACAGATATGTGCGTATGTTTATATATTTAAGGTTGCGATATAACGAAGAAAGAAAAAGTTATTGAAAAGAGCACATCTTCGATGGAAGACCGTCTGGTTAGGGTTGAAGTACTGGCTGCAACCAAAATTTGTTAGGAGCTGACGCGTTTCGAGGCCACCTTCGTCTCTAGGAAGTGAACATATTCGATAGAAGTTTGGTTGAGAAAGCAAGAGTTTAAATCAAGTAAAAATGCGAACCAAGTATACTTAGGCTGAAAAATCGTCAACCTAAAGAAAACACACCCAAGGCTCGGCGTCGTACCAATTGCTGAATTAAATGAAGAATTTTAAGAAAATAATGAAAAAGCCCAACCCTGTTAGGCTAACGTACCGCAACCGAAGCACGGTGCTAAGCAATAGAAGCACAAAATTGACTTTAATGGAGGTAGTTGTTGCGGTGTAGACCATCGAATCCTCGCAGGAGCTTCAATTGTGTCATATGACACATTCGAGACACGGGGAATGATAATCGCCCTGTGGAACCACTCGCGATTTTCACTTCACACACCCACGCTTTGCGTTCAGTGGCCCGGCGGTTAAATATACTCGCTGCAAATCACCCGAAGTCATATAACCGAATGGCGCGGACAAACAGGCTTTGAGACGGTTTTTTTTTTTTTTTTTCAAGAAGTTGCTTGGAGGAGCCAGCGGCCTTGGTTCGCCGTTGTTGCAAAGTGACACAGGCCATTCACATATACGCAGAGGGGAGCCTTCTTGAAACTATAAATTGCATCGGCGGGCGGGAAGGATGACGCCTCTTTACTGGGTCGTTGGAAACCGGTTTTTCAAAAGTCCAGAGAGGAGGCTTTTCGAATCTCCCTCGCCCCTATAAAAAGGCCTATACGATAACCTGGAAACGCTGCAGATGACATCAGTGGGGAAAAGAACATTTCCTGTTGGCGCCGCATCTGAAGAAACAAAACAACTCGGACGCGAAAACATGGGCTCTTAATTTTGGTTGGTGACAATATTTCAAAGCATTAAACACACCTTACCAGTAAATGGCTGAAACAGCAAAACCATGCCATGGTCTGCCAGCACATTCTTCTGGTCAGCAGGTGTATGATCGCCGAGGTCAACAAAGCCTTCGATATCGCCTTAATTGAAAAAGAAACCCAGAAGGAACACTGCTTAATGTCCAAACATATTTCAACACAGATCAGAATATATATATATATATATATATATATATATATATATATATATATATATATATATATATATATATATATATACTTTCTTTTATCACCTTTTTCGCGCCAGAACGAGCTCCAGGAATATTCCAGTGTATTCTTTTATCACTTCTCTAGATCTATGTTGGGGAGTGGCAAATCGTTCCTACTTTTGTTAGCAGAAATTCAGCCTAGTTTTTGTTCAGTGAACTGACGTTTGTATCGCTCACGCACGCTGACCGCCCCTGAAATGTAGACAGACATAAAAGCCTCCTTTCCGGCTGTTTGTGGGCGCATACCTGTAATCTGTGTAGACATGCTTAGCAAAACTCATTTTCCGTATATGGCACAGAGCATTCCAAGAATCTAATAAAAACTTTACTCACCAACTGACTTCACACTTAGGTTCTCCGATAGCTTTAATTCGTCAATGATGAGGCCACCATGACGACTGTAAACATCCATGGTCTTCGTCTTTTCGTTTAAGGCATTGAAGACTTTAGCGCTGAGGCCAAAACCACCTTTGAAACGCTTCAGGTACTTTTGAAGGCAAGTTCGTCCTGGTAGGACCATAATGGCTTCTCTTCGGAGGTGCTCATATAACTTCGGACTTCGCATCCTCATCAACATACATTCTAGAATCCATTCGTCGTCGTATCGCATGCCTTTATGCGACTTTCGTCGTGCATCCAGGAAACAATTTTTTACAGCCAGCTGTTGCTTTGTGGGAAGGGACTTAATTTTGCTGTCAAATGTTTTTTCACAAAGAGCCTCATTTTGTTCTTTCATGTGAGCCATTTGCATCATTGCGCCTGCCAACTTTTTCTTAGTCCTTGATAGAATTCGAGATATGTTCTTTGATTCTTTCTTTTCATCAGACTTCCTCGCAATTTCACTTTCCCTTCTCTTTTGTCTGCATGCTTGGTTTTGAGCCAGAATTCTCAGGTACTTGCAGAAAGCACAGGACTCTCCATCGGATTTTACTGATAGCAAACACTTCTCAGAAAAAATCATGCCCCTGTAGGAAGTGTACTTTCCAGAAGCAGGCTTTATGCCGCATCCACCACAAAGAGCTGTCAATGAAACTTCCTCGATCAAGGATTCGGCCTCTTCGCATGTCATGACAATTTGTTCTGACTTCTTTCTTCCCCTCAGGTAAACCGTTGCCACTGATTGTCCATCAGGTGAAGGCCTTTCAAACACTACCATTTTTTCCGTGAAAATGATGGCGAAATTATTTTCTTCGGCTTCACAGTAGGCGTAAGCCAATGATTCCGCGGGAAACGTTGGTACTCTCATCCAAGTTATTGGAATAGATATGTTGAGGAATGGGTGCATGCTCTCGCTGGTAATTGGAGGGGGTTGCTCAGCAGCAGCAGCGCTTGCTACTTCAGGACTACAAAGTTTGGAGCAATTTTCATTCATTTTACCTCCATTGGCGGGCCGAGACTCTTCAAGGATCACTGGTTCGGCACTCCCAATGGCTGAACTCAACTCGGAGGTTTCTGGCTCACCACGCCTGCAACGCTTTGCTGGAGGCTCTTTCTCGCACAGATTTCTACTTTTCCTTTTTGCTGGCGATTTGCGCGCAAGATGTTTAGGGTAATCCGGGAATATAGTAGGTATGGCGTCGGGCTTCAGACGTGGTTTATCGAAGCTCATTTGTAACGCCGTTCACGGTGACACGGAACACGCGCTCAATATAGTCGCTCTCAAAATGTTTCTCGCACACCACAGCCATTGACGATAACTTTCTGTCTTTTCTTTTGATGCGGCGTTCCCATTCTGCGAGCCGCGTAGCATCAGATGGTGCAGTAAACATTGAAACTCTCTCCTTGTTCGACCGGAGACCGCTTTTGCAGAAAGGCACAAAGCAAGCCTTCTCTTTGAACTGCCGCTTTGGTTTCGACATATTTCCGTGCAGACAAAACTACAATCAAGAACTCATTTTGTTCTTCGTAGATATGATGAAAAAAAAAAAAAAAAAACAGCGCCCAAAGGCGCACACAGCGCACGTACACAGCGCACGCACACAACGGATTCAGTCACACCGAAATTGCTACAAGAGCACACGGAACGACTCCCATATGCAGTTCCCCACTCACAAAAACAAACGCTGCACTTCTGTGAAAAAAAAGAGCACCAGATTCAGCTTGAACCGAGTTGAAAACCCATATGCACGCACAACACCAACAGACTGGCTTCTGAAACGAAAAAACCGCGTCGTCTGCTCCTGTGGTACCCTCCCGACAAGCAGCGCCCTCTGCCGCTATGAAATGGCTTTCATTGCAAATGGCGCCACCCTCGCCCATAGGGAAGCGCTGCCGGACGGCACACTAGCCAGTATATTCTAGGCACTATAGTCATGACCAAGACCGACTGAAATACAGACCTGCACAAAAAACAGGGTCCTATGGGACCTCGTGCGCCAACTTTCGTTACCTTTCTCGTCGTTGAGGGCGCTCGGTTGACCTGTTCGTCTGTCATTTTCATCATCATCAAATCACAAATGAATATAAACAAACTGTATTCAAATTAAAAAAAAAAAAAAGATCTTTGCCCAGGTTATACTTCTAAAATTTTGCCTTTTTGTATTTTAGCGGACAGTGTTTATTTTTACGATGTTTTTCTCTCGCTAGAAGACATACCGCGATTCCGCTTTGTGCGACGGCACTGCAGTTACTCACTGCACATGCGCAGAACAGGTGCTTGTGCATTACAGCGTGGACAGATAAATTAACTATAACGACGAAGAAAAATGACAGACCTAATAGACCCTTCTTATTAACAGGTTTACAGTAGCGTCAGGTTAACCGTAGCGTTCGTTCCCTAGCGGCGAAGGCTATGAACTAGAAGGTGCGCGCTGGAGCAGTGCTATCTGTGCAAGTCTGTATTTCAGTCGGTCTTGGTCATGACAACGCAAAGACAACCAGCGCGACTAGCGGCCAGTGCGGCTATGTACATGTACTGCATGTACTGCATGTACCATGTACGCCCGGCCTCTGTCATGATGATGAGTGCATAGTTTTCAAAAACGAAAACTGCCATCGTGACGACGACTCACGACAAGACATGGTGGTGGCCTTCGCTGGGAACCCGTTGTCTTTAGTCACGATAACAGACCTCCCGAAAACGCTAGATGGCACTAAGAGAGGGTTCCTTAACTTGCAAACTCAAAGACTGTCATTCACTGGGCGAAAACGCGACCCCGGAAAGCACCGCATGCTGCCACGGGCGGCTTCTTCGTCTGGTATTTTGTTCTGGGTCGAGATCCTTGTCTGCGTGAAAAGCAAGCCTTTACTGGGAGGAAGTCGTCATCCCTGGGTACGAAAAGCCTATTTGTTGGCAGGTTGCGTTGTCTCCGGAAGGCACTCCCTGGCGAGATGAGTACTCTTCTGTCCGGAGGCCGGATCCTTGGTTCCCAAGGTGTAATCTTGCCCTGCAACAGGAGGATCTGGAGGAGAAGTAATGGTCGGCTTCCTTGGCGAGGGCGAATCCGCTCCGCTCAGACCGGAGACCTGGGCTCCGAAAGACTCCGCATGCCAATCAGTAGAGGTTAGCTTTAACTGGCCCAGCTCGTCGGTTGTGTCCGTGATTGAATTTTGACCTCCGGAACATTTAGGACGGAAATGAGAGGAGGTTACTGGGTATAAATTTTGACATCCAGAAGACTTCGGACGAAAATGAGAGGAGGTTACTGGGTATAAATTTTGACCTCCGGAAGATTTGGGACGAAAATTAGAGGAGGTTACTGGGTACGAAGGTTTTGTCGTTTTCGGAGGAGTAACGCGAACTCCGTAACACTCTGTCGGGCGGGGTGAGAAGGCTGGCTTCCTTAGGCAGCCCGGGTCCACCGTCTTCAGGTTTAGATCCTCACTTCTAGAAGATTTCGCTGCTAGAGGAAAGCAGTTAAAGGCCTCGCTGCACACTGATTGCCCTAACTCAGGGAAGGAATTCTCGCTTCCGAAAGACGGCGCTGATCGAGACGAGAAAGTTAGCCTCCGTCGCTTCCCCCAGGCCGTTGGCGTTTGAATGTCGGCACCTGAAGACGCCTGATGCCAAGGTGCGGAGGTTACCATCGACTGGAGCTTTGTCCTTAGGTCGGAAGCCTGGGCCCCGGGAGATTCAGGGTTCCACTGAGAGGAGGCTGCCTTCCAAGTGCTCGATGACCCTGTTGGTTTGGGGAATGGATCGTCGCCTCCACAAGACTGCACACACCGGGTCAAGTACGTCGACTTCCCTTGGCCGGCCGAGTCCGTGGAGCCCATGGCGGAATACTGACTTCGAGTAGAAGGTTCTGGCCGGGGTGCCAAAGTAAGCTTCGCGGTCGACGGCGAGTCCGCAGTCCTCATTCCCGAAACCTGGTCTCCGGAAGAGGCTGAATGGTAAGGCGTTGGATTTAGCTTTACTGGGTCCGCTGAGCCACTTGTCCTCGGATTGCAAACTTTGTCCCCGATAGACGCTACATGCCTTTTTCTGGAGGTCTCATTGCACCCCCGCTCCAAGTCCGCTGTGTCCAGGCAGGAAACATGACTGCCTGATGACGCTGCATGCCAAATCGTGGAAGCCGGTTTCCCGAGGCAGCCCGATTCTGCTGACGGGTTGGCATCTTGGCTGTGCGGAGATGCCCGAGGCCCAGTCGTAGAGGTCTGATTTCTCCGGCCTTCTGAGTCCATCTTCCTCGTAGAGTAACCCAAGCATCCGAAAGACGACGCCCGTTGATGCGATGAGGTGGGCAGTTCCTGGCTGCCCGCAGGCCTTGTCGTTAACTCCTATAAGTCGTTAACCCCTCTTTGAGGACGCTCAAGTAAAAGATTTCTGCTAACTGCTATCGCGACAACTATGAAGCGAACGCACGGCTGCGCACCCGAATGCTGACTTGTTCGAATTGGCTCGCGCACAAACTGAAGGTGCCGCATCTTCTTTCTCGACCCTCTTTGTGTGCGATAACATATACACATGACTATAAATCCAATATTAAATCATTGAATTTTTGAACCAAGCCACACACGTTTTAAAAGTAAACAATTATAATAGAATTAAAAAAAACAATAAAATTTAAAAATGAGATATTACCAGTGGCTTAAATTGGATTACGCGAAGCTTTGCTTTACGATGCGATGTTGACTACATTCCGTTTCCAGCCCAGATGAGAGCAGACACTATCATCATCGTCGCTATTGCCAAGACGTCACATTACGTCAGTTCCTTCGTTCTCGGTTACCGCTGGCTGCCGTGGCAACAGATACGCTCCAAAATGCATATGGCGTCACGCATGTTCGCTGTCCTCGTGTTCTAGCCACCATACGTGTTCTGCCCGTCGCGCTCACGGCACTGCTCACGGTCGTGAGTCAGTTGCCTCGGCCAGAGGATGGGGCTCATTTGGCGTCGGCGTGCCAGCAACGGTGCGCGCATCACAAACAGCATGCTAACAACCCTCAGGGAGCCTCGTAAGGTGAGAAGCAGTCACAGAAACGTTGCCAGAGATTTGAGAAACGCGAGTTTTAATTTTGTGCGGGAATGACCACGATAGTGTACGTCAGAAGCTTCCGACAATTCCTGCAACAAACATTGCTTTCGATGCGTCTACAGTTCGTTATTCCGCTACGTACTTCGATTTTAATTAAGAGCATCATAAGAAACAGTTTGCTTCCCTTATGCTGCCATCGAGAGGGCAGACTCCCGTGAGTTAGTCGGAATTGTGCATATTTAAATAAACTGTTTTGTGCGGCATCGTAAACAAACTTCCTGATGTCCTAGCCATGCTTCAGAGGATATACTGGGCGTTGCCGAGGACGTGCATACAATATCGAGAAAGGCACTAAAATGAGCACAGTGGTATGTGTGCCGCGCAGTACTGCTGCAATAGTTCAGCATTGCTTTACCTTCGTATTTTATCTATTATCAATAGCTGCTGGCCAGGGGCAGCGCAACAATTCTGCTCGCGCTGGTTGGGGTATCAAGGCATATTAATGAACAGCTTCGGTGCTGCAGAAACAGTGGTCAGTGTCGACTCTCATTCGGTCGCTTTGTGTATGCTCAGTTCCTTCTGTCAATTATAAATGCGCGGATCAAAAGCGTCCAAAATAAAGTTGTAAGTTAGCGCAGTTGTGTGTGTCCCTAGTACTTTGTCCTTGTCTGCCAGCACTGCGATACCATAATGTTTGCTAAGGGTGTAGTCATTTCCTTCATACTGTTTCTATTGTAACATGTCACACAGCCTATTTTTTAAAGAGCACTCTTTCCCACATGGATGCCACTTCACAATGCCAAAGTAGGGCTAGGTTTCCGTGCTGAAGTATTGACGATTTCAACTGTGGAGGTATGTTTCGAAGTGCCCTTGTAATAATGTGAGCTTCACAGATCAATTCTAGAGGCTGCCACTTTGCAGCCTCTACTGAGCCAGAGAAACACTGAAGTTTGGCAACTCAAATTATACTGGTCGCACTGCTCTTAGAAGAAGGCAGCAGAGCAGGTAACAACACAAAACATAAGAAGCACACACAAACACAAGGACAACACTGCACTGACAACTATATTGACCAGAACCCGCACATCTTCTCCCTTCACTTCACGTCTGCAGCCAACTTCTTCCTTGTCTTTAACGTCCTGCCGATTTGTGCAGAAATTTTAATTCCTTCTTCAACAATACCACTGAAGGCATACTGACACATTGGTCTCCCGAGTCACTGATTGCATATGCTTCATAAATTTCTCTTGCTAACTTATCCTTCATCCTTTTCATAACTTTAACATTGTGAAGGTCAGCTGGACATTTTTGGTCTCTACAAACAATGCAGTCTTTGCAGTGCACCGCGAGACTTGTCCGATATTGCCATAGCGTGTTCTCTAATCCTGTCATTGATACATCTTCCTGTCGGTCCAATATATTTCTTTCCATATTGCAAGGAAATCCCCTGAATACACTTGGAGTACCTAGTCCGGTGCGAAGTTTTACATCCAGAGTTGAAGTCCTGGTTGTTAACCCGCACACACATCCCTTTAGCATTGTTTGGTGCTGTTGAAGTAAAGGGAGAAGATATGCGGGTTCTGGTCAATGTAGTTGTCAGTGTAGCATTGTCCTTGTGTTTGTGTGTGCTTCTTATGTTTTGTGTTGTTACCTGCTCTGCTGCCTTCTTCCAAGAGATGCGTGACCAACTAACTCAACGTCCAACTCTATTATGGTTGCATTGGTTCTGTCCATATAAAAACTGTACTTACAGGATCGAAAAAGCAGATTCAGTATGCATGATACGGCGGTCAAAGCCTGGTATGTAGCGTAGTAAATGGCTGCCACGTATTTAATATATAAGCACAAGTTTTGAAACACAAGTCACTAACATGGCAGGTATTGGCCATGGTTTGTCATTATAATAAAACTCACTGTATCCATCCTTAATGTTGCCTACTAAAGATGGATTAGCTGTAGTTGCCCAACCCACATACCCAGCTAGGTGAAATAGGATACTTTAAGAAACTTGGAATATTTCATGGGATGCTGCACACCTAGCAGCAGTCTGCATTTTTGTCTTTTCGACTGTGGCAGTTTCAAACTTAGGTACGACTTCAATAATGGAATTAGTATTGATGTGATCATCACCTACTTGCCAACAAAAATGGCAACTGTAACGAGAACGCCTGCTGTTCTCCAGAATACACAGTTTGATGCATGGTGTGATCAAGGTATGAAGTAATGAGATCTCATTCTGGACTATACAACACAATGGTCTTTTTATGGACCATTCAGAATTCTGCTCCTCAGCACTGTCTAGTAGTTTAATCAACAGCATAGATAAGCAGTTCTTTGTTTCAGAGCCCCACATTGATGAGTGCATATTCTCCTAGACAAGGGTTTTATAAGCTATAAAAATGTATACAAATGAAATACAGTTGTCACCATTACTGGCCATTCCTGTAAGCAAACTGAGGTGCACAGTGATGATCTAGTGGCTCAAGCATCTGCCTCACGTGCAGAGTTCCTCACGATAGTGGACAACTTTTTTTCTTTTTTTTTTTGGGGGGGGGGGGGGGGGGGGGGGGTGAAATGACTGTGGAAAGGGCCTCATACTGTCCCACTTTCAAATTTAAATCTGTATCATGCTATAAAGCCCATCTGCGACCCTTTATTAGCAAAGCAGTGGCCTAGGTGGGCCACAAGAAGAAAGTTATTCGCACACCTTTGAGGCTAGGCTACATCACCTTTCACTTTCATATGGTGATAGTGGAGTCATCAGTTTGGCGCCATAATCTTGAATTGAGTGTCAAGGAAATTTTCAAATCCAATTTGAGTTTTATTGCGAAAGCTATACTACTCTTAGGTTTCGAGCCTTCAACATAGCGCGGCCGGTAGCCACGTCTTACCCATGTGACGCTGTGGCGTCACAACCCACGTGACACTAGGGTGAGAGCTGGGCAACCAACAGTGTCAAGGAAATTTTCAAATCCAATTTGAGTTTTATTGCGAAAGCTATACTACTCTTAGGTTTCGAGCCTTCAACATAGCGCGGCCGGTAGCCACGTCTTACCCATGTGACGCTGTGGCGTCACAACCCACGTGACACTAGGGTGAGAGCTGGGCAACCAACTCAAGCGGTCGGCAGGAGCTGCCAACTTGGGTCTCTCGTTTCACATGGGATGGTTATGTCAGAATCAGCCTGCTAGGACCCACCCTGGCATTCACGTTACCCATATAGGCCACTAAGGCACGTTCATACGGCTTGGTTAAAGCGGGGCTTTATATGTGGGCTGAGGAAGAAGAAAAAGAGAAGAACGCTCGGTCACCCGCAGCTAATGCTTTCGCTGAATATTTGGTTCAGCAGCGTTGAACATTTCTTTTTTGTTTTTTTTCTGCTGCTGGCGAAACATCATCATAGCCAGAAAGAGCCGCAAATTCATTTCCAACTAAAAGCAAAATTTGGATGGAATTGTCTCTTGGCGCATTTTTCTAGAACAAATTTATCTCTGATACTGTGTAGAAGATAGCAAATTCTTGGGACACTTAAGCTCTTCCTTTAAGCATATGACTATATAGCGCATGCAGCTCCCTTTACAGTTCATTTGCATACATGTAGTCCTCGCTTATTTACCAGTCTCTTGGTCTGTGCCTCTAATATATCACACATTCTTATTAGCATACAGTACCAAACTATCACCTCATCCATCTACCGGATGTAGGCAACCATTCAACATGTAAACCTCCGCTTTAACCAAGCCGTATGAGCGTGCCTGACTTGGCATCCAAGAACAGTGGAAGGTTGATTCTTATTCCACCTTCCCACCCCAATGAGCATCCAAAGTTGGGAGCTCCTCCCACCTTTCTGATAAGTGATCTTGTTAAGTTGCACTAACCATGGAAGTATCGGCGCTCGGCCATGTCAGCTGCCAACTAGCACCATGACCGTAATTTTTTGTTCACAATGCAGTCTCAGGATTTTCTGGGTAACGAGGCTTTTAAAGCTACCGTATAAAATGGTAAATGTTAGCATCTGCTTCATCACATGCACTATATGCCTGTTGAACATCTGCATTTTTCATATTCCCATTTGCAAGCTAGCAAACTGCCACACCAAAAATTGGCATAGGTTAACTGCTAGAACTTCTCAAAAAAAGTCCTAGAGCCAGTTCCACAAATTTAGGCTTCTGAGCAAATGAGAGCTACTGCTTTAAGCCTGAGGCCTTCACCTGTCACCAGCTGGACAAGAATGAAGCCAAGGAATGTGTGACGCCAGTTACCCGGAGCAGCTGATTTACATGTGGCCTGAAAGGGCGCAAGCTGTCAGCGTGTGAAGGGGCAAGGCTTCGTGCATACAATCTGAAATTTTGAAATGTTCCCCACAAGGAATGGAGGACTTCTGTAGTCAACGCACAACATACAAAGCACGTACTCTGTCCTACATAAAAGCTCTTCATTTTCTGCCATGACGAAAAATTATGGGGATTCTTAAGTCACCTTAAGAATAGAATGCGACAGCATTCGAGCAACATTGCTTGCTGTAGGTCTCTGTCATTTCAGCTTGACATGCTCATTGCTGTACTTACAGGGACTTTGAGTTGTTTTACTGTTACAGTAGACATGGACAGTATTGAAGGCGACTATGAGCCAGCCATACGACTCGACCAGCACACCTGTAAATTTGGCCAGAGGGCTCCATTAGGTTGCGCTTTCTACAACACCAGTTGAGAGCATACTCAAGTACAATTTGTCAGTGCTGTTTTGTGCCATCTGCACGAGCCTTCCCGCAAGTCTCCTTCCCGTGTAAATATCTGCTTGACTTGTTCCATTGCAGACTACTCTGTCGTCATGCTTTTTTCCGTAAAAGTGTTTCCCGTGTTTCCCGACACACTTTCCATGTGCTAGATGACTATGGTGGTCACATGTAGCCAGTCAGTGTGAATGTGTAGCAGACGGGAGGTGCTTTATTATAATTTTTTTTTTTTGTGATACAACATGCGGAGACCCATTTCTTTTTGGCAAGGTGTCCTCCTCATCAGCATCAGTGGTACCTCCACTTAGAGTAGCGATTGGTTTTAAGAATGCTAGTCAGCCTATACCTTCGCCCGTTAGTCTGCCCATGCCTGCCAATAAAATGTCTGACAATCACTCTTCCACCACTGCCTGCCAACAGAAAGCCCAAGTTGTGGAGTTTAAAAGTTAACTCTTTTTAATTGGCAGGCAACTGGTGACACATTTTGGATGGGAACAGCAACAGCCTTAATGCACACAAACTGCCTTGGATTCTGCTGTTATCTCTTCAGAGTACCCACAGACTCTGTGACAGTTTGCCTGCACCACTTTGCACAACGCATAAAAAAGGGCAGAGTCAAATAAATAACTTTTAGAACCGGCATGGAACTTTTGTGAATTAATGCAGATTGCACCGAATCTGGGGAGATCAAGACGCAGTCTTGTGAAATCGCACTCCTCGCCAACCAATCAGCGCTGACCTCTCCATCAAGCAAGACATTTCCTACCAGCACCACGTTTTCCTGTTCATATGGACTGTAAGCTATTGCATTAATAAATGAGTTTTCTTATCTTCGGCCTGTCTCTGCATCAGCAACCAGTGGCCCACCCAGTCAATGTTACTCCTTGTGTAGACTCCAGCAGTGGGCCTAGCGACATAATTACGATTAGGTGCCATCTGTAGGATCCCTAGAATATTGCTTAAAGCTAGTTGTTCTATGCTAATTAGTGTATTGTGAATGGAGGAATACACAGCACAAAGAAGACTTGTCTGTTCTAAATGTTTTTTTTTTTGCGTCTTGTAATTCTTCATTCACATATGATACACTTTCAATGCATCCAGCATAGCTGCCATTGCAAGAATATTGCATGCCATTCTATGTATTCATTCTTGCAGTAGAACAGTAGGGCTATGCCAACTCACCTGCAGCATTGGCATTGGCTGTAATATATAGTGTACAAACAAATATGGCTGGCACGTAAACCTGAGCTTTATAAAACCACAATCACTCCTAGGAAATTTTATATACAGCATCTTTTTGTGTAAGGCAACAAAGGCAACACATTAACTGAAAGCTGATCTGGCAGTGGAGGCACTATTCTGCTGTCACTCCCTTTCACTTCAAGAAAACACCGCAGTGAAAAACGGAGGACAAAGTAGGAGAATTTTGCTATGAATAAAAAATGTGCATACACTGCCCTCTCTATTTAGACCAAGCCAGTTACCCACGTAGCAACACAAGTCATGGCCTGTCTCAAGGGAAAGCGCACTTCTTAAGGCTTCCCCAATGGGGTCTGTTAATACATCTCGGTAGGGTCGCCACTACCTCACCGCTCCGCTTCAGCTAGCGCTGTTCACGAGCAAGGAAAGCACGCACCCCCCACTCCATGCCCCACCCACATCACTTGCAAACCTGCAAGTCCTTACATTTCAATCTTTATACTTCATACAAACACTGCGCAGCCAGCGTTGTGAGATTTGTGATCTATGAGATATAAAATGCAGATAAATCCTGTGCTCAAGCGCTCCTTTCAGTGCGACTGCATGGTCGCATGAACCTCCTGATCTACTGTCATCACAGCTTTCTGCCTCTAAATTTTGAGCAAACACAAAATTTATATGTCATGTGCAGTGTGTTGAATTACATCCTCAAAGCGTTTGCTTGGCTTCTGAAGTTCAAATAATATCCTGGAATCTCAATCGATGCAGTTTTATTTAGCTAGCTAAAAAGCGGCATTAACAATCATTCCTGGCGCTTCACAGATTGAGGTTAAAGAGCAAAAATTTGCTCAGAGTTGAAATTGCGGCTGTGCAATGCAGTGAACTTTTCAGTAAGTTCCGAATATGTTACATTCAGAACAATATCAATTGGCTGAAAGAGTATGTAGCCTCGCGACTGACGCAACAACTTTTGATCACGACGTCGGGCATGAATATTTGTTCTGCAGAAGTAAGGAGAGCGGAGGACAAGAGAAGATCATTCTCCTTTAAAGCTGACCCTTGTTTAAGGAAAGTTAAGGAAGGAGAAAATTATATTCCCCTTCAAGAAACTGAACATTCCTTTATAGCTCTGTCCATTATTTCACTTAAGTATGATCTGTGGCAGGACGGCATGTGTGCACGTGTGTGTGCGTTTTGGGGAGGGGATTGCTTCTAGCGTTGTTGCAATTATAATTAATTACACACTGCTTTGCAAGCAGCTCGCCTGCGGGGTGAGTCTTCTCACCGAGCACCTGACCGCGCTGGAGAGCTTTTAATGCGCCAATAGCGTCTCCATATGGGCATAAGGGATTTATTGAACATGAAACATCTAAATAAACACACCCGCCACGGGACGGGAGAAACCGCATTTCAAGTTCTAAACAGAAGACGCATGTTAGTCTCAGAGGCACTTTGTTTTCTAAATTATTATTTGCTATTTCTACAGGTTATTCGAAAGAGCTATTTTTGAATGAGCTATGCGCAACTCGCAAAAAATGTGGTGTCCACGAAAATTAGGTCAATTTTGACAGCAACTGCCAGCATGCATATTAGAGAATATAAAGTTACGACTGTGTCAATAAAACTGAAATTTCGTGGCCGTAGTCGTCCTAGATGTTTTTACAGGGCGATATCTAGGAGTGCGAGCTTGAAAAGTTTCAGTTTTTATTTCTCTTGGGCTCGATCCCAGCAGCGGCGGCCACATTTCAATGGAAGCAATATCGTCAAGGCATCCATCTTCTACACAACACAGTGCAAATTAAAGAACACCAAGTGATTGAAATTTCCAGGACCTCCACTGCGGCGCCTCTCATAGCCAGAGTTTCTTTGCAGCGTTAAACCACATAGACATGCCTGCTTGTCAGCCCAGTATGAATATTTGCAAAGAATGGATCTTCTGCATTTAAGAGAGCAGTATCATCATATATGCATGTCATATTTTTGAAGAATGATTCGTCTTTTTGATGATTCTAACTGGCAGATTTTGTTATAAGGACATCATTCACATGTGGAATACACTGGAGACGTGCAGCTAAAGCAACTACGGTGTTGTGCATTCTACGAAACCAGTGAATGACGGCGTGAAAGGAGGGAAAAACCACCCGCTTCTGCTGCAACAGGTGCAAAGTGAACGGTGAGCTGGTGGCACAACTTACAGCGGCTGAGAGCATAATTAAAAGAGAACCGCTCCCATTGCTTTTGCGGCGATTGAGAAGACCACAGGAAAGAGCGTCCGCTCTCCCTCGAGACCAGCTGTACACAAGTATAATAATTACCAAAAATAGCAAACGCACGGATTGACATGAATTTATTCAAGGAAATGGCCCAAGTCATTAAGGAATGATATGCATCAAGTGCACAGCATAACAAAAAGGGGTCTGCACTACAGTAAAAAAAGAAATACAATTCATATTGTTCTAAGCCATTTGAAATTAGTGAACATGAGACATTTTTTAGGCGGATGTACCAAGACCATACTAATGCGTAAATTTGAATGCTCAACAAATGGTGGAAAGGTGCAGACTCCGTACAGGCTCCAATGAATGGAGATGCCAGCAGGACTGAAGCCACTTTTTCTAAGAATCACGAATGCTCTGCGCAACATGTTAGAAAGTCGACTGCAGTGATGCGAGTGCTATGCTAAATTGAGTCGCAAAGCTTACCTTGCCCCATGCTGCCACATTATGAAATTTGAGCAATTTGGGCCAAGCCGGCACCAAAATTTTCTTTAAACAAAAAGAACACCTTGGGTGCCACGTGTTGTATGATATACGCTACTGTACAAAACACCATCATCATGGCTCACATATGCGCCAGCAGTTGCAGCATAACAACTGCTGTTAAGTTGCATCCTACTATGGCACGCTCTAATCTGCATACGCAGTTACAAAGTATACAGGCATGAGAGAGTGCCAAGTGAAGGCTCGCTACAATCACCCTTTCAAATAGCTGTCCCAGCTACGCAGATTGAAAGGGCAGTTTTAGATCGACAAACACTGCAAGTAGCTGCTCAAGTCTGGACTGAATGGTTCCATCGTTCTTAAAGATGCATAGCATTCATAGTAAGATTCACAAGCAGGATGAGTATCACTTTATTGGTTAGTCTCAATTATGGGGTTTAATGTCAACTCTGGCTGTGAGAGACGCCACAGTTGAGGGGTCTGGAAATTTCAGCCACCTAAGGTTCTTTTCCGTACACTGAAATCGCACAGCACAAGGGTGCCTTGCTTATTGCCACCGCAGAAAAGTGGCTTCAGTAGCCAGGATTCGATTCTGGGTCCTCTGATTCAGCAGTCGAGTGTTTTAATCACGGAGCAACCGCGCCAGGACGTCACTTTATTGAAATCTTGCTGAAAACTTTATGAAAGTGCAGAGATAAACTTATTTATATGTGATGTTACTAAAAGCAGCCAGAACTAAAAATGTCTGTAGTCATGCATTCGGGTAAATGCAATGCTAGTGCAATCAAGTGCCTTTGTAATGAAGTGGTTTCGACCTCGAAAATCATTCATAATACAGGTCACTTCATTGTAAAAGTCATGCACAGAGCACTGTATCACATGAAATAGAGCACGGTAAGCATGTCTTACAAAAGAAAACCTTTATTTACTATCAATTGAAGAACTATTTTATGAAACAATTTTCTTCTAGCTGAACACTTCTTCCAACAGAATGTGCATCTGTAGCTGATCCTTATCATATCCAGGTTCATGGCATGCTCCATGATGAAATCCAAGAGCAACACAAAAATAGAGCAAAAAAAAAAAGCAAGGAGAACGGAAATGCCGGCAAGTGCTCATTAAAGTGTCGCTTCGTCACCTTCGGACTGGATCGATGCAAAACGGCCGATTAAATCCACCGGCTCCATCGGCATGTTTGCACTTGCTGTTCACAGTTTTCCAGTGCCTACCAGCAAGTGGGAGCATGAAGATTGCTTTGCCTAGTTTTACTTTTTCTGGCGGCAGGTAGTGCTAGTGTCATTCATCAAGATTTTAGTTTTAAGGTAAAGGTCAATGACTCCAACCAACCAACGAACCAAGAACTTGGTTGGAGCCATTGACCTTTACCTTAAAACTAAAATTGAATTCCCCAACCAGGCCCCTATATGCAGCACAGCTCAGTGGGCGGCAATCACAGCCCCATTATGTGAGTTCATTGTAAAGCAGTAACAGCTGCTGACATTCCTTCATTTTGTAGTGCCATAGATACGAAAGAGGTTCAGCTGGGACATTAGAAAGCCTTAACTATACAGGTTGTTTCATTGCATAGGCGTTCATGTTATTAATTTTAATTTAAGAAAGTGTTGACACCAAATTTCGAGCTATCATTCTTTCTTGTTTCAATGATTCATGACACTAAAAAATAAGCATGGAATTGAGAACTTTCTGCCAAATAACACATAATTCAATTTCTACTAGCAAGCCACCAGTTTTAGCAGTCGATCAGTGGCTGTCATGCAAATGAACACGCAGCTATTACATCACTGCTTATGTATGCCTCATATGACCCCAAATCTCAACTCTCGTCTGACAAAAAAAAAAAAGGGAGGGGGGGGGCTCCAGCTCAGCCTTTGAAGGTATAACGCTCCTCTTATTCGTTCGCGTCCATTCACTCTGCTACTTGCCTAATCAGTAGTCTTATTTGTGCACCTATTGTCCCATGCACACTCATTAGCACAGATTTGCAAAATATCCCATGCATATCTGCCAACTTGGCGAGATCAAAAATCGGAAGATTTTTTATTTGCGCTAAGATGGGGTGGGAGGCGGCACGTTCAGGACGCAGTGTCCAATGAGTGCTAACCAAACACAAGCAGCAACAGCATGTATGAAAGGTGAGTCCTAGAGACCTCTGCACACCGCCACCGAGTGATCTCGCTACACCTTCGCAGCTGGTCGACGCAAACTGATCAGCGAGGCGCCATTGCAGTTTTCTTTCGATGTCATCGGTGCACCGTTTTAGTTTAATGTGAAACCATTATTAGCCCCTTTATACGCGATTCTGTCCGTGACTGTTGCTGTTCATGATGGTTTCGAAAGAAGAGCTATCACGTCATCGACGGGCATAGCGCAGCTCAGTAACATGAGACACAGCAATATAGGCCGAGCGCAATATCGGAGAATCAGATGGCATCATGTTTGGGCAAAGCTGCAGAAATAACCCTTCCCCGCCAAGTGCGCTAAGAGGCCACCCTTTAGCTGCGCACTGCTGCTAGCTGCCGCCGAAACTGCTGCCCACAAGGACGTCGCCACGAGTCCAAACCGACACAGCCTTCTTAAGCAGGCAGAAACCACTTGTTGGAAGATTTAAAGCAATGATCATGTCATCGAAAGTCTTCTGTGCAAATCGGAAGGGTTGGAAGGTATGCCATCATTTGACAGATAACCCGAAGTAGACATAAGTCCCCATTTTAAATAAGCCATACGAGCATGCCGGTGTCGTCTAAGGGGGGGTGCGTGCCTAACTTGGGATCAAAGGAACTTGGAAAACTAGTTCCTCCGACCTCAAAGGCAAAAACGAGAGTTGGCAGCACCTGCCAATTCAGCCGTGCCATGTTGCCTCATAACATCACACAACCCAACAACCAATCAGTGCACGACCATGTCACCAGCCAACTACCACCAGCCAGAGCCATGCCCGTGATTTTTAATTAACAATGCCAATACCAGATTTTCTGTATAACAGGGCCTTTGATGCTACTGCATTAAAATATGTTATTTACTGCACTTGGGCTCACTACAGTTACCCGTGAAAAGAGACTCCATAGTCACCGAACCCAACCGGTACTCTCAAACAGGCACGGGAAACCAAGATGACCATCTGCTGACACATGTCTGAGGGAATGACCTGCAGGAAGATTTAAAAAAAAAGAAACCAGCATGAAGCCACACAATCAAACATTAATACTGGAACAGTGTAAATGTTGAGTGCTTCATTAGGTCATTTCACATGACACTGAATTCAAAAGAAGCAAAATACAGGATACAGCACATAACTTAAAGGAAAAATTACTTGTCATAACCTGCTGTGAGAAAGCTGAATGCAGCAAAGTAGAAGCCATTTCAAGTAATGGACTGGGCAACGAACACAAAAAATCAAAGCAGCTGCATTTTTATTCCAGTAATTATTTCCCACAAATAAACTTCCTTTTTATTTCCCTCGATAAATTAAATGACCACGGTAATGCACTGCCCTTTGAAGCATTGTCCTTCTAGGCATTTAGTTTTCATAGTTCTTTTTGTGGCTAGGATATCTGTAGTTTCATGAAACAACCTGACCAATGAAGAGTTTTTGTAATTAAGCTTTTTCTTCTTAAATGCAATTTCTGCACATTCAGTATTTGTCTATACAGCAGATCCAGTAGTATAGTTATCTTCTAGTCGAAAATATGTTTCGGCAAAGTAATACAGGAACCTTGTGAATGTGCATCAGAAAACGAGTATTCAGCCTGGCTTGCTTATGAAGTCTCAACAAAAATTTTAGGTGATGCCCACTTTGAAGTGATACACTTAATTATTGAACCAACATGACCTTCAAAAGTGACACTACAATCCACTCATAGGACCAATCAACTCTTTTAAGCAGTTGGTATGACTTTGCGGGATTGAATCTCTAGCCTACATTCGTCACACAGCTCCAAGACACAAGTCGGCATTTCGTGTAGCTATATGCACTAGCAAAGACTAGGTAGCAGTTAGGATATCTAACTATTCTGCTCAGGAAGCATGCAATTTATTCATTTAAGGCAGTTAGGCCTGTCATGAAAGCAGGGCAACACTGAGCATTAACTAGCACCACACCTTTTAAAGAGATCAAATACTGAACTTTAAGTGCCCAATTTTTTGAGCAATGAAAAGCTTGCTTTCTAAGGTGGTCGATTGATTCAACAGTTTTATAAGGTGTTCTGCAATTTTTTGCAGATTTGCGAGCAGTTGGCAGTTTAAGCAGCATTTACACTTTGCCTTCAGAGTCTGGCTGGAATAAAGATGAGAATCATCGTCTCTATTCACCCTGTTTACATTTTATAATCTTTAGGTACTGAACATATGTCATGTTCTACCAGAGCAGCATTAGCATGGAGAAAGCAAATTCGGCCTGCTCGAAGAAGGGATTTTGGTTGGAAGCATCCCTGTACTAGTTCACTTCATCTCAAAAAAGTTAGCTGTGGTTTAGCTCTGGTTAAACTGGGTTGAATTGTGTTAGCAATACCTCCATGGCTGCGCTTATGGTTCAGCATGTAGTGTACCTCCTTCTTTAGTCTTTTTTTCTTTATTAGTCCGTGTCCGTGGTCCTGGCAGGAGCTGCCAACTTGGGTCTCTCATTTCACATGGGACAGTTATGTCAGAATCAGCCTGCTAGGACCCTGGCATTCACATTACCCCTATAGGCCACTAAGGCACATTCATATGGCTTGGTTAAATCAGGGCTTTATATGGGGGCTGGCAGGTGCTGTCAACTTGGGTCTCTCAAGGTCAAACGTGGCACTACCCGGGATAATGTGACGGGCTGAAACCTGGCGCAGTATTGCTAACGCAATAATATAGCTCAGCTTTCATGGATGTTCCACCTGATGGAAGTATCTATTGCAGTTGGACAGGCAGCAATTTTTTCACATGTACCTATTTCCATTACGGGCACTGTGGACTCTGTAACTATACAAATTTGAATTTCAAACTTCCAGTACCTAGTCTTGATCGTCCTTCAGCCATCTTTTCCTAAACTTCTGCACAAACTTCACAGGTTCTAGTAATGTGAGACAAAAAGCTTGAAAGCAGATCAGACTGTTGCATTAGAAATGCCGCAAAAACCAATTCGAGGTGTAATGGGCAACTAATATTGACCACCTTGACATCGCAGTGACCACGCTCTTGCAGCAAACTTTTCCTCCAGAAATGAATATCATTTTAAGAAACAGCGACTGTTCTGAACAAAAACTGTAGGACCACCAAACACCACCCATAAAGAAGCCAACAGGACTTACAAATCATTAAAACCCCACCTCCTTCAATGGAACATTTTTGCCTGCTAAACAGGATTAAAACAAATTAAGGTTAGTGGGAAAAGCACTAACTAGGTAACATTGGTCAACACTAACAGCCCTTTAAGTGGTATTTTTTGGATCACCTCCTAAGCCATGCATGCTTGTTCTCTAACTTGTCTTGGAAGGTGTTCAATTTTGGACCACATCTGTCCAAGGACAAGTGGGATCGTTATACGGCCACAGCTATGCTCAAACTAAACTGCCATTACATTGATAGCTGAACTGAACGATTAGCAGATTAAATAATTTCATGTCTGCCCAGCCACAAATTTCAAAGATCGTGACTATTGTACTCTCTACTGATGCCGGTGGCTGCGACCAAAATCAGTTTGGTTGCGCGAACTATTGCCACTTCTACCTTGCATAGAAAAGACTACTCCTTCACATTTCACAGTTACATGAAAAGCTTGTTAGGGCTAGGACTGGCAGTTTTCTTTGGTAGATAATTTGATTATGCAAATTTAGAGCAAAGAATGTGAAAATCTAGCAAGGAATGTAATGCTTATGAATTATATAAATTTAATTATCAAATCTCAAAATGCTGCAAATGCACAGGTATCGTCATAAGTCACAAAAAACAAAAACAAAACAACAACAACAAAAAAAAACAGTCTGCTATTTCCGTACTAAGAGAGCATGATTACAGGAAATTTGGATTACAGGGATTTGGAATAACCTCCCTTCTCATGTCAAGCAATCCCCATCTCTGTCCGGTTTTAAACAACAACTGTTATCCATATTATCACAATAGTGTCACATAACTTTCAAACAAGTTGTTTCTTTATATACTTACCGCTTTGTTCACATTCAATTCATGAGTGTTTTCATATGCCCGTTGGGAAGATATATCACTTTGTATATGTATCTCTTTGTATGAAGATGTATCACTTCGTATACTTTATTTTAACAATACCGGCCGCGCTTGAAATTTTCGAGCTTGTATTGAATTCCTATTTTTTTTGTTTTTACCATATTGTGTTCGCCGGTTTTGCCTCCTTTGACTGCTTTTGCTGTACCAATAATATTTTTCATAAGTTTATACATCCATCCATAGGAGGTCCCGATACAGCCTTGAGCTCTGGGACCTCCTTCTGTATTATTTATGTAATACCTGTTTTCATGAATAAACAAACTTTCTTCTTCTTCTTCTTACAAAGAACACACGAGAAAACGTGCTTGTTTTAATATGAGGCAATCGTTTGCTGAATGCTGATAATGTATTTCCTTTCATATTGGAAGTAACTGTAAGTACATGCATTAAGACTGCAGACGGCTGCTGAAACCAGGTGATGCTTCTTCTCTTCACTTGAGGAGTGATCATAAACATCTATGCAGTGATGCTTGTTTGACACAATGTCCCTACAGTGACTGAAAGGCCTCCGATAGTCCGATGCAAAATCGCGCTCCTGCCGCTCACTCTCGCTCCTTGGCCGCCCCCACAGATGCTAGGCATTGCTTTCTAAGAGAATTCTCCGTTTCTACTACTAATACTGCTATTGAAAGGCACCAGTATCGCGACCTTGTGCGTAGAAGGGTGGGAACGGCTGTCGCCAAAGTAGCCACGTACGCTTGTTTCAGTGTACTTGGGAACAGGCATTACAAAACATCACCAAAGTTCTATCCGGTACCGTATTTTATCATTTACAGTAGCAACAACATTCAAGTAAACTCTGGTCAAAACTGAACCGCAGCGATCTCCACGAGGCTGAAACGCTTGGAACTCACCTGAGTGCTTCCTTGAAGGCGAAACATACCGTTATCACTTTACTTATGCCAATCCTTAGTTTTCAATTAATGATGCGCAAAACATTCCGAAGCAACTTTACGTTACATTAAACCTGCGGCGAAGATGTGTACGCGGTCTAACCACTTAAAGTGGACACAAGCTACGGACCACGGTGCTACACACCCGATCAGGACAGCGCCATGACACACAAAGTTGAGTTGATGATGATAATCGCTATGGACAAGACGCAAGGTCAATGTACAACTGGTCGCGCAACTCGGAAGAAAACGCGTGCAGCTGCCTACTGCCAGCGGCATCAACTCGATGATGAGGGCTCCTGCGAACTGTGAGGCAAATTACTAACGCACAGAAAATAAGATCTGCCAGAACTCCAAAGAACTAGAAAGTAAACATAATATTCGCGCTCAGGAATGAATGCAGTTTTTGTTTCTTGCGTAAGAAAAAACGTGTCACGTTTTTAATAATATTTTAACTTGTTTCTAACGGCCTCTCTCGGCCACTTATCATCCGCTGCGTAGTTGCCCAAAGCTCAGATATGGCTCAGACCAAAGTTTTTTTCATGCGCGGGATGGGTGCGTCATCGGCCCCGGTTCAACGTTCATCGTTGCGCGCTGCGTACAGAGTGGGTTATCTGTAACAAACAGTCAGTATTTTATTATGCTGGTTTTGGTAGAGCTTTACTGCAAGGCGAAGACTGTCTGTGCTCGATGAGAAACTGATTGCCGCTGCATGTGCGCATTTCCGGACGATGGGACAATGCTGCGTCACAGCTCGGCGGCTCGGCTCGGCCTCCCAGGCACGTCGCAAAAGTGGTGGCTTGTTTTACGGATACACGTCTGCATGAGCGGCGTATCGCTGCATGTTTTAATTGAGCGGTGAAGGTGAGATTTTATTGCCCCCAGGAAGCGTGTCGCATTGCTCAAAGCCTTCCGTTCCGCTCCCCTTGCTGCGTGTTTCGCTTACTGCGTCGTATTACCGCACCAACGTTCGCTGAACGTGCTTTAGCTGTTATTACAGTGATGTTCCTATTGTCAATGGGATCTTTCTCATGAACATGTTAAATGCTTAAGTTGTAAATTTGTAACCTCACATTGACTCCTTTCAGTGGCAAATGAAGCGCGAGTAAAATATGGGAATCATGAACAGGGCAAGATTTATTGGAGCGAAGCTATATCGTAGATATTTTCACTTCTCAGACGCATTAACTTCTAAATACTAGCAATCCCAATTTGAATTGCTTACCTAAGCTCTTATAGGTTGGCGTTCTAGCGCTAGCGTTAGTTATTCCGTTCGTTTTTGTTGTTCTTTGACGCTGATATGTATACTTTGTTTGTTAGCAAGATCTTTTACCCTTTTATAATCTCACCGCGTCTCGTTTGGAGACCTACGCTCAGGTCATTTTGTTATCACGAGGATTTCATGAAGACCGTGACGAATGAGTGGTGGTCGCTCTCCTACACTTAGATTTCATTGTCGTGAAGCGTCTATGTAAGTAATCGTGAATTAATAAAGCCTGGCTTTCTGTGCAGCGCAGCTTCACTCATTTATGCCCTTAGTGAAAAGCCTCAAGCCATGTGGTTCTATCCATGTGCTTGCCGAATTCACTTGAAGGCCCTTGTTCACAAACGTGCCCGAAGAAATAAGCCCCAGAATGCGTTTACATGACGTGCGACGAAAGACTAGGCTAACGACGACGGAGGCAGAACGATGCTATGATAAGGTGGTTAAAGATTCCGTAACATTTCAGTTAACGTAAAACTTGACAGTAGAAATCCATGTCAAGTAAAGTTGGCTGAACAGTTACGGTGTCCATTTTTCTGCCTTATCCGAGCATCGTTCTGCCTCCGTCGTTGTTGGCCTTGTTTTTCGTTCATAAGTAAAAAGACAATCAAGTTCCCCGCCAAAAGTACGTCACTGTGACGTCACAAGCAACGTCACGTGTTTGTTGTGCCTCACAGTTCGCAGGGGGCGCTGGGAAACTAAAGCCTCGCTCAGAGTCGACACGCAGGCTTCTATGGGAGTTACGCTACCATTTGTTCTTGTACCATGCAAGACGTTTGCTTGTTTTGAACACCTTTTTTAAACTTTTCAAGCATAAAATGAGCACAAATAAGTTCAACTAATTATCTTTACAGTAAAAAGCAACTAAAAATATGAATACCGGTAACGAAAACTGTTAAGGCATTAGCGCTCAAGCCCACCACAGAGTAAGGGCTTTACAGCAGAGGACGCGCCCTACAGTAGGTCGTCTGCTACTGCTGCCGAGCCTCCGTGCGCTCGTGACGAAAATTCTTGCAACGAGCAACGGGTTATCTTTTTGCACTTCCAGCTATAATACACCACATGGAAGAGCCTTGCGTCCATGAAGCCGATAATACAGCCTCATCCAGATTCACCGCGTATATTCACGGCCAGAAACTGCCACAGCGAACAGAGAAGTGAAATTTGCAGTTCACAAAATGACATAAAGAAAATGGTATGCTCTCAAATTTACTAAAACAATATTCGGTATGTGTGCGCCGAAATCATAACTTTTGCAAGACTTATTCCACTGCACGGTGTTAGAAGTACTTCTAACACCGTGTTCCACTGTTTCTGGTTGAATGATGAGCAAGCAGTGAAACTGCAGTACATGTGTGAGATGTGTGACACCTGTGAAAGACGCTTAGCAAAAATAGTGTATTTTTAACCAGTGGTTTGTGATTCTAAGGATTTAAATTCGTTGCAAAAAAAAGTCCATTCTCAGGTGTGGATAGTCAGACAAGTTGTCTAATTATACATGATTATCATAATGCCCTCACAAATATGCCATTCATGTTATATGCATATACTGTATGCAAAGGAAACAGAGCAATTAGAACAAGCAAAGGAGGTCCTGTGCTCTAGCTCTTCCTAGAGCTAGAAATACAACAAGAGATTCCTAGGGATACACCAATTCAGGCTATGTTCGCAAGGTTGAGGTGCAGTCATTCAAAACATTATTAGTACAGATACGTACTAATAATGTAATAATTGATGATGACTCCATGGTACGTACCATACAGGATTCATCATCAATTAATTATTTCGAGGCAACATTCAGAACACTGAAAGATATAAGCCTGATGATTCACAAGCGTACAACCGGTCGAATTTTTGACACATAACTGGTAGCAGTATTTTCAAAATCAACTGCTGATCGAGACATATGTACACCACAGAGAATTATCCCATAAAATAAGGCCTCGAGCACCTGCTTCATTGCGTGCCTGAAACTCTAAATAAAGCATGCCTCAGAATGAAGTTACAGCATACCATATGCCCAAATCCACCAGTACTGTAAGCTACCTGGTACCAGCTGACCTCTAAGCATGCAGCTACTGGGCAGGCTACCGCGGCGAGTTCTGCAAGTATCAAGCTGTTGAGCCTTTGGCAGCACAGCTCAGTGTTAGCACCTGCCATGAGCTGGCACTGAAGGACAAGTGCCCTATGACTAGATTTCTTGAGCCGACAGGAACAAGTCAGGAGGACTAGCCCCTTAATGTTCAGTCTTCTTTTTCATCACTATCTCAGCACGAGGGTTGGCCGTGCAGTGAGGCGTCAGCTGCAGTGACCCAGACAAAGTTGCAGTGCCAGTCCTTGAGCCAAGTCTGGAATCATGACAGAGCAAAAGGCTAGGATGAAAGAGAGAAGAAAGGCAACACACAGAGATTTCCACCTTATAACAAATCTGGAAGTCTAGATATATTTGAGTGCTACCTCCATCTAGTTTATATTATAAGCAAACAGCAAAAGCCAAGCAAACTAAGGAAAGTAATGTTCCAGACATGCTCCTCACCAACATTGTGCGCTATCTGTATGCAGATTGGAATGGCATTCCAGACAATGCTGCTATAATCACTTGCTCACATCACTTCGTTGCAGACGTAAAAGCTTTCCTGTAACTGTGGATATGTATTTTTTAATTTTACTATCTCTTTTAGAGCCTTTAATGAAATGATATTTAGCACTGCACACCAACAGAAGATGTGCAAAACTGGATATGTCAGGGCATCCCATCATACGGGCCAGTGAGCCTTTTTTACATTTGAGCCTTTAATAATTTCACACCATTTTTTAATAATATTGCAGCTCTCAAGACTTCGATGAAACTTTTTTGCAAGCCCTTGATGAAGAGTATCAGATTGTCGATAAGGACATGAGATGCATCCACCGCACTGCCGATGGACAGCTTTCTTCCTTCACTTTCCTGTGTGCTTTAAATTCTGGCTAAGCACTGTGAACATCAGCAATGTTGCATCGCAAGTCCTGCTCATGCTAAAGACTACCGTTGCAATGGGCACACAACACAGAAGGAAATAAAACAAGTCGAGAGAATAACACGCAGCCAATCCTGACATGTTAACGGTTCTGCACACATTCCTACTTGTCAGCCGGTCAAGGTTAGGCAAAAGCTAAATGAAGTCACTCGCTTTGCCATAGCATCTGAGGCAATGCACCTGGTGCCAAATGATACTAACCAAAGCCATTTACCGTGTGAGCATATTAAATGCATATAAAAGAGCAAATTCAGAAAAAAAAAACTGATGACTACTGAGAGTAAGACACCAGACACTTGCCAATCATGAATAAAGATAATCAATCTCATGGCACGACAAAGAAACCAAAGATTTGTTAATGCATGATACCACCTCAGCCTTCATATGTAATAATGCATACCTAGGAAATTTTATATTTCCATGGATTGAAGTAGTACCTCAGCGTACATCACACTGTTGAAACAGCTAGTCACCGTTGAGGGCAATGCAAAGGGCATCTTGCATTACCAAACCTTCAATTCCTTTCTTTCACCAAAACATTGCCCAGCTTGATACATAAAACACAGGTCTCTGTTTTGCTCTTGGTCTTGATTTTGTTTTATTTGTGTGTTTGCTCATTTCACATGCATTTAATCATGCTCAAGAAACATATGCACTTGGTTGATAGCAGTCTTCCTACCTTTGCGATTTGTCCTGCACTCGTGGTTCAGTATGCTTCATCACTAACTTGAGCAGCCACACACGTTGATAGTGTGGCAGAGCAGGACCCACAAAATCTCTAACTTGCACCCTTTTCGAAAATGCCCCCTTCGGTGAAACCTGACTGAATAAAACACTCGATCAGTGTGCTTCCACCTGCTCTGGCCTGCACTGCTGGAGCACTACACCATATAAAAAAAAAGCATCTGGTATACAAATGTGATGAGGCACACTGTATAGCTGCACTTGCCTTCCTGCCTGATCAAATTTTACGGCAACAATACCAACATTATATAATATTCGACAACTTGTAACTACCAGCTGTGCATTCTTGTCCCATGAGTGCCAACATGCTAGCAAAATGACGATGTATAGTAGGATTTCCACAGTACATAAGCTTTACTGACTTAGTTTCTGAGAGGGGCCTCTCAAGAGTATTTTCTTCAAAATTTTTTAAGCTAGGCTTTGCTGTTTGGGTGTAGTACCCTAGATGCAGAATGTCCCTACTGAAGGTGTCCACAGTAGACCTTCTGGTGAGATACCCATAAAGCTGGCAACGAGTTGGCCTCATTATGGGGTTTAATTATTTCCAGTAGCGACTCAAGCTATGAGGGACACGCCGCAGTGAAGGGCTTCGAATAATTTCAACCAACTGAGGTTCTTTCATGTGCACTAATATCATACATACAGGTTCACACTGCATTCAGTCAAGATCAAATCCAGATCCCCTGCCCTATGGTAGCTGAGCGCCCTATGCAACAAGCTTACCAGCATGTGCCTTGGGGTTCAGAATAATGGGGAATGTACAATGCCTGAAAGCACTAAAATAGAATGAGTCATTGTTGTCATTGTACGTGTCACACCGTTTTCTTGAGCAGGCTGATCAGTCTTGTCACCGACACCATTACCATCCCATGGACTGTAACAGCTGTTCTGAGCAAGGCACACTGTAATTTAGGATGAATTCATGCATTCATTGGAAAGCTTCAGTACAAGAAACCGTTTCGGAAACTTCTAACCAGCATGAGTCCCCCAGTTATAACAGCGATCATTTAGCCCAATTAACATGCACACAACACATGCAGTCATTATCTAGAATGCACCATTTTGAGTTCCATACAAGATTTTTACTCAGGAGTTCCTATCATATATATGGTGAAATAAATGAATTGCTAGTAATGTTTTTGCGCTATGCATAGTTACTTCAGTGCTGCTACCAAGCAGTGGTAGAATTAATAAGCACAGTGTCATTTCCAGTCGCTGTCTTTAAATGACATTACTTGCAGTAAACGGCTCTGCGTTCTCCATAGAACACTCCGCAACAATGCACTGCAACTGATCCACAATTTGGATCGCACATATGAATTAAATGAGGCGCGTGTCGCAGCAGTATTCCGTTGCACACATAGTCGCGTCACGAAAGACTGAAACAACTGCGCCTCAAAGTTTCGTGTATTTCTCGAAATTGTATGTTCATCCCGCATTATATACCAGCAGCCTTGATTACAACGCCGCGAAAAACGGTTAACTCTAATACAACACTTTACGACTGTCTAGAGAATCGCTCGATCGAGCAATGACCCCTTGACGGCGGCTTGCCCAGAAACGGGACAATGTTTGCCACCAGAGTTATTGATTTAGAAAGGTCCTAACGCACACTAGTTGGTTATTTCCGCATGTATTTATGTTGTCAGCGTAAGAGACTGGCATTTCTCAAATCTCGCTTACACAAAAACTCGGTTCGAGCCGAAAAGCACACGCTTTAATAACGTACTCACCTTGTGAGACCCATCAACAGCTGCAAGCACGCTGTTTGCTGCGTTGTGCGTTATTTGAGTGTCGTTCATCGTTGCTGGCACGCCGACGCCAGATGAACCCCATTCCTCCAGTCCGAGGCAGACGACGAACATGCGTGACGCCATATGCATTTTGGAACGCGTAGCTGTTGCCACGGCAACCGAGAACGAAGGAACTGATGTCGCGTGACGGCGACGATGACGACGACGGCGACGATGACGACGGCGACGAGGTTTAGGCAAATCAGAGAAAACTGCGAATCGGGAGATGAAATCCAAAACATACAGCAATGGGCAGAGACGCTTAAGAAAAGTAGAGAAAGCAACCACGACCCTACGGGAGGACGATGCGCCGGTGACGGTTGACAGCAAACTCCTTCATATGTGGGAAGCAAAATGCGGCATGGAGAGGCGTCTCCGGTCGCAAAGATGGAACAGGAACCTTAGGCGAAGGATAGCAAGATATAACAAAGAGATTGAAGATTACGCAGTAAAACTTTGCGAACAAAACTGGTGTAGTAGGTGTGACGAGATGGAAGGGAACATGAGCCTTGCTAATACGTGGAGCCTACTCAGACACCTACTTGATCCTGACAATTCGAAAACTCAATCGGGCATAAGACTGACGAAAGCCAGACACGCGTTCGAGGGCACGGACGGGGAGCTCATGGCGAAACTAATTAACATGTACGTAGGCGACACACAAACCTTACCCCTGCCGGATTACGAAGGACCCTTAAACGAGGCCCTAGACGCGCCGATCACGGAGGCGGAGGTTCGCGCCGAAATATTAGGCCTAAAAACAAAATCGGCTCCCGGCCCAGACGGAATCACAAACAAGGTTCTCCGAAATTTGGACGATAATTCCATCCGCGCGCTTACCAAATACATGAGAGTCGTATGGGACAGAGGCCGCCTCCCACAACAGTGGAACACGGCAAACGTAATTTTGATACCGAAGCCAGGCAAACCCCCTAAACTTACGACCAATCTCTCTAACATCCTGTATAGGGAAATTGATGGAGCGGGTAGTCCAAACGCGACTAACGCGTTTCATGGAGCTTAACGACCTGTGGCCGCACGAACTGGTTGGGTTCCGACCCGGCCTGTGCACACAGGACGTAATGCTCCGCTTGAGACACGATATCATAGAAAGCGAAACCAGGGACGCGAGAGTACTACTAGGTCTAGACCTGACAAAGGCGTTCGATAACGTAAAACACGCGGCAATTCTTTCTGGCCTCCAAGAATTGGGGGTCGGAAAGAAAACGTACGACTACGTAAAAGACTTCCTGTCGGGTAGAACGATAAAGATAAAGTTTCAGGACATTGAACCCTCCACCGTGAAACTAGGAAGCAGGGGTACGCCACAGGGTTCGGTGCTGTCCCCGTTCCTCTTTAATGTTGCCATGCGAAACCTCCCGGCAGAACTGAGGAAAGTGGAAAACTTGAAATTCAGCATGTACGCGGACGACGTCAACCTGTGGGTTACCCAGGGGAGTGACGCGAGCATCGAGGAGCGCTTGCAAGCGGCGGCGGACACCGTGGTGTCCTACGCGGCCGAAAGGGGCCTCTCGTGCTCTCCACAAAAATCGGAACTGTTTATCTACAACCCAAAGGCGCTCAGGTGTAAACGCCAGATAAACATCAGCGTAACAGTAGACGGCCAAATAGTGCCAAAAGTCGAACAAATTAGGATCTTGGGGCTGTTTCTACAAGCAGATGGGTACAACGATACAACGGTAAAGAAACTGAACGCGTACGCCACGCAAGTCACGGGTCTGTTCAGGAGAATCGCACTAAAGGGTCGGGGCCTTAAAGGCCCACTGTCCACCCTCCGGTCGAAAATATTTTCTTCCCCGGTGACTGTGAGACTTCGCCCCTGGAACGCAAGGCCGCAAAATGTTTTTGAAAAGAGTAACTAATAACGCAGTTACAGCCACCGCAATCACCCGATTCTATCCTGCCTCTCTCCTTCCGTTCCCTCGCAAAGGTTTTTCACTCTCCTGCTCGAGGTCGTCTAGCCTCCGCAATACAAATTCCCCTTCCTCCTCCGCGTTTGGCGGGAGGTGGGGCGTGGCTCTCCGCGAGCGCGAAAAAAAAAAACGGTCGAGGGAGCGCGCGCCGCTGGATTCAGTCTGGCCGTGGCGAGGGAAAAGCGCGCTGCGAGCGGTAGACACCCATCCTTCTCCCGTCAGTCAGCTAGACGGACCAATGGACGTCGTTCCCGATACGTACGTCGTTATCGGGGCCCGTCGGGCCAGCGCAGGGAGCGGTGAAGCTGGCTTCTCAAAGGAGAGCATGAGGGAGCTTTGAATTGTATTTTCGATGCTTTGCGGCGCGCGTGTCGCTGTAGAATTTTGCACAGACTATCTCCGGTACCTGATCGAAACACTGGGCTCCTTTTCTTAAAAGGGCCTTCCCTGGAAAGTGGCCCTTTAAGGAACGAAGCCTCCTGAAACTAATGCAGGCTTACATCACTAGCCGCATATGTTACGCCACACCATTCCTAAACATTAGATCAGACGAAAAGCAGAGAATAGACGCACTCATCAGACGATGCGCGAAGATGGCTCTGGGACTACCCATCTCGACCTCGACTGAACGCCTCCTCGAAATGGGGGTGCACAACAATTGGACGTAACTAGCGGAGGCTGTGCGCATGGCGCAACTAGAAAGATTAAGCAGAACCACCACGGGCAGAACCATCCTCGGCCGGGTGGGACTGCAGTCAGATAGAGGAACAAGCCACAAAGTAGACATTCCACGAGAGTGTCGCGAATATATAATAGTGCCCCCCCTACCTAAAAACATGCACCCTGCGTACAACAAGGAGAGGAGACAAAAGAGGGCCGAGACGCTCGCAAAGAAAGCGGGGAAAATGAAGCCTGGGGAGGTCGCCTACGTGGACGCGGCTAGCGGGAAGTCGGGGGCGGCGGTGGCTGTGGTCGTCAACGGCCGCGGCGTGCCCGCCGCCGCCGCGTCCGTTAGAAGCCGAAATGTAGACACGGCTGAAGAAGTTGCAATAGCGCTCGCTTGCGTTGGAACGGAAGCCAGCATAGTTATTAGTGACAGCAAAACAGCTGTCTGGAACTTTGGAAAAGGGAGGGTCTCGACGGAGGCAGCCAAAATTTTAGAGAAAGGAAAACTTGAAAGAAAGATTCGAATTATTTGGACCCCCGCGCACGAGTCCGTCCCCGGCAACGAGGCGGCGCACGAGCTAGCCCGAGCTCTCTACTTCCGGGCAGCCAGCCGCCTGATTGCGATGGGATGGACGAGAGGCTGCAAACTTATAAGGAAATTTTAGAACACTACAGACTTAGCAGAAGGTCCCTGCCACCACCGGACCGAACGCTAACTAACAAGGAGGCCGTCGCTTGGCGGCGCCTGCAAGCTGGGAATTTCCCAAGTCCCGTCTGGCTTTTCCACACGCAAGTGGAGGAAAAGGCGGACGATAAATGCGAAACCTGTGGAGAAAGGGGTACTCTTGATCACATAATCTGGCAATGCCTTGATTCCCCTGGCGCCAAGGAAAACATAAACAGTAGAGAAGCCTGGGAACTGCTACTGCGGAGCGAGACCCCGCCAACCAGCAGCAAGCTGTCCGCCTGGCGGCTGAAGCCGCGAAGAAACACTGTCACTTCGCCTGTCTTTAGTCGCGGAGGCACCGGCCTCCGTCCCATAGGCCTGCGTGCCGGGGGCGGGGAGTAGGGGGCCTCCTACATCGGTGGAAAAATAAAGTTCATAACAACAACAACATCCTCGCATCACTGGGAAACTGGTCTTGTGCGCGGTCTCAAAATACGGCAACATTTTTTAAATGCGATACAGTACGTGTGTTTTGAGAGTCATCGCTTAATAAGCGAGAGAATCAATAGTACCTTGCGAGCAGCTTGCAGACTGGCAACGGCCTGCACGACGGCTTAGCTTCGAGATTTCTGTTAGCGGTAAGGGTTTGATAGTGCTGTAAAAATTAGGGAATTTGGTGCAGTAGGTTATTTTCTCTTGTGGCGTAGTACCATGTTCTCGCCCGGACGCATTGGCTATCCGCCGGTCGTTCCAAGTTATTAAACGTTTTGCGAATATGTTATTCGGCCTACATCAGTACGGCAAGATAAGGCGTGATAAGTAGTTATCAGCAATGAACGAACTTTTCGTGAGGGATTTGTGTACATGCGAGCTTCTATAATCAATGATTATGCGAAAATGCTGCAATCTGCTGGCGATCGAAGGTCTCTTTGCATGATTGCAGGCAGCGGTGTCAAAGTATGTGGCCTATGACCACTTGTAATATTTTTGTATTGTCATTTGGTGCTTAATCCTAGATAATTAAACATGTTTCGCCATCAGAAAAACAAAAATGAGCAAACAGAAACAGTGGAGAAATTACAAGGAAGATGTTGCGGCAAAGTTTTCGCTCATTCGGGCCCGAATAGTACCGTAGGTTTATTTCAGGCAAGCTGGCCACTTTAGGGAGAGATAATTATTTGAATGCTCTGTCAATCCGTAATCCGTGAAAACCTTTGCTAAAAAGCACAAAGTAAAAAAAAATTGAGGGTCTCTTAGATATTTCAAGAGGAGAATGTCGAAAGCCTACCCTTTCTCTCTTATAATTTGTCTCCCATCGTTAGCCTCTTGTCGGCATTTATTGCAGGCTAGATATAATTGTAATTGGTTTAAAGTAAAGGAAAGGCGCAGTATTTGTCACACTTTCTTCGACAAGTGTGCGTTTGGACGGTACACCATCGCTGCTGTCGCGTGGCGTTCCTTGGCGCGCGTTCAAGGGTGGGATTGCAAATGGCAGGAACGTTAGACAAGATGAGACTCCTACTATCGGCATTCGTTGCAGTGCTACATGTAATTATAATTGGTTTGCAGGAAAGGAAAGGCGCAGTGTCTGTCACACTTTCTCCGGCAAGTGAGTTTGGACGGTACACCATCGCTCCTGTCATGTGGCGTTCCTTGGCGCGCGTTCAAATGTGGGATTGAAAATGGCAGGAACGTTAGACAAGATGAGACTCCTATTATCGTCATTCGTTGCAGAGCTACATGTAATTATAATTGGCTTGCAGGAAAGGAAAGGCGCAGTATTTGTCACACTTTCTTCGACAAGTGTAAGTTTGGACGGTACACCATCGCTCCTGTCATGTGGCGTTCCTTGCCGCGCGTTCATATGTGGGATTGCAAATGGCAGGAACGTTAGACAAGATGAGACTCCTATTATCGGCATTCGTTGCAGTGCTACATATAATTATAATTGGTTTACAGTAAAGGAAAGGCACAGTATCTATCAAACTTTCTCGGGCAAGTGTGAGTTCTGACGGTACACCATCGCTCCTGTCGCGTGGCGTTCCTTGGCGCGCGTTCAAGTGAGGAATTGCAGATGGCAGGGACACATCCCGCCTCGGCCAATCAGAACGGCGCAAAAGCGGGACACACTTTCTGATGAGATGAGCCATTAAAGGCTTTCGTCTTAATACAAGACTGCGCTTAAGTGTGCTTAAGAGCGGAAATGGCGAAATCCACTTTACAGGACTGTATGCGCTAAATGCATCGTGACTGTCATCCCTTCTGTCGTCATGGTCACTGTGGTCGCTGCCATCATTATCAACAATGTGCACTTTCATAGTTATCGTCACTACAATCATCATCGCTACCATCATCCTCACTATAGACAAGGAGAATTACGATCGGTTTCTCACGAACTCGGCGTGGTGCAGTGGTTAGCTGGGGATCGGAGGGAGAGTGGTTCAATTTTCGGCGGAGACAGGTTTTTAAAGGGCCACTGTCCAGGGAAGGCCCTTTTAAGCAAAGGAGCCCAGTGTTTCGATCAGGTACCGGAGATAGTCTGTGCAAAATGTACAGTGACACGCGCGCCGCAAAGCATCGAAAATACAATTCAAAGCTCTCATGCTCTCCTTTGGGAAGCCAGCTTCCCCGTTTCCTGCGCTGGCCTGACGGGCCACAGTAATGACGTACGTATCGCAAACGACGTCCATTGGTCCGTCTCGCTGACTGACGGGAGAAGGATGGGTGTCTACCGCTCGCTGCGCGCTTTTCCCTCGCCACGGCCAGACTGAATCCAGCGGCGCGCGCTCCCTCGGCCGTTTTTTTTTTCCGCGCTCGCGGAGTGCCACGCCACACCTCCCGCCAAACGCGGAGGAGGAAAGGGAATTTGTCTTGCGGAGGCTAGACGACCTCGGGCAGGAGAGGGAAAAACCTTTGCGAGGGAACGGAAGGAGAGAAGCATGACAGAATCGGGTGATTGCGATGGCTGTAACTGCGTTATTAGTTACTCTTTTCAAAAACATTTTGCGGCCTTGCGTTCTAGGGGCGAAGTCTCACAGTCACCGGGGAAGAAAATATTTTCGACCGGAGGGTGGACAGCGGGCCTTTAAAGCGAAACATTTACTATGCCCTCCCGCAGCTTGGTCAGCGCGCGTTTCGTGTGGCCTTGGATGTGCCTAGCGGCGCGCGGCCTCCGCTTGGCCTGCTTCTTTTTCGCACGTGTGGCGAGCGAAGCCGACGGCGCTCGCATCGTCTTCTACATTGCACACGTTTCTTCTCCTTTTTCACACACCTGACAAACTTCATTCGTACATCTACATATCTCCACAAATATACAACAGGGCCTGACACAATGCCCCACAGCCTTCCAGTCCGCTGCGTACTCTTTGAACCAGGGCGGATTATCCAGTTTCAAAGGATTCCCATGAACCGGGCTCTCGATCCGTTCCCGGGGGTACCCGAGAACTGAAAAAAAAAGTAGAAGATTGCAAGGCTTGGTCCAAATATAGTCAAATTATTATATTCATGATTTCCCCATTATTTAAATTAGAGCTTATGTATTGCAATGTCGAATATTTCAATAGCTGTTCGTCGCATCGTACGCTTAATCCAAAAGCCAGCCTCGTGTTTCTCCAGTCAGAGTACAAAACTTTGTACTCACCCTAATGGACGAAAGAAAGAATCCTAAATAGTTTTAGCTCATTCTAACCGGTTTGAATAGGTTTCAGCTGGTTCCATCTGCTACTCAACTGGCATTAACTGGTTCCAGATGCCTACCAGGTGGAAGTCAGGGGGTCCCAGTTGGTGGTCAAGTGGAATAAACGGGTTCTAGCACGCTTTCAGCTTATACTAGCTGGTTAATCAACTGAACTCTGCCATTACTGCTGTTGATTAAACTGAGCGCAAGCAGTAAACGCTGTGACGAAAGCAATGGATTATTAGTTGGAGGTCCTGATAGCAGATAGCTGACAAGCGCCTCAGTAATTTGTCGCTGCTGTTAGTGGAGACGCGAGATTCTCAGGCTGGTGAGCATTGAAGACCTCTTCGAGACCCAGCCGACTGCTCGAAAACACTTAGAAGCGTAAATGCCTTTGATCACTTGCTTGAAAGTAGAATGAAAAATGAAGACATGTTATACGAATGCACGCCCCATTTAGAAGTTGAGTTCCTGCGAAATAATTAAAATTAGTAATTTCTTAATTCTGTAAGCATTTATTGTTTCTTTGTAAACATTCAACCGGCCAATAGGTGCCAATAACACTGTCCTATAATACATTCAAAGGCGAAGCTTAAGAGTCAACCGTATATTTAGTGCCCTCCCTATTGTTTCCGACCGATGTCTACGGCGGCTACGGCGGCTTCTGGGTGGAACTAGCTGCGATCCCGTAAAATGTAAATTAATTCTGTCAATCGGTTTCTGGGGCTTAACGTCCCAAAGCGACTCAGGCTTTGAGAGACGCCGTAGTGGGGGGCTTCGGAAATTTCGATCACCTGAAACTCTTTAACGTGCTCTGACATCACCCAGCACACGGCCGTCTTGCTTTTCGCCTCAATCGAAAAGCGGCCGCCGCGTCTCTCAAAGCCTGAGTAGTGAGACCACGCTGAGTTCGCGAGAACCCGATCGTATTTCTCCTTGTCTATAGTGAGGATGATGGTAGCGATGATGATTGTAGTGGCGATGACTATGAGGGTGCACATTGTTGATAATGATGCCAGCGGTCACAGTGACGATATTGACAGAAGGGATGACAGTTACGAAGCATTGTGGGGGCCCACACCACATATCTCTAGCGCCCGTGGCGCGCCGCGCTTTCAACGGCCGCGCCACCTTCCCAAGGCTCCTTGCGCGCTGCCGGTTTCCCTCTCCCCGCTCGTTCGGGGATAACCGGTCCCGCGCGAGGGGTCTATAAAGGAAGGCTCGTGCCGCCGTCTGGCCCTTCTTGGTTCCTGGCTCGTCGCTCCTGCTTCTCCCCTGGCTCTCTCCACGAGAACGACCCGCAGACACCCGGACGACGACCCCGGACGGCCTCGACGACGCCCGCGCTTAACGTGAGATAAAGAATGTTTGTTACACGGCCCAATGTGTGTTTTGTCGTGCGCATGCCTCGGGCAGAGGAATCGCCCACAACTGGCGCCCAACGTGGGGCTGAATTAGCACCCATGTGGACGATTTTTCTGCCAACGTGGCAGCGCACGGCAACACGACGGGCCGGTCCTTTGTATGTTAGGCGCGACGCCATTTTCAGTTTAGGGCTATCGTGTGTACAGATGACACGGAGTGTAGTATAGTAGTGTTTGTACAGTGTTTTATTTTGTTTTGGGTTATGTGCGTGTTTGTTAGTGTCGGGCGGTTTGTGTTTTAATTTTTTTGTGCATATGTTAGTTTTATGAAGTGTTTAGCCTTTGTGACTAGCCTCTTGATGCGGGCTAGGTGGTAGTCGTGCGCGTTTAGGCTCCCGACCGGCCTTAGTTGTTGAGTGAAATGGCTCCGAGAAAAGACGTGCCAGATAGGGCCGCCGCTTCGGACGCCAGTGCGTCCGGAAGTGAGGTAAAGGACGCGGTAGAGTCTGTGCAGGTTACCGATGCGGCCGCCTTGATGAGGCAGATGAACGAGGTGTTGTCGGTGTTCGCCCTTCAGCTCGGTTCGGTGGCTAGCGCCAACCAAGCCACAGCTGCGGCGGCAGTCCCGCGTCCGCGGATAAATGTAGAGGTTCCCTCCTTTTCCGGTTACACGGACGTAAAGTCAGTCCACGAGTTCCTGCAAGAACTCGAGGATTATCAGACGGCACTGGGTTCCCCAGACGACGTGGTGCTAGCGCAGGTAATCCCCGTGGCACTTGTTGAGAGCGCGGCGCGGTGGAGACGCTGCCAGCCGGCCTTCCAGTCGATGGCAGACTTCACAGATCGCTTCCGCGCCGAGTTCTTGCCGCCCGATTACGAACGCCGGATGCTTGAGGAGCTAGCGTTGCGTACACAGCACCCAGAGGAGAGCCTCCTCGAGTATGTACGCGCAATGCAGAAGCTCTACAAGAGGGCAGATCCCACGGCAACCGATCTTGAACAGGTCGCGCGCGTGATGAGGCAATGCCATCCGCGCTTCAAGCCGTATTTGCGGGGACGTGGTTTTGCAAACCTCGAGGCCCTAGCACAGGAAGCGAAGGTAGTACAGGCGGATTTACTCGCTGAATTGCGCTACCAGCCACCCCCCAGGCCAGCCGAATCGCTAGAGCCGCGATGCGCCTGGGCCGGAGGCCAAGACTCCGCGCCGCGCGCCAGGGGCGCAGACGTAATGACGATTGGGCAGGAAAGGCCAGCGGAAGGCTCCGATATTCCTCGCGCTCTTGACCCGTACGCGTTCGAGCAGCGGCGTCGAGCTGGGCTCGCCAGCGACGTCCGCATAGGCGCGGAGAGAGGGGAAATACGTCCCCAACCGCTTCGTGGAACGCGGCATCCCCCGGCCGCGCGGCAGGTGAACGATCGGCTTTGCTGGAATTGCAACCAGCCGGGCCACGTGGCACGAGAGTGTCAAGCAAGGCGTACGCAGGGAAACGCGGACCGCCGGCGGCCATAATTGGTAACACCAGCCTGTCGCCGTCGGCGGGAGAATTTCGTGGTAACCACGGCGGAAAATGGGAAATGTACTCCCACGCCGCGTCACCGGGCGACCGCCCCTGGGGCGCAGAGGCTTTTGTCCCCCTCGCCTGTAGAGCGCAAGGAATGTTGTCGCGCTCGAGCCCTTTTATGCTAGTGCGGTTAGTTGGTCAAAGCTACTCGGCACTCGTTGACACGGGCTCAACTCTGTCATTGGTCGGTGATGATGTTTTCGAAGCCTGCCGTAGATGTAACATCCGTGTAAGGCCAGCAGAAACCCCTTTGAGCTTAGCAGCAGGGACAACAAAAGCAGAAGGAGCGGTGCGTCTGGTCCTGCGTTTTGACGGCAGGAAGCGGAGGCATCGCTTCGTCTATCTGCCCGGCTTAGCCATACCAGTTATTCTGGGAAGAGATTTTCTTTCGAGCGAAGGCATTGTGCTTGACATGGGGGAGAACGGCTATCTCTACAGCCCCTTCACCTCCCTCATTCCCTTTGTTAGCGCACCCAAACAGGAATGCGTCGCTGAGCGAGCGAGCGTTCACGCTTTTGTCGCAGAGGGCTCCCCCGCGACACTGAATGGTAGCCCATTAGAAGCAATTATCGCGTCCTTCTCAGGAACCGGTAGTCAGCGCCGAAGGCTCGTGGAAACTTTACTCCCGTTTTCGGATTGCTTCACAGAGAAACCAGGCAGAACCGACTTGCTTCAGCACGAGATCGAAACGGGTGATGCGCGTCCTTTCAGATGTAACCCGCGGCCGTTAAGCGCGCATAAGAGACAGCTTCTCGACAGCGCCCTTGACGAGATGATAGATACCGGCGCGGTGAGACCCTCACAAAGTCCCTGGGCGTCCCCAGTGGTTCTAGCGCCAAAGAAAGATGGTTCGGTCAGGCTGTGTGTTGATTATCGAAAGCTCAACTCACTGACGCCTACGGTTGCGTACCCTTTCCAGTCGATCGAGGCTGTGATGTACGCGTTAGGGAACGCAAGGTTCTTCACAGTCCTGGATGCAAGCAGAGGGTACCTGCAGATTGAGGTGGCGGAAGGTGACATTCAGAAAACCGCATTCACCTGTCACCGCGGGCTCTTCGAATTTACTCGACTCCCGTTTGGCTTGTCTAATGCACCGAGCATGTTCATGCGATTGATGGACATCGTGCTGGGCGATGCAAGGTTCAACTACGCGATGGTGTACCTCGACGACGTCGTGATATTCTCACAGTCGTTCGAAGAGCATCTCATTCACTTGAATTCCGTTCTTGAAAGAATGAGACGTGCGGGTATAACGATCAACCCAAAGAAAGTGCAGTTGGCATCGAAGAGAGTGAACCTCTTGGGATTTGTGGTTGATGATGGCACTTTGAGACCGAACGATGACAAACTGCAGGCAATTCTGAACTAAGCCTGCCCGACGGACGTGAAAAGCTTGCAGAGGTTTTTGGGAATGGTTGCCTTCTACAGACAATTCATCCCTAGTTGTTCAGAGCTCGCTAGGCCGTTGAACCAGCTGTTGCGGAAAGGCTCGAAGTGGGTCTGGGGCAAGGAACAGAACGACGCTTTTGTTGCCTTGGCTCGCGCGATAGCGAACACCGCTAGTTTGCGCCTCCCCGACCTGAACAAGCCGTTTGTCTTGCAGACAGATGCTAGTGATGCCGGTGTAGGAGCTGTTTTGTTGCAGGAACACGAGGGCAAACTGCGCCCTGTCGCGTTCGCTAGCCGCACGCTCACATCGGCGGAGCGGAATTACTCCGTGAACGAAAAGGAATGCCTGGCGATAATGTTCGCATTGTCAAAGTTCGACATGTACCTAGACGGAGCGGTTTTCACCGTGCAGACAGATCTCCAGGCACTTTCGTGGTTAAAGAGGCTGAAAAACCCCGCAGGCAGACTCGCGAGATGGGCGCTGACGTTGCAACGTTACGCGTACGCCATTGAGTACCGCCGGGGCAGCATGAATAAGGTGGCCGATGCTTTATCGCGCGCACCGTTTAAGGCTGGCAGAAGCGCAGAAGAGGCGCAAACCAGCATTGCTGAAAGCGGCGTCGCCGCTAGTGGAGAGGAGGAGAGGGCGGACACGAGTGTCGCGCCCTGCGTAGTTAAAGAGAGAAAGGAGGCGGACAGAGTTGCCGCGCTGTGCTGCGAGAGAGAGAAGGCGCAGCAGCTGGTGGCGGCGACTACTCGCCTGCCAAGAAGCGAGGCAGAGAGAAATCTGTCTTGGGGAGTAGCGGTCAGTAGGGAAGAGCTAATTGAGGCCCAGAAAGCAGACGGTCTATGCCAGCGGGTGCGGACAGAGCTTGCGAGTAGTGCAGCTTGCACCGGGAACGCTGAGGGCAAGTACGACGCGTATCTGCTGGGCGATGATGGCTTACTGCTCCGCTATATCCCCCAACTTGACGAGGAAGAGGCGATTGCATCCCCCTTCCGAGTCGTGGTCCCGAGGAAGTTGCGGAAACGATTCCTCCAGTACTTCCATGACTCAGCGCTGGCAGGCCATGGCAGCGGCAGTAAGACTTACGACAAGTTATGCCGTGTCGCGACCTGGCCAGGTATGAGAAAGGATGTGCTGGGTTACGCCCGTACATGTCCTGTTTGCCAGGTAGCCAAGCCTCGGGCGGGGAAACCCGCTGGCATGATGAAGCCGGTAGTTAGCAACTATCCGTGGCAAGTGGTCGCGTGCGATATCATGGGACCCCTCCCTCGCTCCGCGCGCGGACACCAATATATCCTGGTAATAACGGACCACTATTCCAAGTGGGTTGAGGTTTTCCCCCTTAGGAAGCTGGTGTCAGAACGGATTTGGGAGAAACTGTTGGAGACATTCACTCGTTTCGGTTTCCCTTCCGACTTGATTACAGACAATGCTTCGTATTTCACAAGCAAAGTCTTTGTTGATTCCTGTCGGGCGCTTCAAATCCGCCACAGGAAAACGAGTCCCTACCACGCTCAGAGCAACATAACCGAGAGAGTGAATCGGAATGTTAAGAGTATGCTGGTCGCGACGACCGAGCAGCACAGAGATTGGGACGCACGGCTGTCCGAACTGGCTTTCGCCACTAGAACAACCGTGAACAGGTCGGTGGGTATGACACCTGCTTACTTGAATTTTGGGAAAGAGATCGCTTTTCCGCTAGAGAACGCCCTACTTGACGCGGCGGGGCCCGCGCCCCCTCCGCTTACGCAGTACGCGGCAAAACTCCGCGAGCGCCTTGAGGCAGCGCAGCGCGCGGCTCGTGAAAACCTCGATATCACGCGCATGGAGCAAGCGGATCAGTACAACAAAGGTCGTCGTCACGTCGTTTTCAACACGGGCGACTTGGTACTGAAAAGAACGCACCCGCTTAGTAACGCAGCGCGTGGTTTCGCCGCGTCGCTAGCGCACAAGTGGGTTGGACCGTTCGAAGTTACGGCACGGACTACGCCACTCACCTACCAGCTGCGGTTGTTGGCGAGTGGTGAAACCGCTGGTCCGGTGCACGTCGCAGACTTGAAAGCTTACCACATTCGCAAGGACGATAACTGCGAAACGGTGGAAGCTCAAGGCGATTCAGCGATCTCTCCCCCGGGAAGGCGAGCACGTAGTGGCACGGTTTGCAACCGACGCTACAACCTGAGGACCAGGTAAAACCCGTGCTTCTCGTCTAACCCCTCTCTGCCCCTCACAGCATGCCACCCAGGCGGTATCCCGGCGCCCGGATCGAGGGCACCCACCAGGTGCACAAGCAACAGAGGCTGCGCCAGCGGCCTGGAACGAGTGGGCGCGGTGCCCATCGCCACCGGCCTACCGGCCCGGAGAGGCACTGGAGAAGCCCCCCCAGTGATGTGGGACACGGAAAGCGTTCGGGGGACCCACCCCCAGGCCTGGAGCCGCAGTCCAAGCGGCACAGGACTGTGCGGCACACCGCCACCTGGACCACGGTCGCCGGGGCGGCGGTCTCCTACTGCGCGGGGTCCAGGTGGCGAGACCAGGCCCGGCCTCTCCGCGGAGAGGCCGCGCAGTCGGTGCCCCTGCCGTTCCGGGGCCTTACCTTAGAGGACCGGGACAACGAGCCCCCGGCCCACTATACAGAAGAGGAGCGCGCAGGCCTGTGCGGTCTCTGCGGCACCCTGCTTGTGTGCCGCGCCGTCCACGAGGCCGGGGCGCTGCATAGGAGCCGTGCAGAGGCGGCGGAGCGGCTGCACCGGGCAGTGGTCGCAGCGACCGCTTTGGCAGCCGGACGGCCCGTCCAGAGGGGCAGCCCGGAGGAGGCAGCCTTACGCCTCCTTCAATCGAGCCGGCCTGAGCTGCTGTCTCCGGCGGCGGAGGCCATCATCGCCCAGGCGCGGGCAGGGTCCCCAGCGCCCCCTTCGGTCTCCACGGACGTCAGCCCGGACCCGGACGAATTGGATCGCCTGCTGGCGGACTCCGGGTCGGACGCTGAGGGGGGGGGGAGATGTGGGGGCCCACGCCACATATCTCTAGCGCCCGTGGCGCGCCGCGCTTTCAACGGCCGCGCCACCTTCCCAAGGCTCCTTGCGCGCTGCCGGTTTCCCTCTCCCCGCTCGTTCGGGGATAACCGGTCCCGCGCGAGGGGTCTATAAAGGAAGGCTCGTGCCGCCGTCTGGCCCTTCTTGGTTCCTGGCTCGTCGCTCCTGCTTCTCCCCTGGCTCTCTCCACGAGAACGACCCGCAGACACCCGGACGACGACCCCGGACGGCCTCGACGACGCCCGCGCTTAATGTGAGATAAAGAATGTTTGTTACACGGCCCACTGTGTGTTTTGTCGTGCGCATGCCTCGGGCAGAGGAATCGCCCACAGCATTTAGAGCAAACAGTCCTGTAAAGTGGATTTCGCCATTTCCGCTCTTAAACACACTTAATCGCAGTCCTGTATTATTTTTAATTTGTGTTTTTTAGCGAAGGTTTTCACGAATTATGGACTGACTGAGCATTCAAATAATTATCTCTTCCTAAAGTGGTCATCTTGCCAATCTTGCCTCCAACTCTCTAGCTTCGTATATAGGACATAAATAAACCTACGGTACCATTCGGGCCCGAACGAACGAAAACTTTGTCGCAACATCTTCCTGTTTTTTTCTCCACTGTTTCTGTTTGCTCACTTTTGTTTTTCTGATGGCAAAACATGTTTAATTGTCCGGAATTAAGCACCCAAATGACAATACAAAAATATTACAAGTGCTCATAGGCCACACACTTTGACACCACTGCCTGCAATCATGCAAAGAGACCTTCGATCGCCAGCAGATTGCAGCATTTTCGCATAAGCATTGCTTATAGCAGCTCGCATGTACACAAATCCCTCACGAAAAGTTCGTTCATTGCTGATAACTACTTATCACGCCTTATCTTGCCGTACTGATGTAGGCCGAATAACATATTCGCAAAACTTTTAATAACTTGGAACGACCGGCGGATAGCCAATGCGTCCGGGCGAGAACATGGTACTACGCCACAAGAGAAAATAACCTACTGCACCAAATTCCCTAATTTTTACAACACATCAAACATTTACCGCAAACAGAAATCTCGAAGCAAAGCTTTAGAGTTGTGGGATTCGGGCTTGCTGCGGCTGGCCTTTGCGCGGCCGCCGCCCGCTTCCCAGTTGTTCTCCTCGTTCCATTTCTCCCGCCTGAGGCGGCGGAGAGAGGCTCGGACGACTTGTCACTGTCGTTCGGGCCACAGCTCCGCCCTGGCGTCCCAGTGGCTGTTCCCATTGGCGCCTTTTGGTGGGAACATGGCACCGCTTCGACGGCCGCGCTCGCGCGACCCTCCGAGCGGGGCCCAGAGAGAGACCCCTCCGAGACATGGCAAGGTGCGTACGCAACTGTTCTTGTCTGCCGGCCTTTGTTCGCGCAGACCAGTGTGTACTCGAGTTCATCTGCTCCGGGTCGTACCTAAGAGCGCAACTCGAGCCTGTCGATCGTGATCCAACGATTCGCGACAGGCGTACCTTGCGGTGGTTGCCCACTCTCTCTCAAAGGAACCCTTTGGTCACTGCGAGAGAGAGAGATCACAGCACGCCCTTGCGTGCTTGCGGCGCGCACTCCGTGTCACTTCGTGCGCGCAGGGGAGCCTTGCTCCTCGCGCGCTCCCGGGACACGGTGACTGAGTATGTGTGTGTATGTGCGTTTGTATATATGTGTATGTGTGTGCGCGCGCGCGCGCGTGCGTGTGTGTGTGTGTGTGTGTGTGTGTGTGTGTGTGCGCGCTCGCCTCTGGAGGATGGCGTTTTAATAAACGTCTCCTTTGTGAACTTGGAGGCTTGTGTCCTAGCAGCGAAGTGCTCTCCTCCCAGTGGAGGTTGAGTGCGCGCTGCGGTGTTTCAGTGTGCGCGTGGTAACGGCTGATCGGGGCTTCGGCTCGCGCGACGCTCGAACCCGCGGTGGTTGCTGGCCTATGTCCAAGTAGAAACCACAGAATAGCAAGTGGTGCTGGCCGTTGCCAGTCTACAAGTTGCTCGCAAGATACTATTGCTTATCCCGCTTATTAAGCGATGACACTCAAAACACAGGTACTGTATCGCATTCCAAAAATGTTGCTGTATTTTGATACCGCGCACAAGACCAGTTTCCCAGTGATGCGAGTACTGATCACTGGGGCTGAAACTGCGGGCCAGCAAACGACCCGGTAGTCAACATCACATCGTAAAGCTTCGCGTAAACGAATTTAAGCCGCTGGGGATATTTCATTTTTAAACTTTTATTTTTTTTATTCTTTCATAATTTCTTACTTTTTAAACGCGTGTGGCTCGGTGCAGAATTTCAGTATTGGATTTGGAGTCATGTGTATATGCACTCGCATCCAACAAAGAGGGTCGAGAAAGAAGATGCGGCATAGAGAAACGTACTTACGTAGTATGTTTTTCTATAGATGCGGCATGTTCAGTTATTGCGCGAGCTAATTCGAACAAGTCAGCATTCGGGCGCGCAGCCGTGCGCTCGCTTAATAGTTGCCGCGATAGCAGTGAGTAGAAATCTTTTACTTGAGCGTCCTCAAAGAGGGGTTAACGACTTATAGGAGTTAACGACAAGGCCTGCGGGCAGCCAGGAACTGCCCACCCCATCGCATCAGCGGGCGTCGTCTTTCGGATGCTTCGGTTACTCTACGAGTAAGATGGACTCAGAAGGCCGGAGAAATCAGACCTCTACGACTGGGTCTCGGGCGTCTCCGGACAGCCAAGATGCCAACCCGTCAGCAGACTCGGCGTGCCTCGGGAAACCGGCTTCCACGATTTGGCATGCAGCGTCATCAGGCAGCCATGTTTCCTGCCTGGGCACAGCGGACTTGGAGCGGAAGTGCAATGCGACCTCCAGAAAAAGGCATGTAGCGTCTATCGGGGACCAAGTTTGCAATCCGAGGACAAGTGGCTCAGCGGGCCCAGTAAAGCCAAATCCAACGCCTTACCATTCAGGCTCTTCCGGAGACCAGGTTTCTGGAATGAGGACTGCGGACTCGCCGTCGACCGCGAAGCTCACTTTGGCGCCCCGGCCAGAACCTTCTACACGAAGTCAGTATTCCGCCCTGGGCACCATGGACTCGGTCGGCCAAGGGAAGGCGACGTACTTGACCCGGTGTGTGGAGTCGTGTGGAGACGACGCTCCATTCCCCAAACAAACAGGGTCATCGAGCACGTGGAAGGCAACCTCCTCTGATTGGAGCCCTGCATCTTCCGGGGCCCAGGCTTTCGATCTGAGGACAAAGATCCAGTCGGTGGTAACCTCCGCACCTTGGCATCAGGCGTTTTCGGGTGCCGACATTCAAACGCCAACGGCCTGGGGGAAGCGACGGAGACTAACTTTCTCGTCTCGATCAGCGCCGTCTTTCGGAAGCGAGAATTCCATCCCGAAGTTAGGGCAATCAGTGTGCAGCGGGGCCATTACCTGCTTTCCTCGAGCAGCGAAATCTTCTGGAAGCCAAGATTTAAACCTGAAGACGGTGGACCCGGGCTGCCTGAGGAAGCCAGCCGTTTCACTCCGCCCGACAGTGTTACGGAGTTGGCCCTTCTCCTCCGAAAACGACAAAACCTACGTACCCAGAAACCTCCTATCATTTTCGTCCGAAATCTTCGGGAGGTCAAACTTTATACCCAGTAACCTCCTATCATTTTCGTCCGAAATCTTCGGGAGGTCAAACTTTATACCCAGTAACCTCCTCTAATTTTCATCCGAAATCTTCTGGAGGTCAAAATGTATACCCAGTAACCTCCTCTCATTTTCGTCCGAAATCTTCCGGAGGTCAAAATTCAATCACGTAGACAACCGACGAGCTGGGCCGGTTAAAGCTAACCTCTACTCATTGGCATGCGGAGTCTTTCGGAGTCCAGGTCTCCGGTCTGAGAGGAGCGGATTCGCCCTCGCCAAGGAAGCCGACCATTACTTCTCCTTCAGATCCTCCTGTTGCAGGACAAGATTACACCTTGGGAACCAAGGATCCGGCCTCCGGACAGAAGAGGACGTACTCACCTCGCCAGGGAGTGCCTTCCAGAGACAACGCAACCTCCCAACAAACAGGCTCTTCGTGCCCAGGGACGACGACTTCCTCCCAGCAGAGGCATACGTTTTACGGAGACAAGGATTTCGATCCAAGAACAAAATACCAGACGAAGAAGCCGCCCGCTTTGTCTTGGCGAGCAGCTTCTTCCGGGGGCGAAAATCGCCCCAAGACGAGACACTCGAAGTCCTAAGCGAAGCTGACCTCTTCACATTGGCACGTGCCCTGTTTTGGAGGCCAGGGTTCTGATATCAGGACAACAGACTCAGCGTGGCAGCATGCGGTGCTTTCCGGGGGTCGCGTTTTTCCCACTGAACGACAATCCTTGTGTTTGCGGGTTAAGGAACCTCCTCTTAGTACCATCTGGCGTTTTCAGGAGCTCCGTTATTGTGTCTAAGAAGAACGGGTTCGGTTTATCCAGCGAAGGCGACCACTATGCCTTGGTATGCGGCGTCGTCACGATGGTAGTTTTCGTTTTTGAAAACTGTGCACTCATAATCATGAAAGAGGCTGGGCTTGAATCCTTGGCCAGCGCCGTCTGCTGGAGTTCAGTTTTGCATTCTGGGGACGATGGACCTGGCCTGCAGAAGAAGGCTGACGTACTTGCTTCCGCGTTCACCATTACCTGAAGCATTCGTCTCCTTTCTAAGAACAACAAACTTCTACCCTGGGAACCCGACCTTCTGTCATTGGAATCCGGCGTCATCGGAAGGCCAGGCATCCGATCTAAGGATAAAGGACCAGGTGAAAATGATGAAGATGAACTAAAGGTTGATAACCAAATGTATGGTGGTGTGGCTCTCAGTAATGCGTTTATTAGACATTTTTTAACTTTTGGATCTTTTACTACTTCTGGTACTTATGATTTCGATAAGTATATTCGGTGTAACCTGACTTGGTCCATGTTTCTTTATCCAGTCACAGAAACTGAAATTGTTCACCTAGTTAATGACCTTAAAAAAACAGTTCATGTGGTTTCGATGGTATTATGAGGGCACCAATCATAGCGGTTTCTGATATTCTATCTGAAGTGTTATGCCACTTAACTTATCAGGTGTTATCTGCAGGAATATTTCCAGATAAAATGAAAGTTGTTAAAGTCATAGTTCTACACAAAGGGGGTGCCGTCGATTGTATCGGTAACTATCGCCCAATATCAGTCCTCCCACTGTTTTCCAAGATAGTAGAAAAAGTAATTAAACCAAGTCTAACTAAGCCCTTGACTGAAAATGTCTTGCTCTCTGCAGACCAGTATGGTTTCCAGAGAGGTAAGTCAACTGAATCTGCTCTGTTATTCATTAAAGATAAGATAGCACATAATATAGACATGCAGTTGTGTACTATAGGAATTTTTTCTGGATTTCAACAAAGCTTTGGACTCAATTAAGCATGAAGTACTTTTTGTAAAACTGACACATAACGGAATAGGAGGCGTCGCACTTCAACTGCTCCAAAGCTACTTGTCAAACCGCTCTCAGTTTGTCGTTATAAATGATTTTGCCTCCGATCCTGAATTCGTAAAATACGGTGTTCCTCAAGGTTCCATCCTAGGCCCTTTATTATTTCTTATATATAAATACGACGTTCACTAGATGGGAGCGATTTGTTGATCATGCCCTCAAACTCAGCACAATATTCAGTCTTGTCTTTCGCGGCTCCTGTGTAATCAGAAATCATTCCAACGGTATGAGTCACATACTTCTCAAATCTCGCGAGTGTCAAACCAGAAGGAAGACGGACAGGCTCTTCTGACATGTTCACAGCCCAGAGGTAAGCGCGAACCCCCCCCCCCCCCCCCCCCCCCCCCCGGAGCGTGGCACCAAAATATTTTTTTTCGCTCCATTCGAGACATCTGGCTCGACGACTATTGAATGTTTACCCATGAAAGATTCAGAGGATTCAGAATACTTCACGGGGAGAAACGTTGCGTCCCAGCGCGGATACCGCGCGGTGCTAGATACGTGGCAGCACAATAAAGTGACGCGCTTAAATCAAATGTGTTAAATAAATGAAGCTACATTGATGCGGGAGCATTATATGAATCAAAATAAATACGCGTCTAAGCCATGTGTGCGTCATCGTTTGACGGCCCAGCGCTGACTGGTTTCTTCACTCATCTACGAATACCATTCGAACACGGGTATTGGGAATTATTAGGAATATAGAACACACATACTATCCTCATGAAATCCTTGGTAATTCGAACAGTATATCGCACCCGAAGCTCGCCGCTAGTTCGATATAAAGAACCGCGTACCGCGCTCCTCCAAGTGACATTTTCTCTTAACGGCGGCTGTTCTGCGCTGCTTTAGGCATCTGCTTGTGGTGCCGACAACGTTAAGCGAATCACCGGTCTGCTTGAGGGTGAACGTTGTCTCTTTGTTATGGCTGCGCCGGGCTTCCGTGAAACCGAACAACCGATGGTATGGAGAGATGTCCCCTCCATCAGCTGGCTCTGGCATTTGTATACACTCGCCAGGTGAAAGAGGCCATTGTGTGAAATTTTCCATGAAATTTTTCTGTCACAGACTGTGTGCGTGCCTGGCTGCAGCCTAAGGATTTAGCGACTGCCCGAACACTGAGAGGCCCGCACTTGACGCTGACAGTATGAGACAGTGGTGATCTCTGTGACGTAGGCTGCGACTTATGCTGGCCGCAGGGCCAACGATGGCGAGAAAGGAGGCGTATTTTTGACGTTTCTCGAATTGAACAATGCCTCGAAAAGGCAGTGACAGCCCCTACATTAGGGGCGCCGGAAGCGTGGGAACGTAAAGACAAGAAGTTCAGAATTGCAGTGAAACGTTAGGACAATGGAAGCGAGGCATTGAGAAAAGAAATATCCCACAACTAAGCATCCGCAGCGGTCACTCGAGCTTGTGACGTTGAATTCCTCAGGATGCATACACTGGAATCCACCGTGTCACGTGATGGCCTATATACCATGATGCTTTACATTTTATTCGTTATGATTAGACGACAGAATTATTTCTCGAAACTTGTTTCTAATTTTTTTCTCCTTCGGACAGCATATGTTACTGCGTAGCGCTGAAGGAAACCGAACGGTATTCGACATTGACGGAGCTATCTATGGCATACCGTCCTGCTCGCTTGAAGGGTAGCGCGCTGCCTTTTGGGTTACCATAGTGCGCTTGCTTTATAATTTGCATTTTACTATTTTTATACAGTCTTGTATTGTTCCTCTCACCAACCTAATCCACTTATTTTCCTCTACGGTTGTGACTTGTCATTTAAAGCTTTATATTGCTTATTACTTGTTTCCTGAATACTTGCTGGATAGATTCTATAGTCGCTTTGTGCCACTGGGAGCCGAAGCTCTTTTTGTAGTAGTATTTAAATCCCTTAACTGCCAACCTCTTCTTGTCCAGTTTGCTCAGGCTTACAGTACCAATGCAATATTTCACGCTAAACTTCCCGTGCTTTGAACGATCCCCAACCTATGCATCCTACTTCAGCTTTTTTTTAATTCGATATTTATTGCCTCAGGGCATCAGTAGGGTATGAGATGAAGGATGAATAAATGATTAAATGAATGGAAAAAGGTTGGCTGACAAAATCCTACTTTAGCTTCAAATGCGGCTTTGCCGCGGTAACTCAGGGCTAACATTGCAACAGCTGTCTGATTTATTCCGGCCCTCGACGCATTCCGAAAATTATGTTCGAGTGCAAAAGGTATGAAGTACCGAGAGTTATTTTTAAATAAATATTTGTTATTTCACAGGGCTTATTTTTCGGAATACATTTATAGATACTTGTATAGAAAGAGCTTTAATATGCTCCCACTGGTGGAAAAAGGAGTAGAAAGCTAACCAATATGTATATAGGAAACCAGGGCCCGAAATCTATAACACTTCTGCAATTGAGTGGACTCTAAATCTCCCGCTCCTGTGTCGCCGCCGCCATCTTGAAACGCTGCGTCACGGAAAGCCACTATTGCGCCAGAATGGCGAAAAACCAGATGATGTTGGACACCTAATTATGCCTGTGGTTGAAACTATTGTTGTAAAGCGCGAAGGGTAGCTCTATGACGTAGCGTAGCTGTATGACGTAGCGTAGCTCTATGAATATGGCGATGGCGTGCAAGGTGTGTTGGTAGCGGTGCTGCTGAGGCGGGAAAGTCGGCGCGAGTGACACCGGGCGGTGCATGCGAATGCGTTCTATTTGCCCGGCAATATGCTCCGACGTGTTTAACCTTCAGCCGACCTCAAAGTCAAACCTTACTTGCATGCCTCTGATAGGTGATGTTTGGCAGATGCATGAGCTACAAAGATCGGATGTGTGCTTTTCTCTCTACCCTGTCCTCATCAGGAAAGTGCCTCAGCGATGGTGAATTGGCCAATGAAATGGCAGGGCCTCATTGATCGGCTGTTTTTATGACGTCCCGAAACCATGTGTCATGGCCGAAATTGAAGGAGATGCAAACTTGTGCATGCAGCATATTTGTGGTAGAAATCGAAACCATTCCGATCCTTAGGCCTTGAGTCTAAGGGTCCGAGTTTCAGCCAAGTTTCATGTCTTCCCGAGAATTTAGCCTCCAACAAACCTCCAAGGGAAAGCCTTCAAATTCAAACCCCGGTAACATCAGTGTTAGCTTATGTCCTCGACTCACGATAATGACTTTTTGCTCTCAAGTGACGTCATCTAGACACACACTACGTCAAGATATCGCAGTATTCATGATATCACGAGATCGCGTGATCATTTTGTATAACGAGGCTGTCGAGCCTCTACCTTGCCAGTAATCTATCAAGACCTATCTATCAAGTAATCTATCAGTATCTATCAATCTATCGAGCCAGACGGATCCTGAAGCTCACAATGCTGCTAAACGCCAGTGTCACTAATCAGATCACACCGCATAAATGGTTCGTCGAGTAGGTGAGCTGGGGAAGCAACGTCAGCGAAAGCAGAACGGAAAACCTACATCGTTGCCGCGAAGAGTTATCCCTCCACCTTTGTTTTAACCAAGTTGAACCACATCTAATTTTTCATTTTTACACGGCTGGTGTACTCTGTGAGGTCTAGCAGACAGAATTAACAACCAGTGACTGCTCTTAGATAATGCAGGGATAGCAACATCTTGAGCGGTACATGGGCGCGTACGCTGCAGGCTGAGGTGCCTGTCGATCGACACGTGTTTGGTCGCTCGATCCCAAGTGTCGCTGAGTTTCAGCGGTCGGTGCAAGATAACTCGCCGTGCAAATGCTCACTTGCATAGCTTGCTCACTTAAACTTACACCATGGTGGCAGATTAGGGGGTGTTTACTATGCCACAGTGCACAAGCACCGAAAGAGAACAAATCTCCGTTGGTGCGTGCCGCCTGTGGATGTCGTTACCTTGCATGAGGTCTGCCCACGAAGCCAGGGAGAGAGCGATGATAACCTCGCCACGCCGCTCCGGCGCGTCTCCTTTCTTTTCGCGCTCATAGAGTTTTTTTTTTCATCTTCAACTGAGAAAAAAGAGTAGGGCCATCGTCACCACCATTTTCCTTCTTTTTGCATGGGCGCGATCTTCGGTTTTGTTCTAATGTGTAGTCCCCTGTCTCTTGTCCTGTCGGCAGTGGTGCATCGCTACTTGAGTTCACCAGTGCGCCCCTTCATATTGAGCACTGCAACTAGAATCTAATATACAGTGTGTCCCTACTCATGTACAATCTCTTTTCTCGAAAGTGTCATTGTAGGTGGCGGAGCAACGTCCACCAACCGAACAAAGTTTTTAATTTGCTGCCGAGGTATCGTACCGACTACAGACTGACCCACTAATTTTCTGAGCCCTGAGATGACACCTCAGACTTCGAATGTAGCTCCGGGTACAGGTACAGTTTCTTTACGTATTCAAACTTCGTCGTCCAGCTGCTTCTCGAAGTGGTGACGCCGTACGGGCCGCTGGCTAGGCTGTCAGAGCACCGAGCTAAACTTTTCATGGTTCCTATTCTAGCGTATGTGCACTGCTTAAAAACCTGTCTTCCTTCTTTTCACCGAACGCGCCGGCGATGCTGTATGTTCAATACAGCGGCCTAACAACCCCTTCTAAATTACCCATTTAAATATATAAGATCAAGTTATTGTCTGCGTTACACATTATTGTACAAGTGCTCTTTCCATTGCTTCCAAACTACCAAATGAAAATTATCAGGGTCTGCCCCTCTCATGACTTCTCTCCTTATCATTTTGTAAAGGACGCCAGCTGTCACTGAATCCAAGGGCGGCAGCAGAAAATTCGTTTGTTCTATTTGTGCTGTTGACCAGTGTCAATCTAGGAGTTAAAAATTTTCCTCAAGGATAATTAATTGCAAAGTATAAAAGAACCCCACACACCAGAAATGAGATTCAAGTCCACGACATACGGATGACGTTGCTCTAGAAACTGAGCCATGGCGGCAACTGTCTATAGCTTCTGCTTTCGAATGCTTTTGTGTCTGAGAGCGCTTTGAGAGTGTTCACCAGCGCCATCGACGTTAGCGGCGAACTTAGAACATCCTTTACTGTAAAGCACTGGCGCCACGTAGAACGCGACCTAAGGGCCAGAGCTATGCGAGAAATCTTTCAGAGGCTGCGTTGCACACAACACAAACACGCTCGTAAACAGAATGTTGTACAGCTGACGCCATGGCTTTCGGCGACTTTCGTTATATCTTAAGCTACTATCTTTCTGGTAAGTACCTATTTCACTATTGATATCTCACTGACTAACTCTAGACACTAAAACAGGAAAAATTTCTTTACGATTTTCCCGATTTCAATAACGTTTGGCTTTCTCTGCACATTGCATGTCAGAAAAGAGCCCCTCCTTCCCCTGTCCTTCTCTACATGTTTGTGTGCAATTTGGTTCCAACCTGTACATTTCCTATGCGTGTTGTTAGGGCGAAGAGGATGCGCGGGGCAAGCGCATGGAAGAGAAGGGATGAGAAAGAGGACGAAGACCGGTTGGTCGGGGCTGGGTGGTGCCTGTGCCTTTGAACGGGACTGTCTTCTGAGTGTCAACATCTTACGCCGTTTCAGTATATCCCTGACTTGATGTCAAGCAGAATCGCGTAAAGTTAAATTAAGTAGTTCTGACGGATGTTCGCGCCATGCTTAGGTAATCCGTTAAAAGCAAGTGTGCAGCACCTAGTTCAGAAGCACCCGGAGGTGCTTTGGAGATTGGCCTCAAACAGTTGGCAGGCACACTGTGGGAAAGATTCTTTTCACATCCTTAAAACGAGCTGCAGCTCGTTTTAATCATCAGGCTCGCTAACTTCTGAGGGAAGCTATCGGCTTCACGTCTCCTGTGTTCAAGGGTTCACGAGTAGATATGGGAATATGGTAGAGTTCTGCTATAGGTGGGCCTATTTGGAATTAAGTGTTGTGCATACTTTTGGCAAAGGCGGCAGTGAGTGCGCTTTTAAGTGTGGCCAAATTGCATGGTGCCTCAAGCGGTGGAGTCTCGTTTACAGCGGTGAAATCGTGCTGTTTTTGGTATCTTTATGTTGCTTCAAGATACCGCGTGCGTAAGCAATCCTACCTGCGAGCGGCGGGAGAAAAGAAGCAGTTGCAAGCTGATCGAACAAAACAATTCTTTTATTGAAAAAAAAAAAAATACAGAAAAGAATACATCGAACTTTGGGTGGTGACCCGATGCACCAGAATAAGCCATACACTTGTGCACTATAGGTGTAACGTGTGTTTATGGGCGGAATGTTGCGCTTGTCATTGGAAACGCATTGGAAGTCACCTATAGTGGGACAAATGCAATACATTCCTTGGCCTTGGGTCAACGTGTTAATTCCGCTCTCACCGGAAGGAAACTTTTCCGCATTCAAAAAGTATTTGTTCCTGGTGTGCTAAACCAAATTAAGCCTTTATTTCACATGCAATAAATGCAGATAATTATTTGCATAGGTCGTCATATAATGACACTCATTTGTATAAAAGGTGCATACAATGGCTTCTAATGAATACATTCAAGCAAGCACATTCGTAGCAAAGAAGGTTGCTGCAAAATTTCATGCGCTTTCATTTTGAGCAGCGTTCGTTGCGCACTGCAGCAATAGTTGCTTACGCTGAGCAAATTCAAGCTCCAGAAATTCACGCTGGCAGTTAAACGCCTGAATCGCCATTACGATCATATATGTCTCCGGCTGGCATTAGCTTATGAGCGTAGAATTTTTTTCATTAATTTCCCCGCTTATTCTATCGAATGCAGGCACCGTACAGTATCCGAAGGGCCTTCGGATACTTTTTGTGCCCGGCATCACAACCGACATCTCCAGGAAAATCGCGGAGCCTAAGCTTGAGATGCACAGGTGAGCCCCACAAATGATCCGCGATGAAGCGGAACGCTCAGTAACTACACCAATGCACGCTTGCCGGGCAACGGTGGCGGAACAGCGCATCAGTGGCCGCATTTGCTGATAGTGCAGCCGATGCTCACTCGTTCGTGGTTTCAAAAGGAAGTGACCCTGGCGACACCTTTGTCGAGTTGACCGCAAACGACACGATGCAACCATGACAAGGTAAATAGATACTAGCGCAGCGAAAGTCCCATAGACGCCCGCATAACGACTGAGCGAGGCACGATTGTCGTAGCGCCGCCCTGGAGGATGAGATACTGACATGATGTTACACAGAACAAATCAAAACACGTGACATCACAATATCGTGCATTTTGGACCGGTATGTTCTGAATGTTTTTTTTTTTTTTTTATTTTTTTATTCCAGCAAACTTCAACTCTACGACTGAGCACGGTGTGCATATAGTGAGATTGGCGAAAGACACCGCATATTTTCAACCGATTTAAGGTCACAGCCACTTTGATTGGGAATTTGTTAGCTTATAAGCGATGGCTTTGAACTGGGTTAAGCCCCAGTCTGCTTGCCAAAGCATCTTTCCACATCGGTCATAGTTGGCCTTGTATTTCGTCGCGCATCACCTAAACGCATGTTGTGGCTAATTTCTGCTGGGATCTAAAACACGGAGCCTTAACATTACTTCTGCATATATATGAAACTTCGTTCTACATGGTCTAAATGATTTCATTAAAGGTACAAATGAGTGAGACCATTGTAAACGGTGTTACATCTTGCTGGAATCAATTTCTAGCGGTTTAAAAACAGGCACAAACGAAGACGACACTCATCAACTCGGCAACTAGGCTTTACTCGATCGAAACATGCATGGACATATAATACTTTCACTGAGTAAAACGCAGGTGATACGTCATTCATAACAAGTCTAGAGGTAACTTCCTTCCTCTTGCGTGGCATGTGATTCCGCAGATAATCATTTCCTTCCAGTGCCATCGCCAGGGAACGGGTGCTGACACACATGTCGCCCGCGTTGTGAATTTGAAGCGCTTCAATGATTTCAAGTTTCTTTTTTTCTCAGCTCCAATGGGCATAACAAATGTAGCATCACAAACTGGGTAACAACATTTGCAACTCTTGTAATGTTTCGCCTATTTAGTTTCCCCGGCCAGTGATGCAACCTCCCTACGATATTCTTTTATGTGGCCATCACGTGCCTTCCTGTTTGGCATATATAAACTTTGCCGCAGGCAAGTATATATGGTCTACACGACTCCCTTTCTGCACGCCACAAACTTAGTTTGGTGCTTTTTGCTCCAGTACAGCTTCTTCGTTTCCGTGACTGCAGAGCACAGCTGTACCAGCTTCTCAGGAGCCGTGAGCTGTACCTCCAGGGCACACTTCTGCGCCATTTTCTTGAGGCGGGGCGATCGACGGTGGATATAAGGGATCGCCACCCGCCGCTCCCGCTTTTCTTCAGATCCCTTCATTTTGCACCACCAAGGTCGTCATTGAACTCCCTTATCAAACCTTCCACTACCGCAGTCACCGTTTCATGAGGGCAGTCCGCCTTGGTCAAACACTTTGCTTGCTCTAGCAGACTGTATTCCACGTTACGAGGGCATAACTTTTCAATTCCACACGTAGGTTATTCGTCGCTATGCCACGCTTCAAACTTCGAATGAGCCGAAGCATAGTTCAGAACCTGCTTTTAGATCGCGGCTTATAGGCCCAGCATATGCGCTCGCCCGAAGCAGATTAGCAATTCTAAAAACTGGACAAAGCTCTCCACTGGAAGCTCTTGACCTAACCGAAGCCCATCAGAGCACCTATTGAACACTTTTAAGACACGATAAACAGTACGCGCACTTTCCTGCAACTGTTCAGCTTGAGGAATACCAGATATTTATCAACATATTTAGAACATTTTATCACATTCTTATCTATATGCACAGCAATCCGCATGTCACACTGTGCTAAATTATATACCGCTAAGAATTGGAGCTAAACAGGAGCCGATACCAATTCCTTTCTTCTGGATAAAACAATCATCCATGAAACGCACGGCGGCAGCTCTGTGATAAAACGAAAGCAAATCCACAAAGCTGTTAATTGGCAACCTACAATCGTTGTGAAAATCGACTGTGCCCCCATTTTCTATGAGGTTGCGGACCTCAATGCGGAGGAGAAGTCTCAATGCCAAGAAAAACTTCTGCCCAATTGAAATTGATGATCCGAGCGCTGTAATGTGTACAGAAAAATTTTGTTGAGAACTGAACAACTGCCAAGCTAGGACCTTTCTACGTTCGGATTTGTTGAGACTGCTGCCACGTGAGCACCGTGGTCGACTGAGGGTAAGGCACGTCGAAGACGAAAGAGAAATAGTCAGTTCCGACTTACTCCTCTGAGTGGGCACTCGCCGTGCGATCAGGAATCATTGAGTGCTTTATACGGGCATAAAAGCGTCCTATCTTGAGCAATGTTGCTCAGCGGCATATGTCAAGCTCTTCCCAGACATCGGTACAGAGAAAATGGAGAACGGCTGTGCGCTGAGAACACTGCGTACATTTTTTATGCAGTTGCGTACATGCCCGTACACACACACACACACACACACACACACACACACACACACACACACACACACACACACACACACACACACACACACACACACACACACACACACACACACACGCACGCACGCACGCACACGCACACACACACACACACACACACACACACACACACACACACACACACACACACACACACACACACACACACACACACACACACACACACACACACACACACACACACACCATCCCTCCAATATGGGTACCAGTGCCGGGGCGCGGCGACGTGAATTAGCCGCAGTCATGTGTATAGTTATGTCGCTAACGAACATGCAGTCGCTTGGAGGCTTCACATTCTTAAAATTTGCACTGCTGTGTATGTTCGCTTTCTTTAAAACCGTTTCCCTCGCATACATCTAAACCCTCAAACTATTTAATATCAACAAACGTGATCTGGGTTTGGTTTATTGGTTTTATTATCCCAATGCGACTCAGGTTATGGAGAGGCCGTGGTGAAGGGCTCGGAAATTTAGTCAACCCGGGATTCTTTAACGTACTGACATCACACAGCACACAGACGCCTTGCTTTTCGCTTCTATCGAAAAGCTGGCGTCGCGGCTAGGGTTCGATCCAGCGTCCTTGGGTACAACAGTCGGAAACATGACCTAGAATGAACACGTAATGAAAAACTGCAACGTTTCGAGAGATAAATGCCTATTTTGCAGTGGCCTGACTATACATACACGGTTTTCATTAGCCTATGAGTCAAACGTAAACAGGAAGCGCTTAGCAGGCGCCACGCGACCCACGCATTTATTCCGCGTTGGTGCCGGTCCATGTCGAGCCGCTTACGTGCCATCGACGCGGCGGCGCTGGGCTCTCAACAAGGGCGAAGACCGCGGGTGTGCTAAAAGCGGAATGGATGCTGCCCAAAGCCACCCTATTGCAACGTCACTGCTCCACCCGAAGAGTGGCGTACGTTCAGCGACGCATCGCGTATGGAAGCGTCTATTCGCATTGCATGAATCATGCCTGCCATTGACGTCGTAGAAATAAAAGGGAATGAGAGAGGGGGAAGGGACCGGTCGTGGGGACAGAGGGCTGCAAAGGAAATCCACATTAAATGACGAAAGGGCGTGGTCCCGCAAGAACAATGAAAAGTGCCGGGCAGAAACCCAACCCTCACCCGCTGCGCTTTTTGGCTCGAAACGGGACGCAAAGAGCCGTACTCAACGAAGTGAAGCCGCACGGAGCAGCCCTTTGGTGCTCTAACACTTTCCTAAAGCTCTGCGTAGTGCAGCTAAGGGCTGGAGACTCTGGTTCCAGGTTGCTAACAGGCTGGTCATCGCTCGAACTAATGAAGGAATGAACCACAAGCACGCATCGACAACTTATGACCACTGATGAATGGCGAGCGGGACGGGGCAATTTCACAATTGCACCGCCTGCCTCGCCTTCCCGGAGCGTGGTTTCACTCGTCGAGCGTTCACAACCTCTGCAGCTTTCTGAAAGGCAGATCAGACTAAATATATAGCGATATTCACAGATCTGAAATCTCGCTACACCTACTTCAGCACATTTCTGATCTCAGCTATATTCACGGGAGCCCTTGAGCCCTTACTGTGATCAGATGTCTCTGTGATAGACAACAGGATACCGATCGATTACTGCGTCAGCTCCGTTGCCTCACTCCTTTCTTTCGTCATTTAAAAAAGTAGGCAGTTAATTTCGCCTATAATAGCCAGGCCCTTCGAGTTCGAAGTGGTTGTCAGCCGAGGCACAGATTTGCAGCTAGTCAAGCTGTCGGAGTCTGAAGTGCCACCTGCGTTCTGCAATAGCCTTTACTCTGCATTACGAAGCTTTCTCCAAAACTTGCTGCAAGGACAGGAGTAGGCATAGATACGAGAAGCACTAGGTTCGACTGAAATGACCAAGCTGTCGTTTTGCCAAAAAATAATCATTTTCACTCGGGGTAATGAATTCGTTATGCGATAATGTCACAATGAAAGCACTCTTTTAACGAATTTAAGCATAGATCGAGATGCAGCCAACTAATACAGATTGCGCATTATTTCTCAGACAAAGCATGCTGTGGTACTAGCTTGTGTGGCTCCAGCGAGGTTGTCCATATGATTCTCTAGCCGTACACTAACGAATACATAGCGCTAATGCTAAACGGCCCTATATGCGCTTTTTCTTTTGCTGCAACGGATCTTCCCCCGCTGTCATTGCTGAGCCAAGAGACCCTAAGCGATTGCTCATCACTAGGATAAAAAAAAAAAAGCCCTAAAATGTCGCTGATTCACCTTTGGTTAACTGCAGTATGGTTGCGTATGTGGCCGCATACTGGATTGGTTTCAGGCTGCCATAGGCGTCGGCAGGGATGCAAGAGGAGCACTTGCTCCCCACCCCCCACACCAGTCTTTGATCCCTGCCCCCAGGCAGCCTCCTCCACTCATGCTTCCTTATTTAACCGCCGAAATCGCTGACAAGAAACTTTCTGGAAGGTTTATTTTGACATTAACAGCAAAAAAAAAAAGGGGGGGGGGGGACATTTCTCCAACCCCACCGCTACAATGCTAATGCGTACACGCGCCAGGTGCCACTTACAAAGAAGAGCTAAATGACCAGCTGAGATGTTCAGCCCCGCTTTATTATGGCTTTATTATTGTGCCTGCTTAATTATTGTAATTGTATTGTATTGCACTGTAATTGTATAATAAAGCGTGACTTTGTTGTCGTGTATATACTGTATCGGGTGATCAATTACTTCAATAGAATATGCGCTGTTTTCGTACTCTTTTATTTACCCCGCCTTTGCTTTGCAAGCTCATTTCATATTTTCTCACGGTAACGGGTTTTGGCACAGTATACGAGACCATCTGCGCCAACCGCCGTTACATCGTGTCAGCACCGCTATCTTATAGGTATGTCGCTCCATCGGTCGAATTCACTACTTTAATGCGATGTCTCTATAAGGGCCCCGTGTCGCAGAAAATCCGTCGTCGTCGTCGTTTTTTTGTGTACCCAAATAAACCGGTGCTGGGCCACCTTCGGCCAACTCGTCCCCAAAAAGTTCTCTATTTACTACGCCCACCCAACGTTCTGTGCAAAATAATCCGTTTGCTCTTAAAATTAACAGTGTGCGTGAATCGTACACGTGGACGTCTTACACATTAGCACGAGAAATACAATGTAATTCCGGCGTGTCAGTTTTATTGCGCTCTTAGATAGCAAAAAAAAAAAAAAAAGAACATGCCATCAAAAAACAGTATGACGCAGCTGCTTCAAGTCGAACTCTTACTATAGCTACCAGAAAGCATGCACACCAGAATGCGATTTTATTTAAATGTTGCCCTGATTCACTTATGGAAACATTTTATCTGGATCCTTGTGCAGTGTGGCAAACTCGACCATTGGCCGGACGAGAGATCATTTCACTTTTCGTCCATGCTATAAGTCCGCGATCAAGTTGTAGCAGTACGAGGAGTTAATCTACTGGAAAGAATAGCTCAGGTTTGGAGTGCCACCAGCCCATTCTGTGACGAACTTCAGGACGTCTTGACATTCAGCGCTGCGCGACAGCTGCAAGGAACAGAGAAATATTATTTACACGTCACACTGTATTCCTTTCGGGTTGTGCAATCAGACCTTTTTGCCATTTTTTCTACTCTAGCAACAATCATACCTTTTTTTGGTCACGTTAATTCTTATGTCATTACGGTCTATGGTTATTCCACCAGGCACTTTATGCTCACAAATCTGCTAGATCCCTAGGTTGCGGACTTCATCTCGGCCATGACGGCCATATTTGTATGGAGGCGATGCATAAAATGCCTTTGTTCTGTGCAAAATAAGCACACGTAAAAGCACTCCATGTAATCTAAATTAATCCGAAGTAGAGCACTGCACAGGCTCAGGCCGGCCCAAAAGCCCGAGCCAGCGGGCGGGGCCGAGTTCAGAACGTGAGCAGCTTCGCCGGGATTAGGCCGGGCACGGGCCCGAAATTGCGGGCCCGGGCCGGTCTCGGGCTTTCAATAAACTTTCGGGCCGGGTCGGGCTTGGGCACGTACATAGCCGATGTCCGGCTTTTTATTCACTACTGTAGAGCGAAGCACACTAAGGGCGTCGCAGCAGCGATATGGAGAAAATAAAGCTATTGTGCGTGCTGAAAAAAAGTTTATGTTGATTTATTTATCATTTTTACTATTTATTTAGCATAACAATATTAAACATTGCTGCAAGAAAAATACAGCGCGATATGTCCTGCTATGGTTCTTGCTTTCAAGGGCAATAATTTGTTGCGTTCATGTCGATAATCAAACACGTTGGCATCTGCGGGGACTTCCCTTTAAGAAACGTTTCGCCCCGTTTGTTACATATATTATCCTTCATGAAACATTTTCTTGTAATTATGCTTGGCTGCGCCTGTAGAACGACATATACACGAAAGTGCAGGCCATATTTGCGCTTCCGTTCTCACTTACTTTTGTGGCCAGGAGAAATTTGTTCCAGTCGTCCTTGTTGCAAACTATCCCTGGCTTTTGGAACTGTAGCTTGTTTTGCAACACGGGATACCCTGAAACAGACCCCCAGATTAGGCAATGAACTACTCAGAAGAGGCCATTTCCATAAAAGAGAGAAGACACCTTACCATAAGCAAATGGAGCGTGTCATAAGGACTCTGTTTTCATAGCGTCACGTTAATACAATGTTTAAAAGAAAGCCTCAAGGCGGAGCATATTTGTTATAAGGAAGTAACGACTCATTATAATCCACCCAGGCGCAGCCGTATACGACTACAAAAGATACCTATAGAGTTTTCGTAGAAGCATTGCGGTTGAATAAAAACACGTCCTCGTCCGCGGATAAGAGATGGAACCATCGCTCGTTTTAGAAACCAAGCAAACCAGTGCAGCTAGCAGATGGGAGGGGAAGAGCGGATAAATGCAATAATTCGAAGTGGATTTTGCACGAACGAAGTTATTATACAGTAGCATCCACATGAGTGTGACAAAGCGTTTATCCGATTTCGAATCATTGATCAAGCTAGTAGAGAGACTCGACTGCCCGGACAGGTGGTTTTTTATGTTCGACCCTGGACCAGGCCGAATGTTTAGGTACATGCAAAATTTATTAGTAGGCACGGTTTTGATATGCTTTTTGTTCTGGCAACCCTTCAATTGAGCCCCAAATCACTTCTGGTCAGAACGATATGGGAGAGAGGGTTTCTTGAAAACATCAAGGGGGGAACATAGCAAGCTGACGCGTTGGACCGGCACCTTATAAAACAAGGCGCGGGATTCCTTACCAAACACGCGTCGTCTGCATCAGTGATTTCTCAATCACAGTGGACCACTCGTCGGCTGCATCTGCTGTTGCCGTTTTTCGAATTCCTCACTATTGATACCCAAAGCGCTTTGGTGCTCTATATCATAATCAGCACCCACATTTGTTTACAACCGCCAAGACCGCATACAGACTTCTTTTGAAGTTATACGGCTGCGCTTATGTGGCCGCTTACGAATAACAGGACGAACGGACGGACGGATGGTATATGAAATGGAATACAAGAGCGTCCCGTTTGAAACAGGCTGATGGCAGTTTCCATCATGCTCGGCTTTTTTTTCTTTTCTCTATGTCGTAAATGTTGCTATAAATCCGTCAACTGCATTTATTCCCTTATGCAGCGCCATACTGCTGGCCAATAAAAATACAGAAATTTGTTCAAAACTCTTACTGCAGTCATCTGGGTCAGCCGGTAATTAATGGTGAATGATTGCCGTTTGGATGGTTATTGCAGCTGCGGGAACGGAGCTAAACGCATTCGTTTATGTCCATACAGCCACCGTGGCTGTGAACGTGGTTCTACGTTTGATGTGCCCATCTTTTTTACGCGACAGCCCCTCTTCCGCAGGAAATGCGGAGGCGGCGTTGCGAACAAGATAACCGTGAGCGTGCCTCGGCAGATTGTAGTCGGCAGGAGATCATGCCTGGGCACTGCGCGGTCGCAGGTTTGTGTGACGTCACGATGCCACGTGTCATGACCGAGTTTTCAGGAGCTGCCGATTCGGGCAGCTCCTTTGAGATGGGCGGCCGAGAAAGGAATGGAAGCCGGGACCCTTGGATCTACTTCTAGGCTACGCAGGCGCGCGCGTTCACGCGGCTTGGTTAAAGTGGGCCTTTACATCTTTGTCAGGTGAGGTTTCACATAATGTGGTAGCTTAAGACTGTGTGCTAATGAGCATGTGCGAGATAACAGAGGCACACTTTGGGTGATTAGAGTGATCCAGGTGACTCTTAATTACTAAAGCAGCTGAGTTACTAAGAAAATAGCCTGCATTCATCACACCACCCAACACACCCAAGTTTCTATAACACGCTTCTGCCCCCCGATGACGCAGGCGCGCAGCGATGACGAAGACAAAGAAGCTGTACCGGTGATGAGGCAGGGCTGTGCACGCAACGTTCCCTTCGGGCCCTGGAGTGAAGCTTCGTAGAATCCCTGCTCGTCCGTGGGCAGCGCCTGCTCCACGCTCTGGTTCATGCTGACAGCCAGCACCCACTCCTTGACCTCCTCGTGCTGCGCCTCCTGCAGGGTGGCGACCACGGTTTAGGGCCACCTCCGGTCGGGGAAAAACTCACTCGCTCATGCGCACGCACGTGCGCCACGTTCGTTTGTATGCATGTGTACATCTCGTGTGAGAAGAGAAGGCAGCTCTGATGAAGACAAACAAAAACTGATGACTACTCGGAGGTAGAGTGAATCGGTCAAATATGGAACGCTGTTCGTGCGCAGTCGAAGTTAATGCCACCCGCAACAAATAAATGTATGTGGAGAGGCGGGAGCCCAATTCTCGAAGGAGGACGCAGCTTATGGCGTAGAAAGTGGTACAGTTTTCAGCATATCGAAACAGGAGGTTAAACTTATTAAAAATAGAGCTTGCACGTTTGGTGCTGCATACGACAGTTGGTGTAGGCATACCAAGCACAGCGCGCGATGGTGTCTCAGTCACCGATTTGCGCATCGCGTTGAGCGCAATTGTGCAGTCTAACGCAATTTGAAGGTGATCACTTTATGCTTAACCTACTCGTATTAAACTTTTCTAACGTGGTTTATTTCCTCAAGAAAGTCAACGAATACCTGAGAATAGCAATCCGAAGGTGTCCTCTGGCCTGGACCATCATATTTGTTGCGGACTATGTGAGTACCACGCCAGAAAAAAAAAAAAAAATATTTTCTGCTTAAGCGGGAATGAATGCGATAACCTTGAAATCACGGTTAACTGTACAGTTGAAAAATTCGGCGAAAACCGTCATGTCCTTCCATTTTCTCCTGCTTCTTCTTCCTTACTTTGTCTTGACTTGGTTTGCGATTTTCTGCTGCATCAACGGCCTTTAACTACACGACCAACCAAGGCAGCTGCCCATTAAAGGATTTCGCTGTAAATGAACCCGCACTGTCACACCTAGGTGGATTCCTGGTCAGCCTGCGAACTTCAGCACCGGGCGCCTGGGATTTCCTGGCCTTATCCGCCAATGCGGAACCACTACTCTTCACTATAAAAAACAGTCTTCACTATGACAGCATAAGGGAAATTCTTCGTACACTTCCTGTTCCGGACAAATCCCTCACTACCACACAACTACGCCTTCTCCGACTCATACACCTAAATACACTCTTTACTCCTGCCCGATATTTTCTCAACCGTATCAAGAACTCCTCCGCATGTCCGAGTTGTCCTGAACCCTATGATAATTTAGAACGCTGCATTTTTTTTTCTGCCCCGTAGCAATTCAGTCCACTCATTTTCCACACCCTCCTCCTGCGGGCTTGGCTAGCCTCATTCCGGCTGATCCTGGCTGAGGACATTCTCGATGCGTAATACTGCGTTTCAATCAAGTTATTTCCTCCCGCTCTTCCTGAGAAACAGACAAGCCCACGGTATCGCCAGGCATGCAGAACAGTAACCATGCGCACCTCCGGCATCGGCATGATGACACATGGTAATCGCCATACAGACATAGCACTGTGAAAAAAGTTGAACTCACATCCAGAAACATTTTCTCCGGAAGCGGTATCTCGAACGGGATGTCAGTGTTTTGGAAGTCGGAATGATCTAATGTGTCCAATGACCCCTCTTCAATGGCCTGAAATAGCAACCAAGTTGAGAAGCATAAATTAATAAAAGAAAGGTATTATATACTTGATCCCAGAAATTTATACCTCTACTGTCAGATATTTCTTTTTTAGACTCAACTGTACCCCTTTGTTTATATTACACGGGGTGGGTGACACAAGTGCACCGTCTTCTAATTTTCAGCCCCCCCCCCCCCCCCCCCCCCTTTACAGGAATTATCACAACGTTCATAATATATCAAATTCCCAATAAACCCTTTATTCTTTCTGTGGCACATTTCTATTTTAAGGCGTTAATTCGTTTAGCTCCTACTCCACGTTTTGCACTGTTGTCGGTGCCATCCACAAAGCACCGCGGGTGCCCTGCGATGTCGGCAGATACCTCCGACGAATCACCATCCGATAGCTGTATTTCCGAGAACCCGCCAAGAATGGATCTCTCACCACAAAGCAGTGGCATAGTGTGGCTATTGTGTTGCCTGTTACCTATTTCCTCAGTTTTACACCACTGGTGCAGACGTCCGCACACCCACGCCGCCGGCAACCGTGAGTAAAAATGTACACCTCCGACCTACGAGGCCAACAGCTCCCAGCAACTCCCATCTCCGCCATCACAAGCCAGCTAAAACTAAACCATCCGTCCAACAAACTTTTCACCGTCCTGTGATTCTGTTGTGGCGGGAACGCATACTGCGATGACTCCTCGGCGGATTTGCAGCGCGTCACAACGCTGTGGGGCCACTATAGAAGCAAGGCGTGCTCCTGAAAAGCTATTCGTTCTCGCCAGCAGCTAACGCTCGAATTTAGGCGTTAGCGTTGCGCATACTCGCAACCGTCCTGTGAGTTTTGCATTCTTTTGTTGTTGTTTTTCTTTCCTCGAAGGCGAGATGGCACGAAAGGTGAGCTGGTGCGTTGTGCTGATGCTGCTTTCTTTAGAGTGTGCAAGCGCTGTTTCCAGTACTCGCCCGGTCATGGCACCGGCAGAGAAAGTGCACGTATTGGCTTCTAAGAGCTAACGCATGCATGGCAAAGACATGTGAAGTCTGGAAATATTGCAAGAATTATGTTCCGCCTAACCATAAGAGGTCTGAATAAACACCTCACTGACGGCCCTACACTTGGTCTCTGATGCGCTGTCCTGCTCTCGGCAGTGCTTGCGTACTGGAGGCTATAAAGCCTATATACGCGAGTCATGGGCAAGTTCGACAAGTCATCAAGACAACGCGCACTGTCGTGACGCTGGGGCTACGTCGACCCGGCCTTCACTTGGTAGCGTGCAGAGACTCGGGGTTGAAGTAGGATTGAATCTTCGAAGTTGGTGAAATATGTACAAGCAGGTTTACTGGCACTTTGAGAAAACGTATTTACAAGAATATTTACATGAAAAAGAAGGGTACATCAGCAAAATGACAAGCGTTAAGAGTTCATAGCGAGAAGCGACTGGATGAGCCGTTTACCCAGGGCCCAGAGCGACATTTCGTGCTCTGCAGCGTCCTTAAAAACCCCCTATGTCCAGCCCCTCTCTGAAGATGCTGACCAACCAAATCCAGGGCACGCCCCTCAGGTATCGGCATCCAATCGAACACATCACTGCACTGATGGTCTGAAGCACTGACTGGTCCGGCATTCATTCGTTGGGCGTGATCACTTGTTGGCGGGAAAAGCTTGGGAACGGCGAGGAGAGGAGGTACATTTCTATTCTTCAGCAAAGAAACCACAGGCTGGTTCCGACAAGGGGTTTTACTTCTCAGAAACCCGAGTGCACGTGGCGCCGCATAGGGCTCCCAACATGGTCCCTTTTCGACAATTGCAAATCTTTCCTGCATTCCCGGGAAATCACTTAATGGCCGTATGAGTCATGCTCCTTTCTTGTCCTGCACGTCAGCGGACATGTCACTCTGTCGTCTCCTTTGGATAGGAGGCATTCATCACTGGAGGATAGCACTTCTCGACTGGAAGGGTGAACAAAAGAAAGAAAGCACTTCCTGTTATTTCCCGCAGGGGGACGTTTCTTTGTGTTTTTCCAGACGTTCTCTTGACAGGGTCAATTTGGCATTTGCAGGTTGTCCACAAAGCAAAACATGCTTACAAAACAGGATTCCTGGAAACAGGCTCACTTAGAGCCATTGGACCATCACCACATATTCACAAAACTTATCCATGCCCACAGGCGAACAATAGAGCGCGCAAATGCGGATGCTTGGTCGTAACAGCCTCCTCCCCCGCCAGAAGAGACTCGGAGGGCAGCAGTCCCAGCTGCTGCATGAAGAGACGACTTAATGGCCTGCACGTGAACGCTTGAAGCTCGCTGTTGCTTGTCGCGTTGTCTTGATTGTTGTAGGCCAAATTGCTCGAGCTGTCTGAAACTCAACCACATGTCGAAGCAAGCACTCGGCTCCCGTCTGAAGAGACCAGGTCAAAAGAAAACTGCCATTGTTGTTCGAGAAAAGCCCACTCTCAAGACGTTCAGGACCCACGTATTCCTAGAAAACCAAACGTGCTGCTTTACATAGTCACACATATACAAGCGCACGGAAAAAAAAAAAACCTGATTATCAATTTCGATACATGGTGAGGAACATCTCGGACCGCTTAGAAAGAGCGGCTAAGCGCGTCCGCATTCCCATTTAACTTCCCCTTTTTGTATCTTATTTCAAAATTGTACTGCTGTAAAATCAAGCTCCACCTAAGAAGGCGACTGTTCTTCGATGTCGCAGTTTGCAGCCAAGCCAGGGGACAATGGTCCGTCTCTACGGTGAATTTGGCCCCTCCAAGATAGCACTGCAATTTTTGAATGGCCCATACAATGCAAGCGCATTCTTTCTCTGACGCGCAATAAGCCCTCTCTCTAGAACTCAGTTTTCTGCTCAAGTAGAGCACGGGGTGCTCATTACCGTCGTCATCTCTCTGGCAGAGAACAGCACCTAACCCTCGATCACTTGCATCACACTGGACCGTGAATTCTCGGTCATAGTCTGGAGCTCGCAATACCGGACGGCTAATCAGCACAGCCTTCAGGTTTACGAAGGAGGCTTCCTTTTGTTCGTCCCAGACTACATTTGTCGGTTCTGTCTTGCGGAGAGCGTCGGTCAGAGGGCTAGCCAAAGATGAATAGTTAGGGATGTAGTGATTGTAGTATCCCGTCAGACCCAGGAATGCTCGAATTTCCGTCTTCGTGCTCGGCCGCGGGTAGTCTGCTACCGCAGAAATCTTAATCTCGCTAGGTTTCCTGAAACCTTGACCTACATTGTGACCCAAGTAGTCCACGGTCGCCCTTGCCAGGCAACATTTCTCGGCCTTTACGGTTAGTCCAGCTTGACGCAAAAGGCTCGGTACAGCTCTTAGATGTACCATATGGTCCGCCCATGAGTCGGAAAAAACCGCAATGTCGTCTAAATAAGGCACCGCGAATGTTTCACACCCCTTTAAAACCCTATCCATGAGTCGGGAAAAACAAAATGGAGCATTTTTGAGCCCGAAACTCATCATTGTTGGCTGGTAGCTGCCCGTCGGAGTGACGAAAGCCGCGTATCTGCTGGCGCGTTCAGTGAGCGGTACTTGCCAGTATCCTCGAGTAAGGTCCAGCGTAGTCACATATGCCGCTCTACTGACCTGTTCTACTCTCTCCTCAATATTCGGAATAGGATACACTTGATCCCTGGTGAGAGAATTTAGCTTTCGGTAGTCTACCACAGGCCTAGGGTCTTTACCTGGAGCTTCTACTAAGATCATAGGCGAAGCATAATCGCTTTCCGAGGGTTTTATTACTCCCAATTCCAGCATGCGAGTTACTTCCCTATCCAGAATTTCTCTTTGCCTTGGAGAAAATCGGTAGCACCTTGATCGCACTGGCACGTCTGAAGTCAGCTCAATATCGTGCTCAGTCAAATCAGTTCTGCCTGGCCTGTCCACGAAGCAGGCCTCAAACTCTGTTATTATCTCGCCCAGATCGGACAGCTGGGATTTCTTTAGTTCTCCTCTCTGCTCCGTCTTTTTGAGAAGCTCCTGAGCGTTGCTTCCTTTTCCGCTGAGGCAAATCAAGTTGTCCCCCATCTCCTCGGGAAGGTTTAACGTTAGATTTACCATGGTTTCCCTCTGCTCATAAGGCTTCATAAGATTGCAATGATAAATGCGCACTGCTTTACGCCTATCGGGGATTTTCACTGCGTAGTTAGTGTCAGAAAGCTCTGCAACGACTTTAGCAGGTCCTTCCCACTGTACTTCGAGCTTATTCTTGGGATCATTGGCTTGCTCCATAGCTAAGTCCTCTCGGGTTCCACTTAAAAGTCTCGTGAGATTACTAGACACTGGCGGCAAGAGGTTACTTTCAAGAACGTCCTCATTCCGTGTCTTATCAAGCTCACTTTCATGTTGACTTATCTGAGATGCCTCGCTCTCAAAGTTTTCTGGCCCGCTATTTTCCGCATTTACCACTGTTTTAACTGCCGTTTCCTCCGCTGTTGATTTTTCTGAAATGAGCAGTGTAGCTAGTTCTCGCGCCTTTGAACGTGTTAAGGCTTGCACAACTCTGTCTCCGAAAAGGATGCCCCTCTTTCGCAGCAGCATGTCCGATTTGTTGGAGAACAAATACGGATAGCACTTAGGAAGCTTTCCTGAAACGGCAGCCTCGGTTGTTAATTCGCCGAAAGGGCCCTCGATGACCACGTTCGCGACCGGCAAGCACACACTCTGTTCCTCAACTACCTGTCGGATCCATGCACACTGTCCTGTATAGTCGGAAGGCGATACATACGCCGGATGGACAACATCCATCGTTGCGGCCGAATCGCGCAGTACCTTGCAAGGCTTCCCGTTGACTACTAGGTCATGCAGGTAGGGTTCTAAAAGCTGCATATTTTCATCGCAGTCCCTGACATACGAGAAAGCAATCTTTTCTTTCCGGCAGTTGACGGCAATGTGACCCTGCTCATTACACCTAAAGCATGTGAGCGGCTTCCTAGCCTCAAGCTTATTCTTTGTGTTCTGCACGTTGGTCACTTCCCCACTTTTCTCACTGCCGTCCTTTCTAGGGAATTTGCCTGAAGAAACCTTCATTTCTTCGTTTCCAACTCTAGCAAAGTGCCTTTCCTGACGGTTTTTCACACTGAACTTGGGATTGCGGGGCCTATCCACTGCTGGGTTGCTGAATTGTCGGCGCGAAGCATACTCCTCAATAAGTTCGGCAGCTTCAGTTGCCGACTTAATTTCGCCTCGGTCCTGTAACCAATTTCTTTCTTTTTCTGGGAGGCAGTTATAAAACTGCTCCAAAAGAATTCGCTCGACTACAGCGTCCCTATCACTGTAGGAATCTGTGCTCTTTAGCCACTCGCCCAAATTTACTCTTAAATTGTACAGGAATTCAGGGTAACTCTCGTCCCTGGACTTAGTAGCTTTCCGAAAACGTTGTCTGAACGCCTCGGCGCTAAGCCTATACTTTTTCAGAAGGCAAGCCTTGACCTTCTCGTAGTTGTCCGCGTCCTCCTTGCTAAGCCGCGCGACAACCTCCGCTGCCTCGCAGGGCAGAACCGTCAATAATCTCTGAGACCAAGTGTCTCGCTGGAAGGACAGTTTTTCGCAGGTTCGCTCAAAGTTAGCCAGATACAGACCGATATCCCCTGATATCACATATGGCTGCATGTACTTTGACATCTTGAAATCTGCCTCCTTGTTGAGAAGAGGTACCGCTAGCTGGGGACAATTGCCCGACCTCTTGCTCAACTCTAGTTCTAATTTCCGGAGCTCAATTTCTTGGTCCAGCTTTTTTGCTTCTCTTTCACGCTTCTTTTCCTCTTTTTCCCACTCACGTTCGCTCTCACGCCTCTTTTCCTCTTTTTCCCGCTCTTTCTGCTGTCTGAGCTGCTCCTTTTTTTGACCGATGAGGTTCCATGCTTCACTGAGCTCCTCATCATCGGTTCCCAGATCAGTGATTGCCTTTATAATCAAGGGTTTTCGTGCCAAACCACTTGTATCAATTCCCAATTCCTCACACAATTGCAACAGTTCCGGTTTCTGCAGCTTTTGTAGGTCCATGATCGCTCCGAGTGTCGGCTACTTCCAAAACAACAGTGCAAACTACCAAACCTAAAGGCGTTTCAACACTTTTTACCAGTTCTAAATTCTAACCCTGTTCTAGAACCTGGTCCACATCAGAAGAAAGCCAAGCACTCACCCACACATGCGATCGATGTTCCGAGCTGCCCTCTTGTTGGCCGATTGTTGCTCCTGCTTGTTGCTTGAGGTGCCACCTCCGATCACAAGATGTTGTGGCTTGTAGCTTCAGATCCACCTCCAATCACCAGATGTTGTGGCTTGTAGATTCAGATCCCAACGCTGGTCACCAGTGTTGGGGCTTGCAGATTCAGATCCCACCGCTGATCACCAGTTGTCGTGACGCTGGGGCTACGTCGACCCGGCCTTCACTTGGTAGCGTGCAGAGACTCGGGGTTGAAGTAGGATTGAATCTTCGAAGTTGGTGAAATATGTACAAGCAGGTTTACTGGCACTTTGAGAAAACGTATTTACAAGAATATTTACATGAAAAAGAAGGGTACATCAGCAAAATGACAAGCGTTAAGAGTTCATAGCGAGAAGCGACTGGATGAGCCGTTTACCCAGGGCCCAGAGCGACATTTCGTGCTCTGCAGCGTCCTTAAAAACCCCCTATGTCCAGCCCCTCTCTGAAGATGCTGACCAACCAAATCCAGGGCACGCCCCTCAGGTATCGGCATCCAATCGAACACATCACTGCACTGATGGTCTGAAGCACTGACTGGTCCGGCATTCATTCGTTGGGCGTGATCACTTGTTGGCGGGAAAAGCTTGGGAACGGCGAGGAGAGGAGGTACATTTCTATTCTTCAGCAAAGAAACCACAGGCTGGTTCCGACAAGGGGTTTTACTTCTCAGAAACCCGAGTGCACGTGGCGCCGCATAGGGCTCCCAACATGGTCCCTTTTCGACAATTGCAAATCTTTCCTGCATTCCCGGGAAATCACTTAATGGCCGTATGAGTCATGCTCCTTTCTTGTCCTGCACGTCAGCGGACATGTCACTCTGTCGTCTCCTTTGGATAGGAGGCATTCATCACTGGAGGATAGCACTTCTCGACTGGAAGGGTGAACAAAAGAAAGAAAGCACTTCCTGTTATTTCCCGCAGGGGGACGTTTCTTTGTGTTTTTCCAGACGTTCTCTTGACAGGGTCAATTTGGCATTTGCAGGTTGTCCACAAAGCAAAACATGCTTACAAAACAGGATTCCTGGAAACAGGCTCACTTAGAGCCATTGGACCATCACCACATATTCACAAAACTTATCCATGCCCACAGGCGAACAATAGAGCGCGCAAATGCGGATGCTTGGTCGTAACAGCACTAACATCGGCCAGTCATGGGTTGTCAGTGGCGTAACCAGAAATATTTTTCGAGAGGGGTTGACGTTGCTCTCTATATAAGAACCGCGAATGCACTGCGTGTTTGATGCTCAATAGGGAACGTACGTCGCATATGTCCAGGTAATGGTTCCAGAAGACGAAGGCCATTCCCTCTCTGTTCATTTCCTGAAAAGAGAAGAGGGTGCACACATGAACTTTCATGCTACCCCACATTGGGATAGATGATGGTGCCCACATTGTTGCCCGCAACAATGTATTTCGCACAGGCTGGAGTATAATAAATGAAAAATCGAAGTGTGCCTGCTACAGCAGTCCCCCTCGCAATGACTCCTGTCTGCAGATGACAGCGCTCAAATAGAAATGGCAAGCTCCAAGAGCGTGTTTTACAGCAGAGCTTTTCTCCTATGAGGTGTAAAAGATTCCTCGTGATGCGCGCACGCTTTCTCGCCTACTGCAGTGCATGTGTGTAGCTGCAAACGTGCCAAGAGCGTGCCTTGCAAGCGAGCCCCGCTTCGTAGAAGGCCTTGTCTGCGGGTATGTACTCCGTGTAGCGCAGAAGCGACACGGAGATCTTCATGGCATGCTCGGCAAGGGTCTCCTGGCCCTGGCATGCAGATCGGGTGGCGTAATAGTTGCTGATGAGCAGCAGCTTGTCGAAGTCGCCAACGTCCTGACCGCCGGCTTCGAGGTTCTTCACCTGCACGATGGGGGAACTTCGCTGTACCCATACCTACTTTGTACTAGCATCGCGAACGTATTTAAAAGCATATAAACTTTGTTTTTGTATTGTGTTGAGCAGACCTTTGCCTTCTTTTAGTTATTGCAAGAAGTCGAATCTGTGAAAACAGCGCAACTCCTTATACGTCGGAGCGGCCTTGGTAGTTTAGTTCCTTTAAGGTTTTGGCTTGGCGAGAACACAAATGCACATGATAAGAACCCAGATTAAAATCTCTAATCGGCTTCAAACCTTCAAGAACGGCGCACTTCCTCTTTGAGCTTGCGCCGAACAGTAGCATCGAGCACTCTCCATAGCTTTTTCTTACTGTCCGCATGGTACTTCGATAATCTGCGTGAACAGCTCTGTGTGCACACAGTGCCACGCCCGAGGAACGGCTGACGCACATTCTCGTTCTCCGGGGCTGCCAGCCGTAAGAACATTAATGCGTCCGGCTACCCAGCTGCGTCACATCGATGCTATCCATCCCATCAGTCCCAGCTTTTCTTCCTTTTAGAGCTCCGGGCAAAGTGTGTTTGCACTAAACATTTCCAGAACCATCACGGAGCTTGCACCTCCCACAGAAGCTATTGCTGGAGCTTTCCAGGTGTTCTGGTTAGATTTGTGGAGCGCGGGTCCCCTCCCGGCTTACGAGGTCGTGAAGGACATCCCTGAGCTCGGACCAGGTGCGATAGGCCTGTGCACCGTAGAGGCCCGGCAGCGCGAACACGCTGGCCGCGATGTGCCGATAGATGTTGAGGTTCTGTGCCTGGGCCGGCGCGCCATAGTCGGCGTACAGGCGCAGAGCGTCCAGCGGTGACCCATCCCGGATCCGTTGGCTGGCGCACAAAGCGACATACTTGTGAAGCACCTGCGGGAGACGAGGATCTTTCAGTCAGTGCGTATAGATCTTGAATACATGCGTGCTGCGAAATACAGTCAGGGATATTTTGAGCACGTCTCTTCGGCGTTCTGTTGTACCACAAAATACCCCAGTTTCGTACGTTGCGACATACATATTGTATACAAAGCGCTGCGAGTCCACCTGCGGCCTAGCACGTTCTTTTTTTTTTTTTTTCTTTGCGGCAGTCGACAGTGAACTGGTGACCTAGGACGTCATGATTTCAGTTGAGCCACATGCCCACACTAATCTACAAGCAAAAAAGTATATCTCAAAGGGCTCATTAAATTCAGAGCGGTTATGTCAAGTGCCACTAAGGTGTGCTACACCATTTCAGTTGAGGCTCTGTTTTCACGGTCAGGCGGGGTTCAACTAAAGATCGGTGAAATGAGTGACCGGGATCCTTAGTCGTAGCGTGCTACAAAATGTTAGGCGGGCAGTGTGACAGCGGCATGTTGGGATCCATTGCGCCCGGATGAAAGTTGACGAAGACGATGACACTCAATGCATAGCGCGAGGGAGTTACAGTTAAACACGCTGGTTTTTCGGGTGCGGTAATGACATGACGGCCTAATGCAGTGAACACTGAAGCTCGCGCCGCTGCGGGGTAGAAACTCACTCGGGGTCGTGAAGTATCCTATTTTGTTTTCAGTTCAAATAGAAACTTCGGGCGGATAAACATCGGCTAAATTTGAGATTAGGGGCTTAAGTGCTAATGCATTAATAATTTCCCGCGCGCGGCGGCAATGTACATTGCCGGTCTCTGCGCGAATCCTGCCGTGAGACACGTGACCAGCAGACGTCAGTTGTTATGGGCTGTCACCGCGGCAATTCCAAAACTGCAAGGATATTCCATAGATTCCTAGATGAAAGCGACAAAGGGTACGGCCAGCCTGAAATGGAAACCCGTCCCTCGATCCTTACCAGTCTACCTTTTATTTTGGGGCACCAGGAAAGCGATTGGTGAAAAAAAAAAAGAAAAAAAAAAGATGAGGAAGAGAGAAGAATGTAGTCCCGTTCTGTAATTTTTATTTCCTTCTGCCTAATTCCAGTGTATGAGTATAGGATGAAGAAAATACGAGAAGCTGATCGGTGATTCCAATATTCGTCAGTCTCTCGCTTTTCTTACTGTCGGTGCGAACCATTTCAGAGGAACTTTAAGCGGCTGTAATTCATCTTTCAGATTAAAGCCAATTGATCGAAAAAAAAAAATTGTAACCCAAAACTGATGGAAAGGTACCCTAATGATCAAACTTTCGAATGCAGTACTTCGCTACGCGTACGCTTGAATGCAGCCACGAGCATGGATTTTGCATATATTGTCCAACTACGGGATTTTTTTTTAACTGACACAGCAAAGCTAGGAAATGTATTAGGTCAGTCGCGTTGCTCCTAAATATGAAAACATTTGATTTTCGTAGCCGTCTTGAAATTAAAAAAAATATATATATATATATTTAAAGATTGCTGACGGTCTCCGGTGAAAGGCTCTGTGTGCAACTGTAAGAGCTCAGCTGTCAATGTCCCCATAAGTGCTCAGCTACGAGAGGCAATAAGTGTGCTTGCGGCACTGTTGTGCGCTTTTAAGGAAATTTCGTGGCGTGGGGCGACTTTCAGCGTTACAAGGCCCCTCCGATAGAGTTTGCTGTGAAGGTATGGGTGGTGCTGTTAACTTTGTGTGGCACCATAGGGCATTACTTGCGGGCCTTGCTGTTCAGCCATCTCTAGGCACTTCTTCCACTGCTGCTTCTCGGCGTACAGGTCAAGAGCAGCGATGATGTCGACGTTGGCCAGCTGGTCTGTCTGGCCACGGCTGCGCAGGAAGCTTTTGTACTCCCTGTCCACGTGTTCCTCCAGCCTGCGCAATATAAGTGTGCTGTGAGCCAGCTGCGTAGACCTCGTTCTCCTAAGCGGTTATATTGTTCTTACGGCAATGTGCTGTGAGCCGCAGATCGAGTCAGCTGCGTAGATATCGCTATCTTATGCAGTTGTATCGTTCTTGCGACAGGGGAAAGGTTGCAGAACACACGCTTGCGGTCAGCTCTTCATTGGCTACCATGTTCTTTCTCCCCTAGTCAACACCACTCATTCCTCCGAATTATTTGCTTGTTGAAGCGAAAGCGGGGGTCGTATTTTGTGACGTTAAGTCGCGATTCAATCGTGGTGAAAGCAACAGGAGGTGGGGAAGCAAATGACCAGTCACATGCGCGACCATTCTGGACAAGGCACCACCGTTATCCCCCGCTACTGCCGCCACATCTAGTCCGGCCGTCTCACCGGGACCACTCCCTTTCCCGAGACAAATGTAGTGCCGAAAGAGCTTGTCAGGTGTGTCAAACCCGTCGTTGTGCTCATCTATTCGTTCGCATAAACCCTGATTCGCCAGTGCGGCAAGGGCGTAGGGCGCGTCTTTGCAAGTAAGTAGCATCATAGAAGCATGTCGGCTATGACCAGCGCTACCTCACCTTCTACCGCCTTCATCCCCGACAGCAGTGACCCAAGGTAGAGAATCAAATGAAATGGAATCAAGATGAGACGCTACTAAACACGGCTATGTTCGAAGTCGCGCTAATTGCTTGGCACTGAGTGTTGCACAAATCGCAGCGTGCATATGGTACAGGGTCGCACAAAGTGAAAAGGAACGAAGTTCAAGCATTCAGTAAGTGATTACTCCTTAATTATATCTGAAAGGCATACTTTTGCACTCTCTTCCAACTAGGTTTATCATTGGCGTATATTATCCGAAGGTAATTTTCGACTTCGTTCGATAAATAACAATAAATTCGTCTTTTCGCGCAGACTGATCATTTACTTCAATACTCAGCGACTCTGTACAGCGCATGCGCCTTACTCCTAAAATGTTGGTTCCTGCAGTTTAAAACAAGATATGCAGGGTGATTTATTTAACCGTTTGCTAACTTGTATTTTAAAACCTACGAGAAGTATGCCTGCGCGGTCCGTCAGGTAGTTTATATAGCAAGGCAGACGCCAAGTACATGACAGAGGCTTTTGACTAGACGGCAATTAACTGAAAAAATCTAGTCAACTTTTTCTTTTTCAGTTTAGGGAGCAAAATTGCGAAACTAAAGGTAGTCAACATCAAACGTGATCCGCGTTTGTATATTTTTCTAATCGGCAGTCTGGTTTGAATAATCAACTGTAAACAATAAGCAAGTTGGTCTTCCGGTATGTCACATTTATAAAATAGCGTCTATTGTAATTCTTAAGCGACAGATACAGACGCCTTTTTATTTGATAACGTTGGAGAATTCAATATTTGTTTGGGAAAGTTACCGCGCGTAACGGTGTCATTATGTATTTATGCAATGCACGAAAGCTAACTGAACCAGCTTTCAAATGCGCATTTTTGACATTCCATATTTTGAACCATACTGCCCATAAAAAAAAAAAAAAAAACTTTTCAAACGAAGTTTACGTTTGATGTTAATGGCCGTCAATTTCACAATATTGCTCCTTAAATTCAAAAAGGAAAAATGATTCGTTCTTTTTGGTTAATGAGTCGTCCAGTCGTTAAGCTTTATAATGTACGGGATGGCTGTCTTGCTGCCTTGACTGCACAGACGTATCTTTCGCAGTTATTAAAACACAAGTTTATAAATGGTTAAATAATCATGTACTCGCATCATGTGTGTTATATGAAGCGGAATGCGCTAACTTGGCTGCTACGACGGACTTCGCGCGCACACCCTTTATCAAAAGTTCAGAGTCGAAGAGGATCGGCTTCTAAGCCCTGCATTATTTTGCAATGTCCGCGGTGGTCCTAACCTTCGGAACGGGGAATACGAGAATTCCTCTCAACATTAAGCCAACTGGAACGCTGGGGATTCGTAACGAGCCCCACAGCATGACCCGTGGTAACCTATTTTCGATTTACTGTTGGGTTGGCCACTGACGCCATTGTTTGGCCAATGTGAAATCTGAAAAACCCAACTTCGATATTAAAAATAAATTTCATTCAAAGAGAAACGCAGCTTCTCCGCAGTACCTGCGGTTTTGATGTGGTGCACGCTTTACAGGCTGATAGTGGGGAGAAATGTGAGGTAACCATGATTAGCAATTTTTTGTCCACTCGTTTACTCTAAAACCTACACTATGGATTAAAACGACGCCGTGTTGCTGCAATAAAGAGTGTATTCATATTTATATATAATTTTGATTGGCTACACAAAAAATATTAGGGCGTTTTAATTTTAAAAGGTCTCTTTCGGAAGAATTAAACCTAGAGCCGCTGATCAGTAGCAGGAGGAAATAGGAGAGTGTAGTCAAAAATGAAAACGTTTGGCTGATGCAATGAAATCGAGAAGTGAACGATGATGTGGTCCCTGCGTCCACGCGGCATATAGCACTTTTATGCCCTGAGGTAATAAACATAGCAAAAAAAAAATAAATATTAGAGTGTTTGGTTTCAGCTGGCGCGCACGAACGCACCCACGCGCGCACACACACACGCACTACCCCCCCCCCCCCCCCCCATATATATATATATATATATATATATATATATATATATATATATATATATATATATATATATATATATATATATATATATATATATATATATATATATATACGTACCCCGCCGATAACGGGAAGGGGGAGGGGTACAAGCGTGATAAACGGGCACATTTCCCGGGTTCTTGTTTCCTTTTGTTTTTCGTCTTTCTAGTCCTCTGTACGTGGTAGCGTCCCTCCACCTTCTCTTCCTAGCGAAATGTGTGGGAAACAGTCACAGTCTTCTGTATCAGAACTACTCGTGCCACCTGAATTTTACACTTGCATAGTTTACACTGCGTTCTCTCTTTATTCTCAACTGCTCAGTCATTCTGTGTTCTGCCGAATATCTTATCCGCGTATAATTTTGGCAGCGTTCTCGGCCTTGCAACCTTTCTCACGAGTGTTTATTTGAGCCTATCCGCTGATAACCGCATAAATGACTGGCTTACTAGTATTGCTCTTAACACGCGATACGCATTTTTATCTCTTAACCTTCGGATCGCGTACATTGATGGACATCCTGCTCTTACAATTACTGAACATTTAGCCGAAAACTATTCTAAGGACGGCACGTAAGGAGACGCGTCGAAGACGACAGATGAACACAGTATGGTCGGTGCTTGAACACTTGAAAACTTAATGCATTGAGTACCCAATAAACCAGATCCTACGCACCTGGGGTCAAACTCTTGAGCCACCTTCTTCGCTTTGCTCCATTCTCCGCCCGCGATCAAGGCTTCTACGGCCTCTTTGACCAGCTCCATACTGAGGAACAATTGTGCTGCCTGCGTGGCGACGGTCGAGATAGAACATCTTATCACGTTTGAATTGGCCCATTTAAAGCGCGCTTTACTGACAGAGAACTTACCGAACTGTGCTTTTTGATGTCCAGCAGTAGCCGCGCAGCATTTTTGAGTATCCTGTCCGCTTTCTGCTCATCTAGAAACTTCAAGGCCAGATCGGCCGCCTGTGTAAATTGAGCGCGCAGTTAAAACTGTATCTCTTCCTGCAATCGCCGTAGCCTGTATCGGCGTTCACTACGCGATTGACTCGATTGATATCGATTGATATTTCATAGCTTCCTCATACAGGCGTGTGCAGTGCTTCCTTACCTTCACCCAGCACTTTTCGAGCATGTCGACATTTGTCACGTTTTCAGGTGTCATGCGCATGTAGCAGTCGACTGCTCGGTCATACTGGCCGTTGCGTTCCCACTCTTGGGCCTGTTCAAGGAGGGCGTCAACGTCCCTGCAAATGGGGTCATCGTTAGAACCGCGAAGAAATGCTTTCACCGACACCGCGAAGGCATGCTCTCATTGACACAGTGTAGAAAGCAGTGTTCATCTTGGCATAAATCGTACTTTGTCCGCGAAGGTATTACGGAAGCTTCGATAAATTGCATCTGGATACAGTCGCCGAAGGTGTTCCGGAGCCAGTCGGTCTGCGCCTTGCTCGCGAGCCCTGCAAGCTGCACACGCTATCGCTGAGATTAGCTGGCAGCAACTCTAGTGCGAGTCGCTTTATGTTGACGTAGTGAACAGAATTTTCGATACAGCGTGCGTACAGCGATGCAATATGACACGCAAGAAAACAGCCTCGGCAAGTCGCATGGACCCACATGCTCAGCACAAGTAGCGGCTGCCGTCGCCACCTGTCTTGCTCCGTTTCGGCCCTAAGCAAGTGTATTCTGGCAAAATGGTCCATTAAATCGGAAGGGAGCGAGTGAGGGAATCCATTTACCGAGATCCTTTGGTGTCCATGTGGTTGTCGTACTCCTCTTGCAGCTCCATCAGTTTCGACGGTGTGTACTCTCGACAGATGCGAAGAGCATCGTTCCACATGTCTGCATCCTGCACACAAATTTAGGTGTCAAGCAGACCCCGTAGCTCTTTCGCATCCCATTTTTTCTTGTTCTTCCCTGCATTTCATTTATTGGCCACTGCTAAGTTGCATTGACAACCCCGCGTGCGTTTTCCGCCACTAAATGCTCGTAATAAAAAAAAATTTCGATGCTTTCCTCGACAAGACTACTGCTAAATTAAAAATGAACTGGGTTGTAAGCGGCTCTAACTTTTGGCTGCCTGCCCACTCGCGCTGAGTTGCAACGCGCGAAAGTAACATCTCGGAATGTTTCATTGAAAAAGCAGCAAGGGTTTCATATTGGGCCGATTTCCTTTTAGGACCTGAAGTCGATCTTCGACGTAGTCCCAGCAATTTCTCACCAGGCTGCAGAGCTCCTAGAGTGCAAAACGCTATGTGAATCATGCGAGTGGTGCCAAGGGGTCGCAAGAAACCCCGCCCTGCGCGTGCGGACACCAATGGACTCTGTCCCTTCTCCCGGATTGTTGTAAATAAGGAGAATAGCAAGTAAAAATCGCATGCCTTGTACATTTTGATGACGAGGTCCGGCCTTTCCGCTCGCAGCGCCAGGGACTCGGCCTGCTGGTAGTGACCGGCCTGGAAGGCGACTCTCGCCTGTCCTATGGACACGTCCGCTACAGACTCCGGGTCGTGAGCCTCGGCGACCCGCCTGGCGCTGTCCCAGTCCTTGTTGTGCACGTACCTTTTGAGTGAAAAAAAAAAAAAAAGCTTGCCTGGCTGTCGTTCTCGGGAAGATGCGCGTACGACTTACATGAGCACTGCTTCTTTCGGTTTGTTGGCCTTGATGAACTCGAGCTCCGCTTCGTGGAACTTGCCTTCATCCTCGAGGAACATGGCGTACTTGAGGTGGATGTCTGGAAGCTTGTGCTTGGCCGTTGCTTGCGCCAACTCAAAAGCGAAGTCAAAGGCGCTGAAATGATGTAGACGGCCTAGTGAAGGCCGTGCTCAGCCAGTGATGAGACACACATCCTGTCAAAACAGCGGTAAGACAGCGCACACGATCTGTCCATGCTCCAGTAGCAGCCTTTACTACAGGCTACCCGTGCCACTTACCACCTTTATCGAGCAGTGCATATAACCGATGCAAGGTTGAAATCAGAAAGTCTACAGCCATTGAAGGTGTGAAGCATCTCAAAGTGTCCCAAGGTTGGGCTCTATTCCTGCACTTTAAGAACACAAATTTACAAAGGCGAATAGAAGTTTTTTTTTTTTTTTTTTTTTTCAAGGACGATGTGAATCTTTAACATTCGCGTTCTGCAACGTAATCCTGTAATCACAAATTATTCATAATGGAGTCTCGAAGAGCCACAGAAAAGAGCACTGTTATCGTTTCTGTGTTTCAAAATGAAACTATATACATATTTTCTTATTTTATTTATAGATTTATAGCAGTTTTTGGTTCGGTCAGGAGCAATATAGCAGTGGCATTCCAAATGAACTACAAAAACAACAAAAAGGCCACAACCCAAAAAATATTCATGAATTTGCGCGATTACTTTTCTTTCTAGAGCGCAGACTAGCCGCACTTAGCGCATATATTTGGCTCTCCGTTTGAAAGGTTTGCAGCAGCCATATATACAATGATATCATGGACATCAATACCTTCCCATTTTTTTATGGCTAAAATAAAGAAAGAGCGAGACCTTCACCACAACGGGTAAGTACACACATCGGCACTATCTCTCACAAGTTGAACTCCTCGGCCGTTTTATTATATCGATGCTACGGAGGAGACGGATGGCAGAAAAAAAAAAAAAAAAGATACAAGACGTGGTCGCCAGCCACACGCGCCGAGCACGCACCAGTTCTCGGCGGCGTAGTCGATGGTGCTGTCGAGTAGGCCGAGCTTGCTGAGCAGCCGCACTGCTGAGTCTCCGCCGAGACTCTTGGCCCACAGGTAGGCCACCTGCTTGCAGGCCACGGGTCCGCCGTGCTTTTTCGCCACCTGAAGTCGAACAGCGGGAAAAACGTCTGAATGCTGGCCGTCACCGGGGCAGAGATAGAGATCTGGCAGTCACGGAAACGAGCGTCGAAGGTCGCTACTCACGGCGTACGCCTCCTCCCACATGTCGTTCGCTCGGTACATGTTGACGGCAGCCTTCCAGTCGCTTGCCGCCAGGTAGTGAGCCTCCGCTTGCAGGTAGTTGCCCTCGCTCTCCAGCTCCTGCATTGAGTACGCCCGTGAATTACGCGTGCATTTTTCGTCCACCCATAGCGATGGGGAAAACTTAGAGGTCACTACAGAAACTGCATTGGGAGCACGCGAAACCAGTAGCGCTGCCGCGACATTTTGTAATTTTTACTTTTTACTTGTTTATTTTCATTTTATCATTTTCATTCACCGTTATCATTAAGTATCATGACCATTTATTATTACTTTATTATCATCACTAATTATCGTTATTATTTATTTTATTATCGTTATTTGGCATCATCAATCACCAACGACTATTAGGTCCACATTCCAATTACTTTATAACCTGACTCACAACTCAGTTCCGGTCATGAGCGTTGACGTCACCAGGTGATGACGTCACATCTGGCGACCCATTTTGCAGACAGGTTTCGCTGGCTGCAGGAATATAGCCTGCTAATGCTTTCGCTTTAGTAACTGATTTACAGGAAAGGAAAGGCTCAGTATATATCTGTCGCACTTTCTATGTGGAAACCTGAATCGTGCTGTAAAAGAAAGGAGCCAGCGCTGAAACTGGGGTATACAGTGGACACCGACACTAAATTTGTAAATTGCTTTATAGGGAAGGAAAGGCGCAGCATCTGGCAACACATTTTGATGACAGATTTTGCGGACAGGTTCTGCGGACAGATTCTGAGGACAGGTTTTGCGGATACAACATAGCCTGCTAATGCTTCTGCATTAATAAAGCGAAACTGGTGGCCGTCCCGTAGAGCTTCGTAAAAAAAAAAAGCGCATGCTAACTAACGCGAAACGCCAGCAATATTTCGGTGATGATCCGACATGCTGCAGAGCGGGAGGAAGCCTTATAATTCAACAGTACCATTCAGTACCTCTCCGCTTTGGTCCACTTGCTGACAGCTCAAGATACCGGTGGAAATTGTCATCGGGTTGGCAGACAACATTTGTTTGGAAAGCACATTCTATAAAGTAAGTGTGCTGCTCAACTGAGTCTATATATAACGCTGCGAGTACTGAAATGTTCGCAACGTTCTGCGCCATGCTCAAAATGCCGAAGATCGTGCAATGCTGTGTCTTGATTGAATTGTTCAGCTTGCGTAAGTCACAAGTGGTAACTATATTTTTTGAGTGCACTTGTACTGTCTACTATGCACCTTCAGTATATTAATAAATACCGTTTTCTAATAATTTTGTAAAGCGAAAATTTATATCGGCACTACGTGGCTGCCACTAGTAGCAGGCTCCTAGACGTATTTCGCCATGGTCAGTGTGTGCGTTCAATTCTGCTTCTCATTCGAGGTGCTGATTGCAAAGCCAGAAACAAAAATTACGAGGGACTTTTACGACTAAAGTAGTGAGTGCCGCATTCTGCTGTGGAACTGGCACTAATAATTAATTATTTAGTTAATTAGCTAATTAGTAACTAAGTAGATATTAATTAATTAATTAAAGGAAGTAATTTATTATATTTAGTTGGTGAATAAATTACTTAATTGATCAATAATTGGTAATTATTTATTTTATTAATCAGCAATTGATCGTTGATTGACACATGGCCATATAAGGCACGCATTCGCGCATGTGATAGCGCGTGTGCATGACGCGCCACTTGCGAACTGATAGCAGCAGCGGATAAGTAACCGCGCTGGCTATATAAGCGCGTCAAAGAACGAATAAACGTCATTCCTTATCCTGCACCTGGTCTGGGCTGTTTCTTCGAATACGGCCAGCTCGGCTGCCGCCTCTACTACAGCGCATACTGTCGTGGTGCTCTGTGATTGGTCGAGACCTCTATGACGTCATCCGGCCTCGGCCAACAAGAACGCCGCAAAAGCGGGACACATTTTGTCCACGACAGCATGAGCCATTAAAGGCTTTCGCCTTAGAAGAAAGCATTCATGTAAATTATAATCGCTGTAATCATGCAAGCATTCAGGAGCCATAAGGGAAGGCGCAGGCGAGAGCCATTCAAGCTATCGCGTCATACCTTTGAAGGTGGAGCTTAAGTTTCCTCCATTATTTTTAGCGATATCCCATCAAGCGTAGTGCAGCCGTGACAAAGCCATCACAGCCGCGGAATGTGCAGGCCAGTCGCGAACCGCTATCACTCGAGCGAAGTTTCGTACCCATCACTCTGATTGTAGTACAAGGAAAGTACGATGAAGTTTAGCGGTCCGGTTAAAAGGCAGAAAAAGAAAAAGCATTAACGTGCCATTTACTGCTTCAGGATGTGCGTTTTTTAATAGTAAAATGGTTGCGGCTTAGCTCTGCTAAGCCCGCTTATGCAAGCGAAAGCTTTGTTATGGTTGGTTATGCTGAGTTGCTAAGCCATGTTAACTCATACAGACAACCGCACACATATTTCGCATCGTTTATTCCCGGTCTGTTTTTCCGGCAGCAAATACTGTTAGATTTCTAGTCAACGTCATTCGGATGATCAAAGTGAGGCCGTCGTCTACGAGACCGTCCCGACGCCGTACAAAGTCCCGGTCGACTCGCTTCAACCATAGCGAGAAACTGCGAGGCGGCTGTGTGTCTGCACGCTCTTGTATATATCGCGTTATGTATCATAAAGATCACCAGATACATTAAGGCGTCTACGATACGCAGTCGAAGCGCTGATTCCGGGACGTGGCTCCTCTGTGGCTGTCTACGAATGTCAAGCGGCTACCTCGCGCTTTTATTTGGCCGAGTGGTGAAACACGAGGTTCCGCGCAGATGCGAGGCGAGCGAGCGCCGCCAGCTCCGCACGCCGCAGCTACGGCGGCGAGTCACGTGGTACGATCACGTGGCTGACACACCTCCACTCACAGGTCGAATTTATCGCGCGGATGACCTTGGCTCGACGACAGCTTTCGCTTTAAAGGAAACTGCTAGGGACAAGCCGCAGAACTTAAATGGCAATAAGGGATATTTCTATTTTTAATTATTGCATCGCATTCGTCGCCTGAGGCCGGCACATGAAACCTATTTTCAAAATACGGCGTATAACTATCTATAAACAGGTAACCGAAACCAAAACTCTGTTCGTTGCCATGCATGGCGTTCGGCTTGACGCAGCGATGACATCACGGGCGTTGTTGAAAAAAACCATCAAAAACATTGTAAGCGCATGCGCGTCTGAAATATTTCAAATGACAACTCCGTTCACAAAATATGTAACACGATATAGATATAATACACAGTGAAAATTTGTTGATGTGAGGAGCATGCAATAATGTACGATTATTGTTCATGATGTCGCAAAAGCAGTGTTGCAAAAGAAGTAATCTGAAGTGAAGAAACGCAAACAGGACACATTAAATTCTAGTTGCGCAGGAATGAATCATTCAATAGCTCTGTAACTTGGAAAATATAATGGAGACGGGGAGAAAAACCTAGAGCAAACGTGTAATCAGAATACGGATATCGGGAAAAAAAACAAAAAACCCGGGGTTTCCCTTTAAATAACTCCTTCTAGTTCGCCTCAAAGTACAATCGACCGTTTTCAGCCGCGCTCTGAAGTAATTCGTGAACGGCTCAACACCGTGTTTCATACTCGCAAAAAATAAAAGCAAAAAAAAAAAAAATACGAAAGAAGGTGAGAAATGCAAAACTTGCGGTCGGTTGCCTACCTTTGCCAGATGCATGTGTGTGTCGGAGAGAAGGTCCGGGTGAAACTCTTTCACCACACGCATCATGTTGTCGTACTGACGCCATTTCTTATACATTGCGATGGCCAAGTCAGGTTCTTCGATGAAGAGGTAGAGCCTTAAAAAAATGGCATGATGCAAACAGGGCAATAGCTGTACGCCCAGAAGTGTATGCCCGAGAAAAAAAAAAAAAAAAACATTCACAGGACGGTCACAGGTTTGGGGCGCGAGTTATCCAGCGTTAGCTGGCTCGTGACTTAAAGCAAACGAAGACGTATTATTAGAAATAATGACCTAATCATAAGGTCTTCTTATAGGTGGGCTCTGGGCTTGGGAGCGCCGACGCGGACAGCAAAAAACGGAGGAAATAGCCAGTAAGATAAAGCTGTAAATACCTGATGCATTTCGAGGCGCCAACACAGAACGCTCAAGAGGGCACTGAAGCAAATTGCGATTAGAGATTTATGTTAGAAAACAAGACAACTAAACAGTTCGGATCAGCTAATGAGCGTTAATCTGTTTACAAAATGTGGAAACGATGAAAAGATCTCATCGGCCATCGCGTGTCCTGCGCTCATGTCGTATAATGGCCGCCCGTAGGTCACTTTTGTGATGTTGCCTTAACCAGCCACCCATGTCGTTTAGCTAAACTAACACGACCACTTCGGGCCAAATTTAAAACTTACATCACAATAAATACAATCCTAAATTCCTTCAGATCAGCCTTCGGACGTCGTCAACAGTGTCACCAGTCGCACCGAGAGTGCGGGAACGAATAACGACCTCACTGAAGCTTACCATCTTGCAAAAGACATTTCTCTTCACGCGCAAGACATTCAGTGAACGCACTCTATAGAGGCCCTTAACAACAGTTGTTTAGGCGCATATAAGAGCGCGGAGTGTTTGGAACGCTGGTTTACAACAGCCGTCTTGCCAAAGCTCGGGTGTTGCACTGCTCTGGCGCTAACACCTTTAACTGTGATGTGGAGAAGTCATTTCGTATACCCGCTTGCTTGTAATCGGAGCTCGCGACTACCGCCATTACGCTTCCCGGAGCGTTCCTCTTGCGCTGTCCGGCAAAAGGGTTACTCACTTTTCAGCCTCTTTGAGCTTCCCTTGCTTCTCGAGTTCCGATGCCTGCTCGGTGTACATGCTGGTCACATCCTCCGGCCTGAGATGAAGCTTTGCAAGCTGCGTATGCCCGGAATCGTTTGACACTTGATTATACAGGGCCCATTTCACCCAACACTTCAATGGCGGTGATACTGGTTTACGAGCAATGCAGTGTAAAATGGAGCACCTTCCTATAGTTTTTTTGCCGTCCAATAGAATTGCTCGAGTTTCTCAGACACTCAATCCTAGCAGCATATATTTCCTTGCAGGAAAAAAAAAAAAAAAAAAAAAAGGAGGATGAAAAAAAAAAAAAAAAAGAAACAGCATGCAGCAGCTGTAAACATCACTTGCGTTAGGACAAAGTGGCGACATCGTGATATCAGCGCCGGAGCGCGCTTTCGCTGTCATGGCTCGCTTGCGCGGATGGAACCTACACGAGGACTCTCATCCTTTACCGGATCCTCGGTGAATCTTCAGCAGACGCACAGATCGTCGCTAACAGCAATTCCCTAGTGCTGTAACTACCTTTTGTTGCGCCACCTCAAAGTAAACGGCGCTACTAAAGGCGCTCACCTTGAGTGCCTTTTCCCATTTTCCGGCACTGTTGTACATTTCAATGGCCTCCTTTATCTTTCCGGCTTCCACATAAAAGTGCTCTGCCATCTGAAACGAGATTTTTAGACAGCTTGAGAGAGGCACCAAAAGGTAAGGCTCACTTTTTAACGGATTGCAACTTCGAACATGAATCACGATTCTGAAGACAACCCGGCGCACAAGAAAGCGGCTGCATTTGTTCGACTCGTTTTCTCGGAACATTTTCTTGAAGTACATCAGTGGAGCCAACGAATCCACTGGAAAGCCACTCAACTGAATGTCACCAGAAAGCGAAAGTAAGTTTAAAGCTTGTAGAGCAGATTTCCCTTAATGCAGGTCAACCATCAGGGGCACACGTGCAGAATATGCGAACGATCATTTCTTGTCCATGCATTCGAGTTTCAGCATATTGCTACTATACCCGCAAAATTTATCCTTCTGGGCTAAATAAACCTTAAATTTTCCACAGTTATGCAGATAACAGCGACGCGTTCATTTGAACTCCACTCATTTGGGGGCTACGAAATGTGGCAAGCAAAGCAGCGATGGGGGCTATTAATTGAATATTTTTGTTGTCCTGTTTCTTCATGTGTCTCTTTCATACTGTAGCGCACAAATTCTCAAAATGTGGCAGTCTCGTTATTTCAGTAGTCACCACATGCGTAATTTTCATAGACACAAAAAAAAAAAAAAAAAAAAAAAAACGTTATAGGAAGGAAAGATGATATAAATATATCACGCTAGTACGTGTCTCAACATATACTTTCGTAGTTATTTTCCCTCTATTTGCGAAGAAGCGATCGTGTCGACTGCTAGAGGATGATGCGCGCAATTTCAGTGGGCCATTCTGAACCATATATATCTGACAATGAATTTATAGCAATACCGGTTTGTTTAATGCATATAACGTCCACGGCTTATGGGGTCGTAGTACAGCTCGAGTCCGAAGGACAGCAGATACGCGTCCCCTGTTCTCGACGAATGCGCTCGAAGACAATGCGATCACGGAGAAAGCTCAGCTTGAAGGTCTAATCTTGGCGGCAGGATGCATAGCGTTAAGTCAGTGAGTACATTCGCGAGATGCCCCGAAGTAGCCTCGAAACCTCGCCCAGAAATTCAAGAAAAAAAGAACGTGGCGTGGGGATAAAGGGGCGAGAGCTGACCTCGAGGTCTCCGGCCGAGTGGAAGTGTTGAGCCAGCTTGCTCTGGTATTGGTTCAGCTCCGGCGAGTCGTCAATAACCTCGATGATCTGCACCGCCTTCTTCCACTGGCGCGCGTTGATGGCTGCGTCCAACGCCTTCACCGTTTTCCTGCGACAGTCGGCTTGTGTGAGACGCTGCGAGGCGAGAGTGGGCGCGGATTTTTCCCCGTCCTCTCGCTGTTCGCCAAGTAAGGCTGGGGAATTCTTTTTAGCATCCATTCGATGCGTGAATACAGAGACGTGTCCTCCCATTAGCAATCGGTTTTTCGTGACATAAATGCAGCTGTGCATCGCTCACGTACCGAAAAATTTGTGACCAAGAATATTCAGAGAGTGCTGCCATACACCTTATCTTCACTCCTTCCTCGGCTGACGCTGCTGGTCAATTAGGTCCTAAACCAGGCCTAAATTAGGCCAGGAAATAAACCACTGGCGTAGCTATAAGTAGTGGTACTTAATGCAAATATATTTCAGGCAAAGATAGAGATAATGCAAACAGGCAAATATAAAGAACAAATTTGCTTAGCCAAAAACATAGCCAGGATGCTTCTTCGGAAAGGGCCCAAGGTAATTTGCTGTACTAAGCGTGGGAGAGGGGTGTCTGGAGGGACATTTGCGGCAAAAGCACTGCCAAAACCATCAAAAACGGGGAAGGGTTCGGGTGTGCCCTTGATTACGTGCCTGCACTTAGCTGGTGTGAGTTACAACTATCTTCGCTTTACATCTTTTGTGGCTGTCCACCTTGCATACTCGCAGACGTGAGTTTATGGAGGCCGTGCTCTCGCACTGTCACACCCACCCTGCCTCAATGAAGTGGTTAATGGCAGCGTCCAACTGCCTCTGCGAGACGAGGTATTCGCCCCATTCCTCCTCCAGGGCAACCACGTCTCCAGGGTTCCGCTGGCGAGAAAGCTCCACGGCTGCAAAGCAGCGATCACACGCTCTCATTAATCGCCGCCGAGCGTGCATAAACGATGAGTGGGACAAAACGCGTTGCTATAGTACAGCTAAAGAAAAAAAAAAAGAAGATCACACTGCGTTTGCCAAGTGGTAGTAACCAACCTCGTTATTACGTTGCCTAGTCATGCGGCAAGTGAAGCGTCCTCTGTCTGCGTGATGTTATTAAAAAAGGATTAGCATTTTGCTGTTCAAGAACCATGAAATGGAATTAATCGTACCACTAAAAACCCACACCTTTTAGTCCTAAACATTTCCTTTCAGTGCACGCACGGAAAAAGAAGTTGTCGGGCCCAAGGTACTGCAGTCTGTTTTAGTTTTAGACTTCATGCCAAGGATTTGACGAGCTTTTCGGGAATTATGCGGCGAATGCAACGCTCGTGAGGTTGTTCAGTGGCCAATACATAAGTTCCAAATTAACACCTCTCCACGAGTACGGACCGAATGTGAGTCCTTAATAGCGGTGTCTTGTATACGACGCACTTCAGGAACCTGGTGTTTGCTTTGCAGTGAGCTGTGAATTTGGGATCGCGCTCGACGAAAGCTAGACTTTACCCTTTCATTTGTTTATGCGTTAATGAAGCGTTCACCGTCGCTAAAATAGTTCCAGTTACGGGTGAATGTGGTAGATATGTGTTGTTTAAAATAAGTTGACAACTAGACTGTGACAAAGGTCACAGTCTAGAGCTTACGTTTTTTTTTTTTTTTTTCATAAAGCTCAGAAATAGTCAGCTCACCTCTCGACGTTACGGTGCTTGCATGAATTAATCGCGTGACATAACAATAAACTGTATGCTAATTTTGCCACGTTGGCTTCGGGTGTTAACGAGCGGTCTACGCCGTCAGCTAAGACATCATGGCCGCGCCGCGCAAAGCATCAGGCTCCTATCGTAATGAATACCGCCTGGAATGCGCGATTCAGGGTTTTAAAAGTTACATATGAAAGCGCGAAACGTGTTTATAAGAGTGTGTTGTATGTTCAAAAGAATAAATAAATAAACGAACAAAGCACGCATCTAAATGTTCATGAAGCCCAAGTTAACGATGCATAGACATTACAAGCTCAATAGAGCGTTTAACCCGGTTTCATAGGCGCCTAGTGTAAAGACGTGAAATCATCCTTTCCATCCGTCTTCGTTATCAACTACAGCGGCGATTCTCATTTATTCGCATATGGCGGCTAGTGAGAAAGAAATGGTGCCTTGCTCGCGCAGCTTGACATAGAACAGCTTCTTGCTAACATCCTTTGCTGCGATTCGGAGTTCTCAACCTGCCATTAAACTTAATTCGTTGATTACCATTCACAGGTACATTTATAGAACAGCTTCTTGCTAACATCCTTTGCTGCGATTCGGAGTTCTCAACCTGCCATTAAACTTAATTCGTTGATTACCATTCACAGGTACATTTCGCGCGGCCGTTTCTTTTTCTCTCTCTCTTTCCCTGATTTGCAACCCACGCCTGCGTGAACTGGCGCTTATCTAGCGGCACCTTTGGCGTAGTGGTGTCCCACGCGGTAGCACTGCAGAGCCTTGGTATGTTCTCCGAGCAGCTCGTGCAGTCCGCCGGCGTGCTCGTACAGCTCGGACTGCGTGAGCGCCGCGATGACGCGGTCCGTAAGGTGCCGCTGTTGCACCAGACCCGGCACCGAGCGCAGTACCAGGGCAGCCTTGGCAGGTAGCCCCGACTTCAGGTACAGGGAGACCGCCTCCTCCGCCTCGCCTTCCCTCTCCTTGAGCTGCGAGAACATGCGAGCCGCGGAGTGCCCGGTGGGGTCTTCCTCAGGGCCAGCTACACCGACGACGCACACTGCACTACGCGCCATACTGGGGCAACGCCGCAATATTTACAATACAAATAGATGCTTAACTTTCAATAAATATCCTTTCATCACCTCACGTACAGCCTTCATCAAAAGTCTAGTGCCCACGGGGGGTTCGCATAGTCGGGTTCTTGCAGCATCCGTGAGCGTCCTAATTATTGGAAGATGGGAAGGACCAAAGCTCCTCTGTGCCTTCGAGAGATTTGGGACAATGGCAGCGCATATCGTGTCACACTCCTGTGGTCCTAAACTTGTGGCAAAGGGCACACGTGCGTTATGCATGCGTTCGCATTTCGTGTTTTTTTTTTTTTTTTTTTTGAATGGAAAATGATTTTTGGAAAAGCTCCACCTGCCTTCTACGGCAGTTTTCGACGTCTGCATTGATTTTGCTTTAAATACTCGGGTCTCCCCCACCCCTGCCTCCCACATGACCGTTCCTTCTAACCATCTCAGTTGATAACACACACCGGAACCTGTGAAACGCGCAATGGGACTGTCTGAACCAATAATGCGGAGATTATGATCTACAGATTCCTTGTCCATCGTTCCTCTTACACGTCGCTGACGTGTGATGTAAACAAACTGCCTGCAGCGACATAAAGATAGATCGTGTTCGCCACTTATGCTACAAATTACTCCGTGAAATTTGCTTGCGACTTTTCATTAAATATTTCTTCTTGTTTGTTCGTTTGTATGTTTACAACTCTGAAGGCATTCAGCTACTTCTGGACTATGTCTTTATTCCTGGGATGTATGTTATCTCAGTTGAGGTTGCGTAGATGCTAAAGAGAAACTACGAGATAGCTAATCTTCTGAGCTTTTTAGCTCAGAAGATTAGCTTTGATAATTAGCGCTTTGATAATAATTTAGAAAGCATGGCACAAAGGGGGAAAAACAACCTTTAACTTGAATGAGCAAAGTTGATGCTAACAAGCGTTGAAGTGCAGGCCAGTCGGTTATACATTTGGAACAAACAGCGCGAAGGACGAATACGAAGACCGGAAGGACACAAACACAGCGCTAACTGACAACTCTTGTTGTCAGTTGTCAGTCAGCGCTCTTTTTGTGTCCTTCTGGTCTTCGTCCTCGTCATTCGCGCTGTTTATTCCAAAAGTTGACGCATTCGAAAAACGTACATATAGTATTTATATGTACATATAGTATAGTATAGTATAGCCGCTCAACAATTTCGCTGAATTTTGCACTTTCTTTTTTCTGCTTTCATTTTGCTTCCATCTTTAAGCAGTTACGAGAGACATCTTTCGGTTCAAATATAATACTTTTCTTTACGTGCAATTCTGAGCAGTCATCCTCGACAGAATTTGGACTGAACAACGACAGCAACAAAAAGAAAACGAAAAATTGTTTTATTTTTCTTAAAGCGATACCTCCTACTTCGGCAGTGACGCAAAATACCTCGCCATTAGCAGTGCTCATAACTTCAGCTTCTAAATCTCACAGAATATATAGGCTATAAAAGACGCCTGCAAACGCCTTTCGTTCGAATCTATCCATGTCCAGTTGCTTCCGTCAAAATAAATACGTTCATAAATATGGAACAAAAGGGTGAAAAACGGGCTTACCTCGGCTGCTTTTCCTTCCATGCCGTTGCTTAGAAGCCATTCGAAGTAGTCCTCGCGCAGCTTCTCGACATTGTGGTAGTTCTGAATTAAAGAGACGCACGGCGAATCGGTGGTTATAATTTGCAAGCACACGCCACTGAGGAGGTAACGAAGACGCTGTCTTACTCTCGATTCGGCCAGCTGGATCATTTCGTCCCACTTGTGCATGTTTTTGTACATTTCCATCGCTTCTTCAACCTTATTCTGTTAATGTCACGTTTAAAGAAGAAAAGAGACGGAGGTATTAGCGAGGCTCCAAGACATTCCTTTCTAATCACAGCACGAACAATTACCAGCCATGGTGGTTACAAGCAGTACTAACTGCATATACTTTCACGAGTCCAGCTTCACAGCTGCTGTGCAAGGCTGAGAATGATTCGTCTACAAAAATTCCAAGTGTTGCAAAAAAGCTCGAGCTATAACTCTTGTGACAAACTGCCGTCTTTGAAAGAACTCTGTGCTGATATGCACTCTAAGGCGATCCGAAGTCCCCTGCCGTCCATATACTGTACGCGTTACATTTCTTTCCTCTGAAGAACCGGGACACAGTTTACACACCTCGCGGCATTGCCGATATCACTGCAAGTATGCATGGCAAACGCCACAGGAACAAGTTTTCGCGTAGCGTGTTTGTGTGGCCGTGGACGTAGTATCTCTTGCGGGCACGTTAGGGCAGACTTATGAAGCGTGCTGGCGGAGCTCTATACGTACCTGCTCGAGGTAGATGTTTTCGGTGAGCTTGAATTGTTTCTCCAGCATGGCCATCCGCGCCCTTACCTCGTAGTGGTCGTTGCCATCCTGGCCCTGGCAAACACAGAGAGATGAGACGGGGACAGTGGCAGGAGCGTGCGTGAAAGGGATCGAGAAACAAACACGTACCGTCGCCCTCGCGGCGTCCTCTTGCAGGCGTATGACGTGCGCCAGGAAGCGCGCCCGAGCCAAGTCGCCGAGCGCAGCGTAGGAGCGCTCGGCCACAGCCACCAGTCGTTCCTCGAGCGCCATCTGACCCAGCGTGCGCCACATCGTCTCTGTCTCCTCAGTCAGCTCCAGGCTTTCGAGGTAGGCCACCGCGCTACGCAAAGAGGCATTGGTGTCATCGGCATCGGCCGGTCATCACGGTCTCGCTGGGACATGAACGCACTACGTGTGAAGCGAGACTGCGCAAGGAGTCCTGTTTATTTCTTGGGAAATCAAAGCCGTTAAGGGTCAGTCGCAAAGCACCGACACCAAGGAAAACCAGACACATGGCAGCAATGGGTCTCTCGCTAGAGTGCAACCTCCAATACTGCTTGCTCACAGGGACCCGTCACTGCATTTCTTCCGAACTTCATTAGAGCAACGAACGTTTTTTCATTCATCTAGCCAATGCCCGCGGAAAAAAACACCCCTTCCAAAAAGAAACAAATGGGATAATCCGGTCATCTGACTAAAGGTTCGCCTAATCGTATCCTTCGTCTCACCGTCCAAAGTCGCCGTCGGTGATCGCTGTGCCGAATTCGATAAGACCTTCTTTGAGTGGGTAGCCCACTGTTGTGAGACCTTCGTTGACGATGACTTCAGTCTTGCCATCTTCCCGTTCGATATCCACTACGTCCCCCTACAGAGATACAAGAAATTATGCTTTAAAAGGTTTGGCGAACATGGCTCTCGGTCCAAGTCGCTGCGTTTGCAAGACGCCTTGTCCGCAATGCATATGCGCCTTCCCCCTCTCCCTTTTTTTAACTATTCATGCTTTATTTAATTAGTCTTGCGGTTCTTGGTGTTCCTTTTTTTGTTGTTGTTGCAGAGAGACTGTGAAGTTACTGGATGTTCACCAGATTTGTGAGCTGCTAAACGCACCGTTCGGCACTCGTCGTCAGAAGAAGTGCGTCTTTGCCAGGTTTCTAGCATACATACGTCCCCCGATTTCAAGAGTTTTGCTGCGACATTTGTCCTATGTAATCAGTGCCATATGGCCAGGCAAATAGAGCGCGAGCTTCGAATACTGTCCAGAAACCCACTCAAATGTTGTACAACACAGAACTGTTTAAGTTTATATTTACTTTTTATTTTATTTTGCCCCAGTAGATTCCGGAGATAGCCTTCGTTGGCGCTAGACTTTTTTTCAAGCAGAGTGTGCATGTTTTTTTTTTCTTTTTTTTTTCTTTTCTTTTTTTTTATAAATGAGTTTCAGAAAGTGCGCCTCTGCTGATCATGGTCGTAAAGCGGAGCGTATACGGCTTTCTCAGGTTGCTGTAGGCACAGCTTCCTCGCGTTTGCCACAGTCCATGTTGGAAGCACCAACCTTAATGGGGATGTTGGTTGTCCTCTCGGGGGCGTCCACGTTGTACCAGACGTAGAGAACGCTGCGGCTTTGCGCCACTACTACGTCGCTGTCAGGTACCCACTGCAAAACAACGACATATGCTCATTTCGCAGTAGCTGGTTTTTTTTAATCAGTGACAGTTTTTGACAGCTTCCCAATATGCGTCACGATCATGATTGTGGCGCATTTGTTTCCCCTCCATGCTTTTGCTAGCGCTGCTGTAATAAACCATTTGGTTGTTAGTCAGCGTTTTTGTGTGTCTATCTCTTCTCTCCCTTCCCGTCTTTCAGTGCTATTTCGTCATCATCATCATCATCAGCCTGACTATACCCACTGCAGGGCGAAGGCCTCTCCCATATTTCTCCACTTAACCCGATTCTGTGCTAGCTGCATCCACTTGACCCCTGCGAACTACTTAACCTCATCCGCCCACCTAACTTTCTGCCGCCCCCTGCTACGCTTTCCTTCCCTTGGAATCCAGTTTGTTACCCTCAGCGACCATCGGTTATCCTCTCTTCGCACTACATGTCCTGCCCATGCCCATTTCTTCTTCTTGATTTCCACCAGAATGTCAGTGGCTTGAGTTATTTATCTGACGCACTCTGCACGCTTCCTATCTCTTAATGTTACCCCTACCATTTTTCGTTCCATAGCCCTCTGGGTTGTCCTCAACTTATACTGCCCAACATAAACCAACTATTCCGACTCATTTCTAAACTTCAGCCATACTAAAGAAGCACGATTATGCCTAATAATAATTTTTTTTTTATTATCCTAAGCTGGTTCCTGCCACGAAAAATCAGCTGCAGTGTCCTTTAGTGAAGTGTTCTGCCGTGTAAGAGAAGAAAAATGACAGCACTGGAGACCACCCCATAGGCGCACCATGCAGCTTGGTGACGTATACATCGCTTTTTCTTGGTTTTAAAAGCGATTCTTAGTTACAAACACTAAATTACCTCCAAGTACTGTCCTGTAGGGATTTCATATGTAGCCGTCACCACTATATTCCCGGAAACAACCCTGGACGCGACGGTAGAAGAAAAGTTTAAAAGTGTCCACGTTTGCCGTGCCTCAAGGGATCACTTGTCCGTGCGCGCCAAGCTCTTCTCCAGCTGGTAATAAAAAAGCCTGAAATGTGACAGTCTCGCAATAACTTTTGTCTTGACAGTGTCTCTGTAGCTATAAGTAGTACACGCTTTTGGGATTTTTCTTCCACATTTGAGCGAGAAACAGCCACAACCAGGGACTGTGACGTAGTGATGAACGGAAGTTACTGCCTGCCCTGTCATCTTTGCGCCGCTATCTTTGGCTTCAACTGTCACTCTAGTTTGCTGAATTCTGTAAGACTGCTCTGACTCCAACGTGCACTAAGTTCTTGTTTCCATTTGATCTTTCTGACTGCTTCATTTTGTCCCTTTACATTCCTTTTAATTTTGAGCTTAATTGTAAGCTTCCATAACACCATCATTCATCGCGTTGAGCGAGAAGTTAATAGCAACAAAATTGGCTCCCACTTCCTTTCGTGACTTACAAAATGAACACCTGTGATGGTGTATTTTTTTTTTTTACCAAGATATTGATTTGTTGCTAAATGCGCGCCTAGAATCACCTTAGCCGATAAGTCGGCCTCACCGCATTGTGATAGCGTCGCGCCCGGCAGCCAAAGCTACGTTTTCTTTCAGCAGCACCAACCTGAACGAAAGTGCAGTTGCTGAGAAGCGTCACTTTGTCTTGAGTCGCAATGTCGAAAAGGCTTAGCTGAAAGAGAATAAGGAATTTCCTTGAAGAAGCGTTATAAAAAAGGCACACAACATGTCAATATTCAATCAATTCACTGCCAAACTCTTGATGCGCTAACACAAGCGCCAGTACGGCCCAATTACTGGCTCATATGGCGCAATCAGAGCGTCCATGTAAGAGCATTCAACGTTCGTCACGTTAGGAGTTCTTTCTTTCTGAAATGCGTTAGCATTAGGGGCCTCACCACGAAGAAAAGACGGCGTCCGGCGGCGTAGTGTAATGTACATAAAAAGGGCCACCTGCCATGGCAGGTGACAAAGTGGAGGGAGGTAGATCTTCTTCTCCACTCGTAGGGAAAGATAGCAAGGAGAGTCCGGTAGGTGGCTGCCACGAGAACCCCCCCCCCCCCTCTCCTAAATGACTATACAGTTGGCAACGATTAAGATGCAAAAATGAAAATGATGAATAATTACTCAGTAAATATGAAAATAACGAAGAATGATGCAGCAAAGAGGTAAGTGAAGTTACTCAGCAGTTTCCTCAGCAAAGAGCCGTTGATGATCAAAGATATGCATGAGCATACGTAACGACGAAAATTAGGTTTAACTCTGCTATACCTAATGATACGGGCGAAGGCTATGTTTAGCATGAAGCACTTGTGGTTAGACTTGGCGAATATTATTTTTATTCAATAATATGCAAATCTTGGTGAAGGGTGCTGCCATATTAGGCAGCTGGGCTGTTATCATAGCACAGGAACGTGTTGACGACTTCCCCCCTAAAGGGAAGCTGAAGCGTTTTTCGAAGAAAAAAAAGAAGAGTTATGTGCGGCATTTTATAGTTTTTTGTCCGCTGAACAAGACTATCAAACTTTAAAAGGCAGAAAGGAGCGCAAATGGCAGTTTTTACAAGAAAACGAGCACCAGCGGGACCGCCCTCCGAGCAAACGCCATCATGACGTTGAAGTTTGGGTATGCCATGCCGGCGCCGGCGGTGTTTCTGCGTGCGCGTTGATTCAGGGGACTTGAGAGCTCGATTTAAAATGTTACTGATTATTCGAAGAATGTAAAACACCTCGAACACTTACCGTACGCGTTCGAGCAACCAGCAGTTAAAAAAAAAGCTGGCAGAGGTTTAGCTTGGTTAAGCCCGGTAGGTTGCGAAAGCATCCTTAGCAGTAGGCGGCATCGTAGTCATGCGCACCGCCGTCTCTCACGGACGGCGCGAGTCGGTCGCAGCTGTATAACGTCACAACACCTGTGGCGCTCCTGGCAGAGAGAGCGGGAGTTAGGCCGCCGTTCATGCCGTCTCTCACGGACGGCGCGAGTTGATCGCCCAGCTTTGAGGCGTGACATCATAACACCTGTGCCGCTCCTGGCGGAAAGAGCGGGAGTTAGGCCGCCGTTCATGCGCACCGCCGTCTCTCACGGACGGCGCGAGTTGATCGCCCAGCTTTGAGGCGTGACGTCATAACACCAGTGCCGCTCCTGGCGGAGAGAGCGGGAGTTAGGCCGCCGTTCATGCGCACCGCCATCTCTCACGGACGGCGCGAGTTGGTTGCCCAGCTTTGAGGCGTGACGTCACACAGAGGTCATGCGAAAGGTCATTTCATGTGCACCGCCGTCGCACCGCAAAGGCTTGAAAGTGCTTTCGCAATAAAAAAAAAAAAAAACGCGGCTCTACGAAAGACATTGCTGAGTACGTCGACAGCGAAAGCAAAGTCAGCAGATTCGCGCGAGTCGAAAAGTGCAAGAGCTGGCCCGCTTTAACAACTGCCCTTTACACGCTAAAGCTTGTGTCAGTAGCAACAAAAGGAATAGGCATTACATATGATGAAATCCTAGTCGACTGCGAGTTTATACAACCTTCGAGTATCGCCCAACGGCGCAACGGCAAACGCACGCGTACTGCAGCTGCTGCCCGTCCTATCTTTGAAGCTATAGTTTGAGCGGTGCGCTGTTCAACGCATCGCCGAAAATGGTCCGGCTTCAGCCGCATCATGAAATCAGTCATATTCGCAGCACCTGCAGAGCAGGATGAAGCGAGCTTACCGGAACGGTGCCGTATAGTGAGCGCAGCGGACGGGTGCTCTGGACGAGCGCACTCACTGGTCGTCGCTAGGCTTACTTCGCTTAGGCGCCACAGCAGACGGCGCTTGGAAATTGAGCAGCGCTGTAGTAAACAGGCTACTCGTAGAACTTCCTATTGTAAACCACTTTCTTATATAAAGATATCATTTATCACGGCGCCACCTCAGAAGATGAGCTAATGTATACGTACAAGAAAGTCGGATGAGCAGCGACGGCACCGTCGACTGCCGCTACACAGCTGTGAAGAGAAACTTGCTTGTATCGCAGTTATCCTACAAGCATCTCGGTACGGGTCAGCGAGCCTCAACAAGGGTTAATTTTTGACATTCCATTATCCCTGGACTTATTATTTAAGACAATAAATTTGAGCACGCTTTCTTGACGCTAGCGCAAGGGATCCGGAGCTTGCGGAAGGCGCGACCGGCGTGGTGTGTGGAGGCAGTGCTGCGTTCGGACGATGCTTGAGCGCGCTGTTGCCGCGCGAGCAGCACGGCAATCCAGACACTGCGTTATAAATGACTATTGCAAATGCAGCTTCATTCTACCGATCATATTCATTTCGTTTGCTGTACCTAATCGGTAATTGTTGGCGTGGCCGAGAAGGGCAGCGAGCTGTGTAACAACAGTGAGCTTTAATTCGGTATTCTCGGTTAAGTGTAACGACGGTGAAGCCAGCCGTGCAGCAGTGGCATTAACCTAATTAGGTGCGGGAACAATGACAGAACGGCCGCAGACTTGAGTTGTGCTGATCTAATCGAAATTCCAAAATGGCCGCAATCGCTGCCAAGATTCGATTATCGTCACCGCCATGCAAATCATCAGTGCAAAACACAGCTGATTCCAAAGGCAATATTTTTTTTCCTTTTTATGACGGAGACCCACAGCGCCGAAACCTGGACCACCAAAGTTGGCACAACGGAAAGCCGGGCTGATAGCCGCCAGTTGCTTCACGCACTCACAGGAATGCTTGTTTTCTAATGACACAAGAAAACAATGTTTAAACATTGAACGACGTTTATTTTACAACTGAGAAAAAGGGGCTCACTAGTCGGAGGGCGTCGAACAGAGCGGAGCACCACTCCGCAACAGCTGCGTATCTGCTGGTTGACCTCATGGGATCTTTGAACACGCGGAACTTTCAGCACAGAATTATAGAACTGGAGAAAACAAACGGCACCAGCAGCAGACTTCGCTGATCCGTAGATTCCTAAAGCGCGGGACGGAGCGAAGCAAGCGTGAAAACGCGCGGCCGGCATTCCCAAATTGACGTCACAGCCGCCTGTTCCAAGGTAGCCTGTTCCTCAGATCGACGCCCCGCCTCCGCCGCTCTCGGAAGCGACGAGGGCGTGACCGCGGCGCGTTTTTAACAAGCGATTTCTGTTCTTCTTATCAACACAATTGAAAAAAAGAAAAAAAAAATGGCACACATGATTAACAAATACCCTTCTTTTCAACCACCGAATTTCAAGGAATTTGAAAACCGTTTCAGCTTCCCTTTAATAGCCCAGTCAAACCGGTTTCTCCAAGGGTCGTAAAATGGTCTATTTAACCGAATGTTCTAAGCAACTGGAGAACGAGAGTAGGGCTAGTCACGTGGTCTGGCGATCACGCGGCCTTGGCGAGGCAGCAAAAGGTAGCGCACGCTCACGTAACGTACATGCGCAGTCGCTCCTCGTGGTTTCAAGGTCACTAGTTACGATAGCTATCGCTTGCGTAGGAACGGAAGCAAAACTAGTAATAAGCGACAGCAAAACTGTCATCCAAAATTTAGCAAGGGGAGAATCTCTCCCGCTGCGGCCGAAATGCTAAGCCAGAGGGAGTTGAACAAGAAGATGCACATAATTTGGACACCGGCGCACGCAACCGTCACCGGGAACGAAACGGCCCACGAGTTGGCTCGAGATCTGTAGCACCGAGCGAGTAAGGAGTACTACAATGACCGAGGCGGGGGGGGGGCGGGGGGGTAATATATAGATCAATTACGCAGCATTATAGAATTATAGATTGAACCCCCTACCCCTCCATCAGACGCCAAACTAGATAATTGCACACCTACACGTACCCGCGCCCGGTTATGGCGAGCCAAATGTTCCTTGAGGCCAAGGGATAATCAAACAAGCCCTGTGATGAGAGAAGGACCCTCGATTCCATAATTTGGGAATGTCCGCACTCCACCGGGGAAGCGCAAAACATAGATAGTAGAGAAACCTGGAAGAACTTGCTGCGTAGGTCTGACCCTGAGCTACAGCTCCTAACCATCCGACTGGCGGAAGAGGTCGCCGGTACTATAAAGGAGGTGGCGCAGTGTCTCGCAGGTCCCGTAGGCTTGGGAGCCACGAAAGGTCAGGAGGGAGCAGCCATTTTCTGAGGGAAATAAATGTTTTTCCACTCCATTCGAGAGGATGGCTTTTGCCTTAATATAAAAATATACGAAGCATAAGAAGACAAATTAAAAGCAAATAGAATTGATGCCAATGTATTGTCATCGGATAGTGATAATTAAGCGCCCTGGTCATTTCTGAAGCTAGGTCCTCCCTCAGTGTCGCTGCAAACACCTATATGTAGTTCACTGGCACGCATGAGTTTCCACGTAATAACTGTAGTTATTACGTGGAAACTCACGCGCTGTGATCTTAGCGCATGACCACCAGTCGCTATTTGGAGCAGGAATAAAATATGCGGGCTATCGCGCTCCGCCGGCCTAGAAGAAAGCGGGCAGCGATAGTAAAACAGTGTAGCGAGTAAAACTCAGCGTAGACGGCATACGGCTGGGTAACTTATAGATGTGGCACATACACGGACGATGTCAAGCCGCCTAGTGGCGGTGGCCTACGATACTCCGATGAGCACAAGCTGCACAACGACGTCTTTGGGGACTAGAGGCTGAGCGTTCACAAACACGTCAACCACGAGCAACACGTGCCACTGTTGCAACACCACTGCTGACAGGCGTGCCCTTCCGAATGCTTTGTTGTCGCACTGTCATGCCGCAGCCAACGATGATAGGGGAGTTCTATCACGTGACCGCGGCTTCGTTGAACGCCGACACATGTGCGTCGCTCCTCTTCAAGCGCCTACACCATGGAAGCCGCGATGCTCCGGACTCGCGGGACCCGTAGACAGTGAGTACAGATCACGAGTGGGCAATTCACGGAAGAATGCAAAACCACGAAGACTTAGACCGATGCGCGTTAGATTACGAGATAGTTTCTTTCACTTACGTTGCATGAAGTGACTGCTCTTTGCAGGTTAGAACGAATCACCTCGAATCATCTCCAGGAGACAAAACTGTATTTTTGCCTTCTTGTTCTATTAGCTTGCTTGTGTATCATTTTAGCTCGCAAAGTTAGTTGATTGGTGAAAACTGGCAATAGTAAAATATTCCAAGTGGTATTTTAGATCCAGCGATAATGTGGTGCGCAGTTATCCGTGCCTCTTTTACCTTTCGCACATCTGCCCCATATCCGCCAAGAATGGCGTGCGCTAAGGGAGAAACTTGGAGTTGGAACACATTTTTTTGCTCGCTAACATAAAGGTAAGTGAAAAAAAAAAAAAAAAAAAAAAGCTTAGCGTTACGTATAGTGCCGCCGTGGCCCCACTGCGAGTCTTTAAAGGAACGACCCTGGAGCTAAATCCGACTGTTGTAGAGGACGAAATCCGAACCAAGGACTGGACTCGGTGGGCAAAAGGGCAAAAGTTGAATTCGTTTAAGGAGACTGCTCTGGCCTATCAATGACCTTAATTTAAATTTGAGGCCAGCTACGGTTTTCTCCCGCAGCCGCAATGCTATACAGTTAGGAGGAATACCATTTTTTTTTTTTCGTGTCACTTTCTCCGCCTCGAAGATTTTCTCAGGAACGATTCAGTCAACGTTCACGTAGGATTACACTGTAAGGGACACACACCATATGGCTGCTATCTCAGAGTGTTCTGTCGTCATGATGTTTAGTGGCGCTTCTGTTGCGGTGCAGTGCCATCCGGCTGAAGGCAGCCCTTGGTGACTTACCCGCTGGCGCCTGTCCCTGAAGAGAAGCTTCTGACCCGTCTCGTTCAGCTCGAGCCAGTCGATTTTTGAGTCGTGCGGCACTTGGGCCAGCGTCATACCCGTCACCAGGTCCACTGCGGACAAACGGGGCCACCAAGGTCAGCGACAAAGCAGTTGCGCCACGCATATTGAAGTGAGCGTTAAGAAACTCTGGCATGACTAAGGTAAAACGTTTTACGTCGTCAGACTCCTGATCCCGTTACACTTTTCGCTACTACAAAAAGTAGCTGCTCCTTCATCCGGGCGCAAGTTTAGTGCTGTGATGATGAACTCCGCAAACTTGGCAACATGTTCTGTACAGTAGCCAGCGGCGAAACAAAACGCGACAAGTATATTCGCTGTATCCTGACGCCCCTGTTATCTGATTCGTTGAGAGGAAAAGGAAACAACCAAGTTCGTAGGATGCTCTTAGGCGCCTCAGGCTAATATTGCTCTAATTGAAATAAACATTCCATGAATATTGTTAGGAAGTGTATAGAAAACCGGATGTAGGGTGTTTAAGCGCAAAGACAAGGACAAGCGAGGCTACACACACACACACACACACACACACACACACACACACACACACACACACACACACACACACACACACACACACACACACACACACACACACACACACACACACACACACACACACACACACACACACACACACACGCACGCACGCACGCACGCACGCACGCACGCACGCACGCACGCACGCACGCACGCACGCACGCACGCACGCACGCACGCACACACACACACACACACACACACACACACACACACACACACACACACACACACACACACACACACACACACACACACACACACACACACACACACACACACACACACACACACACACACACACACACACACACACACACACACACACACACACACACAGGTTCTTGGAAAAAGTAAAGACAGGATGGCACGAATTAGCCTAGAGGCCTATCTTATTAGGCAACATGGCAGCGAGTGCATCTGTGAACCCTCTTTATCTATGTTCGCGGCTGAGATTGACTTTTTTCAACACAACTATCTGTTGACTCTCTGACAAGACTGTCTTTTCGTGTGTTATACACGCCAACTCGCGCATGCGCCTTGCTTTGCTGGCTTTTTTTTCCCCATTGATTCATTTGCTTTCTTCTTTCATTGTTATTCGCTTTGGTTTCATTTTCTCCCACCCTTCGAAGGTGTTGCCTTCCGCCAATAAAGTCAGTTGATAGTTTGCGCCTGTGTGTGTGTGTGGGGGGGGGGGGGGGGCATCAACTATACATCAACTTGAACTAGATACTCGCCCAACAGGAAGTTTTAATGATTTTAAAGAAAACCGGCGCGGGCTTAAGTGCCGTATTGCATTTCTCTATCAGCGTCCAGCACAAGCTGGTGTTGTCATATAGTCGACCAACTCTCGAACCGTGTCTTCAGGGATGTGAAATGGAGCCTCGGGATTTTGCCGTAACACGCCCCACTTTCATTAAGGTTCCTGACTGAGAAAAGACAAAAAAAAAAAAGACACAAGGCTAGAAACAACAACTGCATTCGAACGGTTTGCTTTTGACTCGTATGAAGTTCATTTATCAGCAGCAATTGCTACTGTCGTGGACGGATTCCTCGAACCGGGCTTTGTGAACGAATGCCGGGGACGACTCGTGTTTGTTTCGTGCGCGAGCGGAGCGCCCAGTGTTATGACCACGGGCGAACGCTAACCCAGCGCAGAGGGAGGCGAACGCGCGCACCGCTGTGCGCGCAGCCCCGTGGGGGGCGGTGGCATCGCTGGTCAAGTCCCTCGCTGGCCGCGGCCCACGCCTCGGAGCGGCGGCGGATCTTCGGAACGGCCGCGCGTCTTTCGAGAACCAAGCGGGGCTTGGAGCGCGGACACAGCCGTCGCGGGCAGCTGCGAGAACTCGGAGAGGAGGAAGTACAAAGACACGCGACTTGGAGCAAACAAGACTCCAAGAGATGCGACTCGGGTGCCGTGCAGCCTTTACTTCGCTTGTACATAATGTAAATAAACGTTGTTTGTGGATAGCAAGTTGTTGTATACGTGGTCCGGTGCAATCGGGAGGTGAAGAAGTAGAAGAAAACGAAAGAACCATCGTTTAGCGTAACTGCTACGTAGCAGATATTTATGTTTAAAAAATGTCATGTAAGTTGTACTTTGAGATAAAACTAACTAACGAAGACAGAAGAAAAGTGTTCTCCACCAGCATCGATTTTTGTGTGGCTTAACTTTGCGAACACTTTCTCAAACTAATAGAAGAAATGTACCTACCGACAAAAATGGTCTTCAGATCGATTAAGTATGCCAATTTCTTGTTGTCTGGTGCACCAGGGCGCCTACGCTCATTGAGACGCACGCTGTGAAAAATAAATAAACATGATTGAAAAAAAAAAAAAAAAAAACTCCACAAGAGCGTTTAGGTTACAGGCTTCCATGAAGCTTAGCTGGGCAACTTACCTTAGCAGATGTGGATTCATGAACTCCGTGCGCACCGAACCAAGAATCTCGTTGTGTCCGTACTCGACTAGCGACAGTTCGCCAGCATTGAAAATCATGCACACCTGCGAAATCAGATAATACACATAACTTTACAATGCCGTGTTGCAATCCAAACGGCTGGCCTGTTACAATGCATGACACGCAGCGTCTGGTCTTGTTGGTCTTTCAACTCCAAGAGAGAGGATAAAGGAGTGCTCGCTCATACTAATTTTCTCCGTTTCTTAATGAGCCTTCCCGTTCGCCTTGTGCGAGTACTCTAACGCGTGAATGTTCATCTGGAACGCACGTTTTCGGTCTCGAAGTAGAACTTCTCATTCCTCGACGTGCCCTCCCAGAAGACCTGCGAAGGAAAAGCGTCAGTGAGAGGGCGCCTGACAGCGCGAGGTGAGTGCTCGTCAGCCAGGCCAAACCTCGCAGAACTTGTCCTGCAGCAAGTCGCCTAGCAGCAGCGTGGCAGCAGTGTACGCCACCAGGTAGCGGTCCCTGCCCAGGATCTTGATGTCCTGGATCTCGTGGCCGTACTGAGACCTGAGCGTGCTCTTCGTCTTCGTCGCCAGGTTCACGATCAGGGCCTGCACGCAACGACAACAGATTGCTGGTGTCGACGTCATGCATGTTTTGATAGCGTCCTGATGTGCCTCTAACAATCAACTCTATACGGGGAGTTCCAAACACGCAGCCCGCGAGCCACTTGCGGCGCATAGAGAATTCGCGTAGGGTTCGTTGGTCGAAAAATAACCGGCCTTTATTCTATAGCGCTGGAGGCGCCGTGAAACTAACACCTAGGTTTTTTTACCGTCACTCTCCTACCTCTTCATTGCAGTTATTGGCGTGGCAGTTGTCCACCGTGTCTTACCTGTAAGTTAGGCACACTCCGGGCTGAAATCGAGGAATAGTAACCTCCGACTTTCGCACTGTGCTAGGATGTAAGCCGTTATTTTATATTTCATACGCCTGAGGCGACCGATGAACTCAAGCGGGCATAATGACGCGTGCGTCGTCTCTTCCCTTTCGCCTGCTCTTCCTTTCCGCGTTAATGGCCAACTCCAGGGAAACGTTCGCCCATATACGGTCCAGTGACGAGGTGAGTTTGAGACAACAATCTTCTTTTCCATCTGCGCCATACAGTGAGCCACTTAATCACTGCTCTCAGTCACCGTCTTTGGGGAAGAAAAAAAAAAAGAATAAGAAAAATGGCCTCATCTTGTAAGCCGCGCGTTTGTCCGCGAAACAGGACTGAAGGTTTCGGCCCTCGTGAACGCTGGTGCATGCGATTTTTAGAGGTTGGCTGATAAGAGCAAAACAATGTTCTTCCGCAGCATACTTACACTTCTTTCACTCAAATTTGAAAGGTGCTGATGCAAGAACTGACCTGGCTCGGTCCAACGAAGGTGATTTCAAATTTATTGTTGTAAAGCGTCTTGCGCAGGCTGCAGTCGTAACTCAAGATGGCGCCACAAAGTGTCCCCTGCAAGGAGGGACGTTTCGAAAAAATGGCGCTCGTTCTTGCGTTCGATGGCAGGAACAGGCGTGCTAAAACGTTTAAAGACGGCAAAAGTAATAAGTTGCATTGAAATGAAAGTCGAGAGCATGTGAATGTGCATCCATCTCTAAACATCTCTTAAAAAGCTCTGCATACTATTGTTTCTTTCCCGACTGTATATTTTGACCTGCTTTGTAAAAGCGAAGCAATACAAACAATCACACCTTTATTTCTAGATACAGTTGTAAACCTGTACGTATGGCATCCCGGTACGCAAAACCTTTTCGCGCCGGCCGAGTTCTGCAGCAGTCAGGAACGCCAGCCACCGGAAGGTCGCTCTTATGACGCGCAGAGCTGCACGCCTGATTGGCTGATTGGCCGGCACACTCGATCGAGGGTGTAAATTACCGCATTTACCTTATCAGCCCAAGCTCTAGCTCTGGACAGAGCGCGAAGTGTGAATCAAGTATCTGTTTTTTTTTTTTTTTTTTTTTTTTTTAAATAAGTGCAGCCCGACACGTGCGAAATGCACGACGACTCATATCACTCGAAAAGGAGTACCGCGACGGGCACATTTTTTTTTTTTCAATATTTTTAGCTTATGTCAAACAGCAGGAGCTTAAGTTTATTGGCATCGTTCCGAGGTAGCGATAGAACGTGACAGAGGGCAGGAGAAGATAAGTGATGTGACGTGATTTACTGAGTCAAGACCGCATTTCCTTCGAGAAACAAAGGAACAACACAATTTCTGGCTAGCATTACAGAAAGTAACAGAATCGGGACAAATAAATGGGATCAGAACTTAGGGCAGTACACAGGGCAGTAATCGAGAGTAGCTGTAAATTACAAGCGGGCTGCGATATCTCCTGTCTGAGAAGAGACCTGGCTACGATCCTTGAAGTAAGTGGTTGCCCCACACGAGCGTAGCAGACATCATCATGCGTAGTGACCACTAGTTGTGCGTACCACGGCGAGCCTGGATCCATCGCGCTTCCAGGCCAAACTGGATATGGTGTAGGCGTTGCGGAGTTCCTTCGGCTTCGCTTCGTCCCATGCCCGCTTGCTGCTGCTCCACGTGAACACCCGAACTCTGCACTTGCGCAACAAAAGATCACCCCACCACGCAGAGCTCTGAGTGCGCATTAGCGATCGCAACCTTTTCGCGATGCAGCTTTGCTATTCCTGCCCGGAGAAGAAATAAATGTCGGGTAGTTTATTATTATTATCAAGCATCATAAAAGAGAGAGTTCAGTATTGGGTATTGGGGGGTTAAACGTCCCAAAGCGACTCAGGCTATGAGAGACGCCGTAGTTTACGGCTCCGGAAATTTCAACCACCTGGGGTTCTTTAACGTGCACTGACATCGCACAGCACACGGGCGTCTTGCTTTCCGCTTCCATCGAGAAGCAGCTGCCGCAGCCGGGATTCGATCCCGCATACTTGGGCACAGTATGTCGAGCGCTCTGGCCACTGCACCATCGCGGTGGAAAAAGAGGGAGTTATTATACCGTGCATCTAATGCTGCTTATAACGCTACTGCTTCGGCAATACTTGAACAGTTTTTTCCCCCTCTTCTTTCTTCTCCCAATCACCTGTGGTGCAGTTCCTCTTGTGTACCTGTGCCTAATTCTTTTTATCAAAATCTTAGCCGATGAATTAATATGTCAATGTGCATCACTGTAGTACCTCCTTTCTACAGTTACTCTCTCCCATGAAGTGTACTAGACTCTTGCGTCTGTTTCACGATATTGTTGTGCCACAAAACAGGGTTTGTCCGTCTTGTTGGAGTGAAGTACGTGCACCCGGAAAAATGAACGTTATTATCTATTATTAGACTTCCTATAATATACGACAATAGTTTTCATTAGCATAACGAAATCCTTTTTTTTTATTAGTCATCTATACAGACCAGATGGCTTTTGCCTACATCATCCTGGAAACCTAATTGTTTTCACATATGTGCGAGTTTTGAGCTGGGTTCCTAAACCTTAGCACAGCACATTGAACGCGACCTCTCGTAGTCCGTGAAGCCTCTGTAGAGCCTTGATATCAGCGCAAAATATTCAGAAATGTCAATTACAGAGAGCCGTGAGTTTATGAGCTCGCGACAACAATGCCCTTCTCAACAACGTATAGGTTGGTCGAGCTGATATGTCCGGGTGAAGATCCAAACCTACTCTCAATCCATATCTCTTCGATACTTGTGAATACATGCATTGCGATTCTGTGAATTGCACTAAAAGCTGATGGTGTTTCATTCCGTATATTTATGCTCGAAGCGTATTCATAACGTTCGGCGAATCTCGCACTCCATCTACTGTTAGTAAAAAAAAAAAAAAGTGCACTGGTATACGTAGTACGAGAATATGCAACATGAAAATAAGAGCGAGCAACTAGTACTTCAGAACAGACGGAAAATCAACGCAATGAGAGGCGACTGCATGAAAGGAGGAAAATGAAAAACGAACAAAAGGTAAACAGTAACACCCTAAATGCTCCCGGTGGAAGAAAAGGGCATTACTGCATCCTAATGCACTCAAAAATAGCAAACAGGTGCTTAATATTAATAACAATCTCTGGTGGAAGAAAAGGGCATTACTGCATCATAATGCACTCAAATATAGCAAAGAGGTGCTTAATATTAATAACAATCTTAATTATATAAAAAAATTGAAAATATCAAATCCATTTTTAAAGTACCCATCCAGCCGCTAGCTTCATGTGTCCTCCACCTCCATGAATACGATATCCGCGTCAGCTAAGGATTTGACTGCAAGTATCAAAACGCTGATACCTTATCTCGCTTCCCGCTACAGGCTGACTTTGCCAGCCTCTCTGCATTGAATCCTCTGCGCCTTCGTGCACCATCAATGATATGCCTGATGATGAAAAAAAGGTGAGGATCAATGAATGGCCTTCTTGCTCGACTTCCTCCGGAATCTACCGAAATTACATCATCAGGAGCCCTTCGCCGCCAAGCTTCACGTATTGAGATTCGCGATAACCTCCTTTATCGGCGTAACTATAAATACAGTAGGCGGGAATGACTTCTCGTCATTTCTGCCCACCGCCTTGGAATTGGTTCAAACGGCCCTCTTCCAATCGCTGGGTTGTCGTCGCTGACCTCCCGACGCGGTATGCCGAAACCGACGTGCTTCCGGCTGCTACAGCCCGGCCATCTTCCTTTTGCAGCAATTCATTCTTCGACACAGTGCTCCCGGTGAACCACTCAGAGATAGGACGCAGCGTCTTCTTGCATGACGTCGTGAAAACCTTGCTCAAAATATTTCATCTGACTTGAACCACCTAGCACCTGTAGGCATTAATTGAACAATTTATTCGCACCCTAGGCGACGTGTTCTCCAAGTACGTATGTTCCAACTGTACGAACTGGGACAGTGTCCTTCCTTATAAGTATAACATAAACCTATAACACTGCAATGTAATACACAGTGGGTTTCTCTCAGTTCTTGTTGCTCGTTGGCCAGCGTCCATCAGCGTACATGGGTACTGCCTTCCCCTGACGTTCTGAAGCAGTGATTTGTACAACTGGTATGAAGCTGCCCAGCACGCCGAAGATCGGCACCAGACCGTCCGGTAGCTCACGACAGTGGTACCAAAAACATCTCCATGACGAATCAGCTTGCACCGACTTTTTTTCCCGGCTCACTCGTGTGCTATGGATTCGCTCCGGTATACCTCCGGCCTGTCAAATAACTACTCTCCAAGTAACATGGCCCCTACCACATCATCGAGCAGACTTCATCAGTGAAATGAATTTGTGAGCCGCTCACGCCATCTCCCGATCTCCGCCGACGCGGCCGCGACACAGTGCATGTACAGCGACTTAAGCCGTAGCGATTGTGGCTCTGGACTAAGGGCCCACTTATGTCTTTTTTTTTTCAGTTTACTCACTCGCTCACTCACTCTCTCACTCACTCACTCTGGACTAAGAGTCCACTTATGTCATTTTTCTTTTCAAAGTTTACTCACTCTCACTCACTCACTCACTCACTCACTCACTCTGGACTAAGGGCCCACATATGTCATCTTTCTTTTCAAAGTTTACTCACTCACTCACTCACTCACTCACTCACTCACTCACTCACTCACTCACTCACTCACTCACTCACTCACTCACTCACTCACTCACTCACTCACTCAGCCGTAACGATAGGCCATCTCTTCGTCCCCATGTGTCTCCAGGATGGCTCCTTTTCTCCTCAGAGGCCATTGTGACGAAGTAAGCATTTCCGGTATCCGCAATGTCATTACTCAGAGCCAGAACCTCCTCAACATGGCTGGCCATGGACAGCTTGCACCACTGCTCCCGTCGACCTCAGCGTCGCCGAATAAACCTACCGCTACGCATACTTTTTTGTTCGCCACGCTAATTTAATGCCACGCTAATTTAGTATCCCGCATTTTGCTTTGATTAATATTTTTTCAAATATTTATCCCGTGCATCTTCAGTTCCATAAGGCTGACATCAAACTACGCAAAGGCTTCAGGAGAATTTTCTCACTAAGAAGCAAGGCTGTATTTCTCCCGGGAAATAAACCAGCATAAAACTTGCTAACGCATTTTCGTTCAAATCACATAACGTGTGCACATTTACAGCATGATGCATACCAGTGCAACACAACAAAGGACACGATGAAGACAAGTAGACACACTAGCGCTATGGAGACTACCGAGATGGCTAGGCTGCATGATACCTGTGGTAATGCGCCGTCGATCTCCCTGACAAAGGCAGATATTGCGCTATTTGACGAAACGACTCACCAAATAATTCTTTCACCATCAAATTTTCTCAAGGTATTCCTATTTTTTCCCTAATGTATTGTATACGGTAGCATGATAATGTACAGTTTATTAAAAAAGAAGCTTAGCAACCATGTTTTTTTTTTTTTGAATTAAGGAAAAGAGGATATCGTCATTGTTTTCATCGTCACTAGGGTCAACAGCAGTTGTCTTTTCACTATATAGTAAGAACTGGCTTGTTTTATTTCTAATACGAATCTTATTCACGTGGGTCGGATTGGATAAACTCTTTGTATTGCATTATTGGCCTATATGCGTAGTAATGTGGTACCCATGTAGGCCTTAGAATGAAGCCGACAAAAAAAAAAAAAAAATAGGCGAGGAGGGGGAGAGTGCAATTTTAATGCAGAGTTGGACATGTAGTCTCCGGAGTTCTTCTGCTTTTATTCATAATATCAATTGCTGTACAAAATTAAGAGTAAAATACAGCCTTCATACGTCAAAATTCTGGCTTGGCTATATATCCCAGGATTACTGCTAAATGTATATTTACTTTTAGTTACGGTTTAATTTAATGATTCTTTTTTTTTTTTTTTGAGGTCCAGCGACCGACCTCTACCTCACAATTTGAGTTTGAGGTGAGGTTGAGTGAGGTCACCAGTAGTCACCTGAAAAGTGAGGTGAGGTCGCCAGGGGGACCTCAACCTCAATTGCTGAGGTCAAGTGAGGTCGCCAAATATTTTTTGAGTTTGATGTGAGGTTGAGGTTTTTGAGGTCAAACGTCCACCTCTGGCACTGACCCTTGAGGAAGTGGACAGTTTTCTCGAACTTTTCGTGAACTGGACCAGCATGACGTCTGCACTTTTTTTTTTTAAACGAACGGCGTCGTGCAGAGAGCGCCATGTTGCACCGCTGAAATGAATGGCAAAATGCAGCACCCCAAGAACCGGTTCATGTAGTTTAGTTGAATCGAATGGAACTGTGGTGCTGACCGACCTACTTGAAAAACAGCGGACGGAGCGGTAATAATGGTGGCGCACTCGCCTGTCGTAGCTGCCGACGGCCACAGCGTGCCCACCAGGGCTGCACCCGGCGACGGCGAACTCGCGCTCGTCCGGCTGCCGGCTGAAGTCGAACTGCTGCTGCACGCGTCCCTCACGGGGTGCGTAGAAGACGATGCGCTTGTCGCAGCCGGCCGCCATGATGGACTGCTCCGTCCAGCACAGCGCGTACGGGGGGCACGGGTGCGTCAGCACCTTGCCCTGCGAAGGACCATGTGAGCGTAGCGCATTTAAAGAAGCGCAGAAGCATCCACGATGACTGCGCTGCAGGAGGAAAACTGCGGAACACGGCTCGCTTGAAGATTTTGGAGCGTTAGCTCTTCTCAGCTGGTTCTTAATTTTATAGAAGTCGACAATACACACAGCAGGGGTGACGGCGAAGAAGAAGCACCAGACACGCTTCTCCGCCGTCGCCGATAGTCCGCGCACGCGTCTTTTGCATGACCACTTCGCGTAGTGGTTCGTTGTCGGTCTGGCTTAGCTGCTCGGTCTGATTTTGCCCTCTTCGCCGTCAGTAAATAATATTTTCAGTGCCTTACCTCTTCCTAGCTGCTTGACAGCGCGACATTTGCAGATATCATCGTCGAACGAGCTTATACATCTAGGCAGTACGCTAGTCAGTCTCTGAGGCATGCCGCGAGTGTCGATCACGATCTCTTCGCGATCGCTTGTGCGAAAGTTGAGCGGCGGCTGAGCATGTACTATCGGAGACAAACGAGCGCAGGAAATGCAACCGGCGAGAGAGGCGTACAGGTGCGCTATGTGTCAACGAACGTCTGATTTAACTTTATATAGTCGAGTAGAACCCAGGAACCAAGCTGAAAATGGCCCTTAAAAGAGGCCCTTCAACCGGTGGCGTAAAACCGGTTCTCATGACGTAGCGAGATATTGCGGGGGATGGTATAGGTGCTAGGAGATCAGGCACGGATTAACCGCGACATCATGGTAACCTATCGACACCATTAGCTGGAAGGCCTCCGTTGAGGCTAATTTGCTGCTTCGCTCATAAGTTGTATTTGACCTCGGTACACCTAACATATGACAAGCTGTAATTTCACCTCTGCTAGTGTGGTCTCGAGATATCGACAGTGTATGGCCGTGGTGGGCGTTGTACAACACTTTCGGCGCGCCCGCCGGAGAAGACGGCCGCAAAGATCGAGAAGCTTCCCGAAGGAAGCGCGGCCGGTTACACGCTATAGACCACGGCGCCGCGCCTCCTCACCCACGTCGACACGGGTGCCAGGCCGTCCGGCGACAGACTACGGTGGAAACTACGAGAACCATCTGGAATGGGGGAGAAGGTAGCACAGCCACCAGCGTCTGCATCCCAATGCAAGGACCCGGCCTTCCTCTCTTATTGAGAACACGGGCGGTGACCGCAACGCCGTATCTGCTGCGGTGTTTGCGCACCCTCTCAGCTCACCCTCCCCATTTAGAAAATTTGGACATTGTTATTTAGGAGCGCACCACCGTGCCGCGATGGTTGGTTCTAGCTCAGACTTCGACAGTGGCAGCGGGCAGGCCCTGACTTTAGAGAAAGTCGTGATAAAAGAGCTGTGAGCTCAAGTGGAACTGCGCTTAATTTTGAGAAAGTCTTCATTGAAGGTGTGTAGTCACCTCTCTATTTGTAAACATGTTTCTGTATTGTTTTCGCGTTACTGTTCGTAAAGTCATTCGTCTATGGCGTCGAGTGCGTCGTCCTCTCTTTCCGTGTCAACTACACGTCGCCCGCCAAGTCAACGCATACCTGGTGAAGAATCAGGGCGCAGAAGGAAAAAATCGAACCTGATTTTACTTGCAGATAATAAATCTCTGAGCTTCGGCTGATGCTTCCGCGTCCTGGGGACCTTTGTCCCCTATAATACGTAAGAGCATCGGCCAGCAGCACACTTGGCAGCACATTCTGACCCCCCCCCCAGCGTAACCGCAACATCACAAAAAATATTTCTCAAACATTTTGAACCTTTTGCGGCACGAATCCAAGAAACGTTACCGCTGCACATCTGAGACGACAGATTAAGTGACACAATAGCTTCAGTGCATCCTTTTTCAGGTATGTCAAGCACATTCGAATGTGCTCTTTAAATGTGAAAAATTGCATATTTGCAGTTGGCATGAGTGATAGCGCCCGATAGATATATATGCGTCAAGGACTCGCGTGCACGTGACATCTTCATAAATCAAATGTAAATATATAAGCAGCAACCAGGGAACCCTGCTTCGGCTTCTTACCTGGACCTCACCGCTGTCGTCGTCAGTGAGAAAGTATCGAACCACGCTGCCATCCGCATGCCCGGAAAGGATGCCTTTGCCTGAGATACTGGAAAGTAAATAAATAAATATCTTCAATCTATAGCATTACAGTGAAACAAAATATACACATGCGCAAAATGAAAGGATTAAGATTTTCATTATGCAAGTTAAATAAAAGCTCCAAAATTAAAAAAAAAAGCTACGACCTTCATATTTATTTAACCCTTGGGACTGCACTGGGGGGCTACAGCGGATACCAGCTAAGATGCAGATTGCTTTAATTACTTCACTAATTATTTAAATACATTAATTAAACTTTTACTTTTTTTTCTGAGGGATGTAGTATTTGCAGAATAGGATTTCGTTCTCCAAACAGTATAGCCAAGAAAAAAAAAAATCTTAAATAAGTTATAGCACGCGTTAAAACGCCCACCGATGTTATCCTGATAGGCAGCTTCGCGCCGTAACACAGAGCGGGCCCGCCTGTGTGACGTACTTAGATCACTCCACCAAGAGATTTCATCACTCTGCAGGCATCACCTCATAGCCAGACGGGCTAGTGCGCTAGTGGCGGTTCGCTGTCAGTTTCGTTTTGACCGCGGCCTCGCTGATAGCCTCCGTGCCGATACACAATGCGCGCAGTCATTCCTCTCGCAATACGGCCAATATAGTCCCAGGGCTAAAATATACCTAAAGTCAGATACCTTGTTACAAAACAAATTTGGACAATCTAAAAAAAAAAAAAAAAAAGAAAAAAACGCATACTTGCATAGCTCTGTAAAGCGTGCTCTGCCACAATTAGAAAAATTGTAAGGTGAAGCAAGCTTTACGCTTTGCATAAACGCAGCGAAAAAAGAAAAAGAAAAAAGAAAGGAAGTAGCATTTAGACATAAAGTATTGTCAAAAAGGATAAATTTGAACTCTTATGAAATTAGGTACAATGCTGGCTTGTGAGTATTGTGCACAAGTGAGCGCCCAGCTGGCGTTGTCGGCAAGGTTATCATTTCAAGTGCGCGTCGTTGACTTTTTTTGGCAATCTTTACATTCCACTCGGTCACAAAGCTGAAAGTTGGACAAAAAATGCGCAGATTACAAAACGCAATGTTCCTTGCTATCGAATTTGTTGCAGCATAAATGGATTACAAAACAAACAAGAAGAAAGTAAAGCAAATTTAGCGGAAGTCCAAGGAATTCAATTTCACAAGAACCGAAGGGAAGCAATAATATTCAGTGGAATCTGAAAGCGTGCATAGCCTATTTAATAAACAGCTACAGTGAGCATAACGTGCAATACGACCGAGTAGACTGCGGCTCCGACTTAACGGTAATGAAAGTCCCGTGACGCACCGCAAAACGCATGCGCAGACTCTTCGGGGGGCACTACACTTTCGGCTGGCAGCCAAACGCGTGATTTCTCAGTGCTGCCGCTCTCGCATAACAACAACGAAAAGCAGAATTGACACTCGTTCGAACGCATCGTTACGGCATCAACGGGAGGCTATAAAGATTTCTGAACTTTTCGCTCTATGAAGAAGAGAAATTCGTGCCAGTGAGACCTTGAGTGCCACCTTCAAGCTGTTCCTCTGCCAGATGAGCCTATCAGGATAACTAGAAACGGCTGGGCGAGGTCGAAAGCGGGAACGATGCGGTCCAAAGATTTCAGTTCACCCGCCTATGAGGAGTATATATATATCTACTTCTCTGGAAACCCTACCTCATGGAGATTCACCTAAACGCACTAAACCGACAACCAGAGTACCTGTCGAATAATCGCCCGGATTAAATGAGAATTCCGAGTACACTGAGTCAAGGACCATATTCTCAAAGGATCCATTTTCCATGACATTTGCCCTGACTACGTTGGCTACGTTGACCGGATCTTTAGCTCATTGGCGAACCGGCTGCGATACCTCAACGCTGACAGCAATATGCAGCCAACAGTGAGGCCTAGTCGCCGATAAAGCAATGGTCCGGTCGCTTCTTACGGGAGCCTGAAAAGCAGTGGTACATACGTCACCAAACAACAGTGACTAATGTGACAAGGTCAAATAGTTTCGAAATCGAAAAGAGATAAGGATTCCTTATAAAGTTTACGGACGCTGCTAAAATACGCTCCTCCTAATGATTTCTACCATAATAGAGAAACCATTACCCACTCCCGGAACTAGTTCTATATACAACAAATGACAGCGCTGAATACTGCAGCCAATGCCGGAGGATGGACTAACAAGCGACACAGGCTGCAGTGTTGCACGTCCCATGCAAGTACAAGAACGTCCCAAAGTGCCGTACCCGTAAAATGCGTGAACGCGAATTGCTAAGCGAAACGAACTACCGGGTGAAGACTTCCAGATAGTTGTGAAACTCGCATCCCATCTTTAGGCGCCTTCCTTTTCATTTCGGCTACAAGAATAGGCTAAATAAATTGCGCGAGGAAAGTAATATTGCGCTGCTAACTGACCACAGCAACACGTAGTAGGTACGGGCAAACTGCAACGCGACACGTTCGATGCGTCGGCAGGCAGTCTCACCTGCTGACCACGGAGACGACGTAGGATTCTGTGCCGTACAACGTGGACGATTTGTTGGTTTTTACGTTGGCGCTCCGCACCTGCAAGCAAGGACGTGCTTGTTCAGTGTGCATCCGTGCCATTGTAGGAAAGAAAAAAATTAATAAACAGCTACCAGCAAGAATCTGCGAAGGTTAAACATGACAACGTGAACGAATTAAAGCGCGCAAATTAATTCGTGCTTATGAACAGCTTACTCCCACCAGCTGAAAACTTAAGCGAAGAGCCGTTGCCTCGAGTATGATGCCCTAGGGCCGCGGAGTTGTGCACTCCCACCGCGAGTGCCTCAACCCATCATTGCGTGTTTAGTTAGAAACACAATAATTGCGGAACATTGTTGAAACAGCCTGCGAATTACACGCCCCTCATACTGAATTGTTGAGGAACAGCACGAGATAGGGCGCAAAAACGCGCCTCAGCGATAAGCGTCGTCAGTCATGACCATGCGAAATCTCCGCTCACTTTTCCGTCCGCGAGTCCGAAGGCGATAGGACCGTGGTGGGGCCAAGCCATGCACGTGACGGAGCTTTGCTGGATGAACTTGTTGCATATGACTTTCTTTTCGCCCCTGAAATGACGATGCGGGAGAGCCACCGTGAAGGGGAATTGTTCGCGGCGTGCAGAGAACAGCGGGCAGCAATTTTATGATACGATTATTTGTGTGATACAAACTGTGAAGTCCATCTTTAAAACATCGCAAAAGAGCATAGCGAGAAGAAAGAAACGGGCAGCACCGCACACTTCTCTTTCTGTCCTCTTTTTTTTTTTTTTTTTTTTCTTTTTTTTTTTTTTATGCTGACTCAAAATGAGCACGTATAAATTGATATCTGTAAATTTGAGAATGTGCAGTTCGCATGGTGACCCGGCACTCCCTCAATACAAACTTGAGCAACGCGTTGTTCGGTGCCCATACCAGGATGCAGGGAGCGATTAAAAACACCTCGATACGATTCAACGGCGAGTAGAAGGTGCGAGTGCCTGAAATTTTTCTCTCGGGTCGTCAAGCGAAGTGAAGCACATACGGGGATGGTGCAAAGCATGGAGCGATGCAGTAAGAAGAAGTACAGTCACCAATCTTCGCCGATTTTGTACACGTAGATTATGTTGTCCGTTTGGGCCACAGCCAGCTTGGCCGAGTCCGGAGAAAAGCAGATGGCTTTGACCACGTAGCTCTTCTTCCCGTACTGCGAGTGAAAACGGCACGGAAGTTAAGACTGGCGCACAGACTCTGGGCGCTGGAACTGCTCCTCCTTTAAATATGATAGAGGATACTTTGTTACAGGAGACCAGTTAGAGGATACTTTGCAGTCTGTCGTCAAAAGACGGAGAGAATATACTATTTCCAATATTTTACAGGCCACAAGGTTTCCTGTAGGGCCACTATGGGGAGGACCCCTTAAAGTGCTGAGTTCTGGAAGGGTGACAGCGATGGTTTTCACCGAAAGGTTTAGAGCGCTGGCGATGCAAAGCGAGCAGCCATGGACTGCCCACAATCAATCTCGGCGGCCTGTCGGTATTGGAACAAACATCTTGAGGGCCAGCGCAAAACACAACGGACAGACTCCGGTCCCCATGAACTTTAACCAACTCACTTAATTCAGCGGGCTGCTCATTTTCATTTGAAATGAGCGCTTCACGGTGTTAAAACGGTCTTTCTACATGACAGAGACAAAAATTGCGGACCGGGGGGGGGGGGGGGGGGGGACACACACTAGGCTCTGTCTATATGGGTATGACACACACTTCCTTGCGGATCCTCGTTCATGTTCATTCACTTTGCTACTCGCTTAATCAGTAATGCCTTAATTTCAGCCTCTGTCATCCCTCACATACTCATTGGCATACAGTCGTATAAGATACCATGTTATGTGAGAGGCTACCCAACGTAGATACACCGTAAAATTTACAGAACTGCGCTTAAGTCTGCTTAAGATCGGAAATGGCGAAAGCCACCTAGCAGGGCTGTTTTCATTACCTGCATCGTCACTGTCACCTTCACCGTCATCACTACTATCATAATCATCAACCGAATACCCCGTCATTGCTGCTACTATCATTATCACTAACTGCAACTTTATTATCATTGCTACCATCGTCATTATCATTTTCAAAAACTGCACCGCGTCATTGTCATCGCTACTATATTATCCTCTAAGGAGAATTACGATCTTTTTCTCACGAGCCCGGCTTGGAGTAGTGGTTTGCGCGCTTGGCTGGAAATCGGAAGGATAGAGATTCGGTTCTCGGTGGAGACAAATTTTTTTCTGAAGTGTTAGTTCTTGTGGACATTTCCTCAGGTTATCCCATTTGGGCAAAATGTCTGTTAAGGCAAAACCATCGAGCCATCTGTCACCCCTAGAACACGTAAACAGCAAGCCTCGCCATTTGCGAAAATAAACCTCACGAACATCGCAACAGCAAAAAAGGAGTACTAATAACAATAAAAAAAATTAGGCAGAGAGAAACTTTTCTTACGCTTCATCCCGAATTTTCGCTACCCCACAAGGCCACAGGACGGTCGTGTGGAAAACGATCCAGATAACAAAGGTTAGTATTATTTCGTTCCTAAGCGCAAAGAAATCTGCCTGCGCCAAATACGGAGTAGGAAGTCGCTATTTCTTCGTACCGTGACCTGCAGAGTGGACAGATATAACGTCGCAATTCGATGCCGGATGAACCCTGCGTAATTTCGCCGTACCTAGTCGCAGTTGCGTGGAGCTGCCTTAATTCACACGATGAGAGCAGTGGATTTCGCGGGCAGTAAAATATTCTTATTAGTCTTGCGAGAAAAATAAGATACCGTGATTTTAGTTGACTGTATCTCATGTCAAGCCATGCTATAGAGGCAAACCAAAATGAAGCATTATGGTGTTGCAGCGCTGGAAGACAAGGACAAAAGGACATCAGCGCAGTTGTGTGTGTCCCTTGTCCTTTTGTCCTTGTCTGCCAGCGCTGCGAAGCAATAATGCTTGACAACCACCACCAACTAGCCCACCAACATATCCTACACAATGAAGCGTTTCTAGCTTTTATTGCAAAAGCAATACTACGCCAGGCCTAACCACTCGTCGCTATGTGCCATGTCCGTGTCCGTGGTCCCTCATAAAAAATCAGCCTGCCATGACGTTTGAATTCACGTTACCACTATGCCACGGGCAGGAGCTGCCCACTCGGGTCGCTCCTTTTATATGGGAGGGTGATATCAGAATCAACCTGCCAGAACCGTTTGCATTCTCGTTACCCCTACGACACGCAGGCACGTATGGGAATAATGTAGCAGGCAAACGAAGCTTCCGCCGTTGCTTTCGCAATTGAAATAGGGTAAACCAGAGCTAAACCAAAACTTTTTTTTTTCTTTCTTTTTTTCGAGACAGCCAAATCACTTTTTCTGAGAATTTCAGCTGCGGGCGGGCGGATGGTCGATGACTTGGTAAAGCGCCGCCAAGCCGCACGAACGCGCCTGCGTGACCAATTGGAGCACAGCACTATCTATCTCGTGATCCAAGGGTTTTGGAAGGCTGGATTCCGATCCTACCCTCCCATCTCAAAGGCGAAGCACGAGCTTGCAGTGCCTGTCAACTCAGTCATGCCCATGCAACCTGCCGGCTGCCACCTGCGAGAGCCATGCCCGTGATTTTTGCTCACTACGCCGACGCCGGATTTTCTGAGGAACGGGGCATTTTAACACTATTGCGTTAATGAGGGTGCCCTCACTCGATCGTTAACGCCCAGCCAAAGTTATATAAAACTTTCACGGAAGCTTTTGCTAAATAAACAAGAAAAAAATGAATCGTCCTTGTCCAGCCCTTGGGCGGATACTAACGAGTAAATATACCCCTATTACGAGTCTACTCCGCTTGGGGGATTCCACCACACATTTGGCTAGCGAAAGAGAACAGCGAGTCATCTGCGCAGGTAGCGCTTGATACAGTAATGCCAGCAGCACGTCACATAAGCAGCCGTGTTCTGCTATGGTATGGATTCTATGTGGCATCGCATATGGAGTTTAAAGACCCAAAGTGACTCAGGCTATGAAAGACGCCGCAGTGGAGGGTTCCAGAATCTTCGACCACCTGGGATTCTTTAACGTGCACAGACATCGCACAGTGAAAAGATGTCTTGCGCTCCGTCTCCGTCAAAACGTACCCGCCGCGGCCGGCATTCGATTCTGCATCCTCGGACCAGCGGTCAAGCGTTCTAACCACTTAGCCACAGCGGTGAGGCAAGAGCTGTGTTCTGCCAGCTGGCTTCTGACAGCTACACTTCCGGTACTTATCCTGAGGGGAAGCCGTACCGGGGATAACAAGTGATGCAAGAGGATTAAAGTCATCATAGACGCATAAAAATACTGCTCTCTAACCGGGTCAAGGTATATTCTAATTTCCGTGTGACGTCTTGAAAGCACCTTTCAATTCAAGCACCGAATCGCTCTCAGAAATCAACTCTAAGTGCAAAAACTAAATAGACTCAAGTTTCAGCCGCAAACTACGAGGTAAATATGCCTGGTCAATTAATGTGCCTCGTTCTGGCCAAGTGCTGCAGTTTTAAATGGAGATGCAGCGTAGTGAATTTAGTGTTGGAAAAAAAAAAAAAAAAAAAACGCTTTTGACGCAACTGAGACAGGCCAAACCGGTGAAGTACGATAGATCGAAATTAAGCGCTTGTGGTTGTTGCATTTTGAAGATTTTTCCACGATCTGTTCTCCAAAAAGTTTTTCGAGCCCGCCGCATAGGTTGGCGCGGCGTGCTCGAAAAATGCTCTGGAGCATTGCGTTACTCGCCGAGGTAAGTGGCTCGGTGGGGAACACATCTACTGGGCAGAAGGTCTCTGTGACATTCCTGGCCACGCTGCCCACGCAAAGATGCCCGTGGGCTGTTTGAGATGGGTGAACACTGAAGAGCCGCAGGTGGCTTAAATCACCTTAGCCCTTCACTATGACACTTGGTAGTCTGTATATATGAGGTGGGGGCAAGCTGAAGAGCCTCAGGCGGCCTAAATCAGTCCGGATCCCTCCGATACGACGCCTAATAGTCTGTGTGAGGTGCGAACACGCTGGAGAACCCCAGGAGGCCTAAATCAATCAGGTGCCCTTCACTACGGCGCTGATAGTTTGTATGAGGCGGGTTCACGCTGAAGATCCTCAGTTGACCTAAATCAGTCCGGATTACGGTGCCTGATAGTCTGTATGAGGTGGGTGCATCCTGAAGAGCATCAGGCGGCATAATTCAGTCCGAAGCCCTCCACTACGGCACCTGATAGTCTGTGGAGGTAGGTGCACGCTGAACCAAAGAGCCTCGGGTTATCTGAACAAGTCCGGAGCCCTCTACTACGGTGTCTGATCGTCTGCAGTGCTGGACAGAAATATAAACATCCGCTCATTAAAAATATACCAACGCTATTTTCTTAGTCAACGTGTGTGTAACAAAAACATTAGGATTATGAACACATTTCCGCAGCGTTCTCGGCGTTAATTCATAGGATGCATGTTGTACGAGATACGAGCGCTTTCCCATTCGGTGTCACAAACGGGGTCTTAGATTCCTTGAAGCTCAACAACCACTGCATCGGGTTCGCTGAATAGCCATGCACGTCTCGAGTGCATGCAGTGGGGAGGAGCGGGAAGCTGTGCCTGTACATACCTTTGAGTCAATCGGCTTGGTGGAGAACTTGTCGCGGCGCTCCCCCATCTCGTCGAAAAGCAGCACCACCCTGTCTGCCGTGCAGGCGGCCAGCTTGATGTTGTTAGGCGACCAGGCCATGGCCACCACCTTGGCCGCCCCATCCTGAACAAATTTCGCCAGGTTAATCGCTCCCCGAGCCTTCGCTCCATACAGCCAAGAGTACCACTATACAGTTTCATTTGAAGGCGATTACTTCAACATTAGCCTACTCGAACTAAAATGCTTCAACACAGTTTATTCCAGCAAGAACATTAAACAAAAGTACACGTGCTTGGCTAACCGTTTGGTACTCTCGTACTGACCACGTTATATTTATTGCAGGTAAAGTGACCCATGAAAAAAAAAAAAAACACACACACACACACACAAAAAAACGTAAGTTCTGTTCAGCCGAAACGAAAGCGGTAGCTTCCAAATCACGTTAGAGTGCACCTCGAATTTTGCAGCTGCTTTGCCATGCCGCTGCGCGAGCACGTGGAAAGAAAACTAGAGTCATGCGCATCGGGCAGACAACATTGTTTCGACGACAAGACGACAGCGTCGTCCTTTCCTACGGTGTTCACATTCGCCAACCTAGATGAGGGCCAGGGTAAAACATGTTACAAAAGCGTCTGTCCAGACAGAGTACCACACTCACTACAGCATGGTTGCACACTGAAATCTCCAGGACGAAGAACCGCCTCATTGATACGGACGATAATTGGGTCAATGCGGCACCCCTCAAGCGTGGCCCGCATGGAGCGTTTTTTGCACGCGAAAACGCGTCGCACGCCCGACGCCCGCGCCGGCGTCGACGATTTCACTCCCGCATGGTCAGCAGCCGAGCGGCGTTTTTTTTGCCGCCCAGTTGCGCGACGCACGCGCCCCCATCCGGCCGTGCGCAGAAGGTCGCGAACATCTTGTTTTCCCTGTCGCCGCAAGCTTTAAGTTGTGGTTTCCTCTCTTTCTTCTGGGTCAGGTGTGACAAGAAAACAGGCAAGGCATCACTTCCAACAGCTATGGATCTAAATGCAGAAGCCATAGCACAAGGGAGGTATCAGAGGTCCACTGGCAAGGCTAGCAGCTCATAAACAACCTCCGAGCTCAGCGTAAACACTCGTGGCCCCAGCGGACGGCCCACCTTCACCGAACTGTAACCTAAAAACCTAAAAAAAAAAGGAAATGCACGGTGCCCGATGCCCGGACCTTGCTGTCGTCGCCTCGTGCGCCCCGCGACTACGAAGGACTACATTGCTGCTCGGCCGTTTCGGCTGAGAAACCCGAAACCCTCGGTATGGGCCTAGTGCGCTGGTATGGAGGCGCCACTGCTCCGGAACAAGTAGCGCCACCTCCCGCCGGCGCACCCATATGTGGTATGTCTGCTCGTCGAAGAGAGGCGGCGGAGTGAACGCGAAGTCTACTCTTCTCGGCAGAAACCTTGTGAGAGGAAAACTTTTGTCGGTCATTTCCTGCCTCGTGTCACACGCGTACATAACAGACACATGTACCATGTGTGCGTGTTGAAAAATAAACCAAAAACAAAGCGAAGAAAGCCGCTACCCATTCATGCCGTCTGGGAGAAGGCCGCCGGCGCTTTGGGCGCAGCGCATCGTCGGCGCGCGAGCGCTTCTGCTGGCGGCTCTACGGTTTTTTTTTTTTTCTTTGAAGTAGGAATTCGGAACCCTAACAATATGGCACTTTGAAAGTAAAGACATAAATAAAACAAAAACTAAGTCAGTGTGCAATGCGCAGCACTGGCTTTTCTCCTCGGTGGCAGTGTATGCGGAAACGGCATGCTAGACCCCCCAGAAGCGACAGCCGAGAGCTGGGCTCCGTTGGTCAATAGAAAGGCTCTTAAAAAAAAAAAAAAATCATCACGTCTTCCCCAGGACGGGACGAGCAGGCTGTATATGGAGATGTACCCTAAGGCGTCGGGCCTTGCCTGCACCACGTGCTTTTTCGGCGCTCGGCAGTTCTACCGTAGTTTTTATTTTCTACTCAATGCGTCGAAATAAGTGGTGACGGATCAGTGCGCGGAAAAACAGCCATAGCTGAGCAAGCTCCACAGCGCGTGCTGTTCGGGGGATTTCGCGGGATCGGGAATGTTGAGACTTGATTTAAGAATAACTGCTTGGTGCGCGGTCAGAAACTGTACGAAGCCAGCACGTGCGTGGAGTGCGCGGGGAACTTCACAGTGCAGAAGGGCCCTTGGATATCTTCAGAAAATGCGCCCAACGAAATGAAAACCGCCTTCTACGACGTCAGCTTGGAGGTAAGTTTTATTCGGCCCTTTCGGCGTCTCTTCACCACATATGTAATTCATTTTTTTTTTGTATGTAGTTGTTGGCAAACCCACGCAATATCACGGATGCCAGTTGCATCTGCAAGGCCGGGTGCCACTGTTAACGATGCGACACATCGCTCTCGTATGATTTCCAAGGAAACCGCAAAAAAAAACTTGATTTTCGATTGCCTCCCGACGGTTTTTTTTTTTTATAACTATTATGACACCCATAAACACAACAGCAAATCGAGCTGTTAGTTTAAAAGGACGTTTTCTCTTTGCGGGGAGCCATGGACGTGTGTCAAGTCAGCAAGCGCGCACTCCTGCAATGTGCTTCGCTCTCCATGTCGTGCTTCTACGTCTTTTACGTCAGGCTAGGCTTCCCAAAAGCGAGCACCGAAAACAGCTGGAAACTATCATTAGGAAGTCGTTAGAAAAAAAAAAAAAAAAGCTCTCGTTGGGCAGGAAGGCTCCGCGCTCTCTACAACACAGGTTATGTCCGAAGACCTACCAGCGCTGGTTGTAGTTGTTACAACTTTTAGAGCTCGAGTTGGGTCCAGAAGTAAAAAAAAAAAAAAGACCCTTTTTTGTGTGTGTTTTTCGCGTGTTGCGCGCTCGATACAAACAAGCGATCGCTCGTGCGAACACTAGCTCGTGCATGCTTGAAAGAAACCTAGCGTCAAGTATGTACAAAAAAAAAAAAGAAAAGAAAAGTGGGAAATGCGCAGCCGAAACGAAAAGCAATGGGTGCGATATGAGATTCGAAATGACTAAGTAAGTACAGGCCCTTGTTTTAGTCGCTGTTTATTTTTTATTCTTACGGGGAACCAAAAAGAAATCGGAACACAGCGTCGGCGCTACCCACGGTTGCGGATCCAGACAGCCGCCTTTTACAGCGGCGCCTCCCAGACGGCGCCACATGTTCGGCCAAAGCTGCAGCGCACCAGGCCCATACCCTCGGCGCCGTCGGAGCGCCAAACCCCCGTCGTTCTTTCCGCTCTCGCGAGCTTCTCTCTCTCGGCCGGCGTGGGCGTGGCTCCAACCGGAATCACGTGGCGGCTGCTCCGGCTCTCATTGGCCCTCTGCCGCTGCCGACTTCCGGCGTCGGCGCGTCGTCGGCGTAAAGCGTGACCCGCATGGAGCGTTTTTCGGGCGATTCGCCGGCGTCGACGGCAGCGGAGCGTTTTTTTGCCGCCGGAGAGGACGATTTTGCCAAATCGTCGGGATCTGGCTGAACAGATAAAAACGCCGGCGACGCGCCGACGCCGGAAGTCGGCAGCGGGAGAGGGCCAATGAGAGCCGGAGCAGCCGTCACGTGATTCCGGTTGGAGCCACGCCCACGCCGGCCGAGAGAGAGAAGCTCGCCAGAGCGGAAAGAACGACGGGGGTTTGGCGCTCCGACGGCGCCGAGGGTTTCGGGTTTCTCGGCCAAAACGGCCGAGCAGCAATGTAGTCTTTCGGAGTCGCGGGGGCGCACGAGGCGACGACAGCAAGGTCCGGGCATCGGGCACCGTGCATTTCCTTTTTTTTTTTTTTAGGTTTTTAGGTTAGAGTTCGGTAAAGGTGGGCCGTCCGCTGGGGCCACGAGTGTTTACGCTGAGCTCGGAGGTTGTGTATGAGCTGCTAGCCTTGCCAGCGAACCTCTGATACCTCCCTTGTGCTATGGCTTCTGCATTTAGATCCATAGCTGTTGGAAGGGATGCCTGTGTCTGTTTTCTTGACGCACCTGACCCAGAAGAAAGAGAGGAAACCACAACTTGAAGCTTGCGGAGACAGGGAAAACAAGATGTTCGCGACCTTCTACGCACGGCCGGATGGGGGCGCGTGCGTCGCGCAACTGGGCGGCAAAAAAAACGCCGCTCGGCTGCTGACCATGCGGGAGTGAAATCGCCGGCGTGGGCGTCGGGCGTGCGACGCGTTTTCGCGTGCAAAAAACGCTCCATGCGGGCCACGCTTTAAGATCCCGACGATTTGGCAAAATCCTCCTCTCCGGCGGCAAAAAAAACGCTCCGCTGCCGTCGACGCCGGCGAATCGCCCGGAAAAACGCTCCATGCGGGTCACGCTTAACACTTCTGCGCATACCGTAAAAGGCAATGAAACGAAAATTTCAAAACAATGACCCCGGCCTTTGCTATATTTTCTGTCGGTAACCTCATTCCCTGTTACTCGAAAAGTGGGGACGGTACTGGGAAATAAGACGTGCTCCCAGCAGTTTCAAGGAAGCCGGCTAGTAATTTTTCAAAATAGCCTTTTTGAAGTACGACGACAGCTTTTGCGGCACAACTGCACCAGCGTTGACGGAGATCAGAAAACAGCGAAATAATGTTAACAAGTAAGCTGGCTAGCTAATTTCTGATAATTAACTTTTAAAACGTTACAGTCAGGTACCTAGTTCCGACCAATGATTTGTAGCTGCCCATTAATAACATCCATATCAGTTTTTACAATCTAAAAAGCAAGATTACCCGCGCCGCTGTGGTTCTACAAGTTTTTGTTACCTCGCCCCAAAAGACTCGCACTTTCGAAAAACCCACGCTCTAAGCGCTACCCCAGGCACCGTCAATATATGGCCCAACCATTGGCCCAACTACCCCGTCATCTTTTCAGTTCCGCCTGCGCCACGCGGCTGCTACTGTAGTGCTGCTGCGCCTTTGATTGACGGCGCTGGTGCGGTCGACTTTCTGCGCTCAAGAACCGTTTTCTCCTCCTCCCCGCATCTACTGTAGGCACTGTTGCTTCGCATCGCCTGTAGCATCACACTGCTTATCGGCGGTTGTAGGGTGCCTCGCTACGAGGCTCCATCTCTCGTCTGAAACGACAAGCGCTTGCCCTGAAGCATGGCCTCCGAGATCACCTCCGCGCGCACACGCGCGCGAGGGTGATCTCGGAGGCCATGCCTGAAGGTACGGCAGCGGCACGGCGACTGTTCGCCTGCTGGGGGAGAAGCGCGCGGCGGCGAACCGGCAATCCGACCAGAGACATGTGCGCAGGCGTGCGGCGCTCCGATTGGTCCAGCTGCAGACAACTCTTGGCGGTTCACTGACTGGCCGTCCGTTCGAAAGACGAGCGTCGGCCCTCTGTTGTTATGACCCGATACATAGCGAAATACGGGTTTAGATAGCTAAAATATGTGCTGCCATTAAGACGGAAAAAGAAAGGTATTATATGAAAGAAAACGACCAATAGAAAACGTAATAAAACAATGAGGAAATTGGCGGCGCCTGAAACAAGATAAAACTCGAAATTCAATAAAACACCCAATATAGGGGGAAATATAGTGATGATGTAAAAAAAAAAAAAGAAGAACGGCAACATAAAAATTAAATATAATAAAGTTGAGCCCCAAAGTATCGAGCGTGCATATTTCCTGATATCGGCTGTATGATGTCGAACATGGAGAGTATCCCTGTGAAAATTCTGTGAAAAAAAAAAATGAAAAAATAAGGGAAAGTCGCATTGTATACCAAACTACAATTTCGTTCCCGTTCAATATTTCGAATTGGGTGCCACGGCCCTGCAAGTGGCGCTTCTCCTAGTGGCGCGTTCTGATCACACTGCACGCGTGGAGACGAACTGACCGCGCAGCTTCGATAACCTGTTGGTAGCGCAAGCGCTGTTAAAATGTGTGACGAGGTGAACTTGAGGTGGGCGTGGGGGTTTTCTCAGCCACAGCACTGCCATGCTGTCTCTTTTCTTTTTCTTTTGCCAGAGACATCACGTAGCGTCTTACGCAGCCGAAGCCCGAAGACGTTGATCAAATAAATATTACTTTAATTAGAGATTTTTCTACTCATAGAATAGGCAGTGTATAGTTCAAGAACCCCCGGTGGTCGAAATTTCCGGAGCCCTCCACTACGGCGTTTCTCATAATCTTGGTCGCTTTGGGACGTTAAACCCCACAAACCAAAATGATGCCCCGCCGGGGTGGTGCAGTGGTAAAACGCCCGACTACTGTGCCGGAGTTCCCGGGTTCGAACCCGACCCCGGCGGCTGCGTTTCGATGGAGGCGAAACGAAGCGGCGTCCGCTGTGCGATGTCAGCGCACGTTAAAGATCCCCAGATGGTCGAAATTACTCCGTAGCCCTCCACCACGACTCCCCTTTCTCTCTTTCCACCTTCACTCCCACCTTCATCCCTTCCCTTACGGCGCGGTTCAGGTGTCCACATAGCAAGTGTGACAGATACTGCGCCTTTCCCTCGCTGTGAACCAATTATTATTATTAACCAAAACAGCGCCCGCAGCGGCTTCGATGACACGACGCCAGTGGGCGCGCAACATCGTCGCTGCAAGTGCATCACTAGCCTGGGCGTAATGCATACTTGCTTGTAGGTTAGGGATAAGCTTGCCGTTTTTTCCGATATGGTTATCGATATGGCGAACCATTTCTCTATCTACTTCAATATATCCAGATTTGAGCGCATTTACAGAAGCATTTGCGAGAGAAATGTGAAGCTGCACCCTCCCCCCCAATGAAAAATACGCAAAAGAGGGGCCAAGCATATGGTGACCCTAAAACCTAAAAATAAATAAAACCTCCGAGCAAAGGAATATCGCCTATAGAGAGTACGATGAGCGCCTTGTTGATACAATATAGCATCCTGCTCTTTTGCGATTTTTTTATTAATCTTACTTTTAGCCCACGAATTTACCTTAATTACTTCACGAATTATCTCTCTCTATACATACATACATACATACATACATACATACATACATACATACATACATACATACATACATACATACATACACACATACATACATACATACATACATACATACATACATACATACATACATACATACATACATACATATGCACGCAACCAATAAAGCGTCTGTAAAAGAACGGTTTTAACAAACGAGTATCAAGGAATCATCATGGGTTGCCTTGAAATAGAATTCCTTGATATTCGTCTGCAAAAACCGTTCTTTTACAGACGTTTTATTGATGATATTTTTTATAATCTGGCAGCACTGCGAGGAACAACTCCTTGCGTTTATTGCCGATTTCAATAATTTTCATCCACCAATCTCTTCCACGCACTCGTACTCGGCTACAACTATTAGTTTTCTTGATGTGACAGTGTTGCTTAACGGCGAAAAACTAACTATTTGCCTTTATAGGAAACCTGCTGACTGCCAACAGAGTCTTCACTTTAACAGCAGCCATGTAAAGCATTGCAAAACCAGTATTTCATACGGTCAGGCCGTCCGCTTTAAAATGATATGTTCCGAACCATCTGGCTTCTACGGGAATTGCAAAGGACTTGGACGCACTTAACTAAACAAAACAATCCCGCAAAGTTAATTGACGCCGTGAAACGTGCCGACGCACTTGACCACGAGTCGTTACTTTGTTCAGTTCAACAATTACAATCATGTCTCGAAACAGCAAACTAACTTGGTTTTAACCTACTCAGCCATATTGTGCGCATATTCTATAAGGAGACTTCACAACATTCTGATCCAAAGCGACCGCTTAAAAGAGATCTTCCGGGAACCACCACGAGCCCTATTGAGACGTGCTAAAAATTTGCGTTATATTTTAACTCCTGCCTGAAGGGTGCATATTGTATACTGATGAATCACATACTGCAGAACGAGGAGTTACTTCTGTGTATAGTCCCTCTTATCCGCATCTGAACTCTCACGTGACATATATACTGCGGATACGTGCACCCCTCTGCTTCAAGCCATTTACAATGCCATTTATTTCCTTCCACCCGTTCCTACATTAAATGCAGTACATCTTTACACCGACTCTCTCACTGCCCTTAAACAGCTTAAGGCCGTTTGACGCACATTCCAGATAACTCAGTCCATTCATCTGCTCTGTGCAAAGTATCCATGTCATGTGCGCATACACTAAATTCGCGGCCCTGCTCGCGATCCCCATAACATTCAAGCGGATGCTATGACGCACATTAACACATCAGGCGACCCACCACCTTCCCCTCTTCCCCCATAACCGTTCCTGTCTCACGTTTTCGATTCACAAGTTCTGCGCCAGCGAACACGCGCTCTCACTCCTCCGTGTTCGCAACCTCTCCCCCGAGGAGGAGGTATATCTGTGCGCCGGATTCGGGAAGGGCGGCTCTGAAACCATCTGTACGTCATCGGTGGAGTAAAAACGATCTGCAGTGACTGACAGGTGCACCTTCACTGTGATGCTGTACCTGAGATTTGTGATGTGGTTTGGTTTGGTTTGTAGGGTTTAACGTCCCAAAGCGACTCAGGCTGTGAGAGACGCCGTAGTGGAGGACTCCGGAGATTTCGACCACCTGGGGTTCTTTGTGCGTCACTTGTTGTGGTCATGCCTAGTAACGGCTCCGGTTAGAAAACGGATGCTCATGAAGGTGGGCCAGCGTTGGAACCGCGAATGTGATTATGAGAAGTGGGCAATGGACAACCAGTACACAGCGTACCTCTGCGACTACCTCAGTGAAACTGGACTTTACTCCTTCTTTTAACTTTCTATCTCCTGCATTCCATTCCCCCTCTCTCAACTTATGCCTTATGGCAAACTTCTCGAAAAAAAATAAAAAAAGGAGCTCCAAATACTGCATAAAAATTCGAGGTAACTTCACCTAGTGACACTGCCAATGTAATTTACCTACTTGAATGTTCCACCTGCCAGCTCCAGTATATAGAGCAAAGTGAGACGTCTTTTAGATAACATTTTAACAATCACAAGGCATACAGTGCAAGCCTACCCAACCTACCACTGTCCAAGCATCTAAGCATTCAAGGTCATTTATTTGATCAATTAAATATCACTATATTGAAATCCGGTTTTCTATCGTACACTACGGCTATGAAGTCAGAGAATCATTTTTAATTCACAAGTTTAAGGCTGTGTCGTCAGGTATTAACCAAAGCATAGGAAAGTTAGGCCGTCTATCTAAATAAAACTATTTCCAGGGAGATGAGTGGCATCCTTATTACTCCGTTCTCTCTCTGTTTCTTCTTTTCATTGTCCGCAGTTTAGCCACGTGCCTTGGTATGCTTACTGTTTCGATGATTGTGATACACATTTGCGCGCGCGTGGGCTCCGCAGGATTCTCGATAATGTCGCGCCACTACCTGTTGTTTTCCTGTAATTTTAAACCAGTTGTAATCTGGATCATGACCTATATGTGTGACTGCATGAGTGTTAGCTATTTTAGTTTTGGTTTATTATTAGATGGTCACCGTCATCAGTACTCTTACTAATAAGAGGTACGGACACTGCCTGTAACCTATAGTGCCTTCCGACGAAGGCCGGTATATATATATATATATATATATATATATATATATATATATATATATATATATATATATATATATATATATATATATATATATATATATATTGATGTGTTTACTATACCTTTTGTAAATCATGCCTCATTTGTGCCTTTTCTGTTATATGTGTTATTCGGTTTGTAAATTTACATACACAATATGCATAGCATATATATTACGCGAAGCGTATACATACAGCCCATTCGACTAGAAAGCCATCGCCGTTGCCGTAACATAAATCGAGAAAAACGGTGTTGGAGAAAATACTGATGATTTAGCATCCAATTTAGTATCAATTTGTGTCGCAGCCGTAATTATGGAGCGCAGGCATTTCGTTTCCAGCATCAATCTTCAAGTTGGAGGCTAGTTTTCCATATGGATTTAAACCGACTACATATGCACCTCTGACAAGTGTGTCCACTGACAAATGGGATACTGAGCCTCCCTTCCTCCAAAACCAACAAAAAATATACAAATATATTCGCGGAATGAAAAGCATCTGCCAGTTTTTATAACCAGCTGGCTAATTTTAAGCCAAGTAACACGACTGTTGTCGCACTTTTCAGTACAAAATTTGCCGTATGCCCGCGACTGCAAAACCGTACGACGGCGCTAAAAAACTCTCGCCTGTCTAGCCACTGATTTCGAAGAAACGTGTACTCACTTGCGGGTGCATGAGTGTTTTCAAGTATTTTATCTGCATGACGGAAATTGCTGGCCACTCTCAGATATCACTAACGATATTTCTCGCCACACGCATCAAAGCTAATCAGAGCAGCGGCAAGAATTTGCCCGCCGCTTACACAGGAATTGTTGACGGTTCGTTTCTATGGTAACGTCAACATTTTTCACCATCATGCTGGAATTATTTTTACAATAAAAATATTTTTGCATTATGTTTATAAATAGCAAAAACTTAATAAAAAGTGTTAATTTACATTGAGTGCTAAACAAAAACAAAGCCAATTGTACGGCGGGAAACAATTTCGCACTTAACAATGTGTTGTGCACGGATTCTGGCGGGACGCTTGTTTCCAGATTCGCGCCCATGCAATTTCGAAGCCAGCTCGTTTTTAAACGAAATTAACAGTCTGATCACCGTGTTCTTATATTCTGTTTGAAGCGGTAGCGCCGTTCGCTTTGCGCCGATTGTATTGTGTCATCAAGAAATATGCCGGGGGACAACGAAGATCAGCTGACCGAACACCTGTCTGCTTTGATCGTATCCTTGTGCATTTGTAATTTTTCTGTGCTTTAAGGTTCACTACTGTAGTATATCTCCGTCGAAGTTAAGTGTACAGGACTTCTCAGCTATCACCACATCCTTGCTTCTCATTTTCACCGCCTTAGCTGTATTGCAGGCGAGCGCAGAAAACGGATCCGAAGACCAATCATATGTAGGTGAGCACCTGTGCAGTCCAGCACGTCTACGTCTTGAGAAGTGTATAGTGGTGACTGCTTCTTATTTTTTTTTTTTTTGAGGGGGGGGGGGGGGGGGAAGACAACCGCAAATTTTTTTCTGTCAACGCTATTAACAGAAGATTGCTGGCACCATTCTTTCGACAGGGCTGCTAAGAGACATATGCATCTTTGGTGGAGGAGAGCCAGTAGCTGGCTGCGCCGTCTCCAACAAGATTTTATCCATTGTAAGGTCACGTTTTTTAACTGTATATTATCTGACCGTCTCATTCGTACATACATACGTTGATTTGGTATGTCTTTTTCAGATAGTCAAGAAATTTGACTCTATGTGCCAAAAGTTGGCTGACAAACGTGATGCCTCACATGGTTCAAATCACAAGGAGCTACTCAATCTGCTAGAGGTAGGTCTCTAACACAACCATTTTTGCGTATGTGCTGTCAGCATTGAATGAAACCCTAACCACTAAAGTTAAATGGGAACAGAAAAACTGGCAGGTTTTAGTCTAGGGAGACTGTACACCAGCTTGTCTTATTTTCTCTTCAACGGTACGAAGATCGCAGCTTGGAAGGGTTAATACAGCCCATCTGTATATTCTCTTCAGCAGCATTATATTGAAGCTTTTACCTTTAACTTTCAATGATCTTGTTCAAGTTTCATTTGACACTGATGGTACACGAAAAGGGCACATTAGTACCTGCATATTATGAGTGAATGTCCCCAAGAGAAGCCTTGTTTTGGGTTGTGAATGAAACAGTATATATACATTCACGTAATAGAGCAGGAAATTCCGGCTAGACACATGTTTAATTTTGGTGGCTGAGAATTCTTTGATAAGCTTAGCATCGGTCTTGAAAGATGCCAGTGAATAGTGTTAGGTATTACGGCAGAATTTTGATTAAAATTATGAAGCACACAATATAAGTTATAGTTTTTATATCCTTTTTTTTTTTTTTTTTTCATTCCTTACTAACTGTGTGTATACTGTAAAATACCGAGAAAGCGCTTCCTCTATTGAAGAGACAAATCAAGCAAAATATAAGGGTATGCTCTTCCTCAGTTCCACACAAATATTCAAGATAGTGACTGAAGAAAACGGCATCCACTGAAAGTATGCAGCGCAGTTTGCATTGTTTTAGCAAAATTGATTTTCGAAGACTACTTCGTTACCGCCTTTGAGAAAAACTATCGAAGTATCTTTCTGAATCTGACGCAAAAGCGAGGTCTACACATTCATTCGTCAGCTTGTCGCAGTCTTCAGGCCAATCTCGGCGTGAGCTGATCGTGTAGCTCACCGTCCTCAACCCTCCAAGCCCGCTGCTTTTTACTGCATTTGCTGACTTTTTGCGATCTAACTCAAACTCACGAGTCATTCAGCACACATTCTTGTTACTCAGCCTCTGCCATTGGATGACCTCTATCTTCCACCGTGTGTGGATACGTACCTCATGAAAAACCGCAACTGTCCTCTACACTGTCCAGCAGTAGAATGGCAGACGTGTGGTGTGGGCAAGAAAGCACCCATGTTGGCTTGGATATATGTGCACACTCAAAAACAAAAATTTCAAAAAGACTCTCTGTTTTCATGACCTGCAGTGGTAGAAGGGAGGGCGCTTACTTGGTAGTGCATGGAGATGTGACATTCGCAGAAAAAGGAAGGGGGCAGCTCACATGAGAGGAGGTGTTTATGCAGTATTTTACACTAGTTTCAGAAAAGTTCAGCACAAGGTTATTGTTGTGCTTGCGGTTTAGAAGCAAGGATCTTTTTTTTGCCAAATGATGTGCAAGAAAATGGCAATCCTAAACTTCCTATTTGTATTATGTACATCTGTACTTGGGTCAGTTCTGGATTCTCCTTTGATGATTTTATAACAAACCTTTGCACCATTTAAGCTAAACCCTGTCTTGTATTCTGCTTTTCTTTTTTTAGGTGGCAGTAACTTCAGTGGAATCTGCAAAAGTGCTGTTTGAACGGATATCTTTTGGCGACAACATAGAAAATGAAGGAATTCTTGTGGCTCTTTCCTTGGGACTTGATCTACTTCATTTCTCGTATGGTCATCTAAAGGTAGTAATTATTTTCTGCAGCAAACGTGCCAGACTGCTGCATTTTTAACTCTTACAGCTGGCGCACATCCCCATCACTCCTTCTAGAAGCTGCAGAACTCGAAAGTCTTGCATTCAGACGTTACCGGTATAGGATGAAATTTTTCTATTTACTCTATAATAATCAGATGGGAATAGATAAAAGTTTATATATTCTACCAGCTAATTGCCACTCCACACGTTCATATATTACCAAAAAAGTTATAGATTATTCGTGCAGGACTAATGCATTTAAAAACTCCTTTTTTTCTGCGTACTATTTGTGAATGGAATGCGTTACCCGCCGACACTGTTGATTCCCCAACTACTTCTTCATTCCTCTGCACACTTGCTCCCAAGCCATAGTTACATGTGCCTCTCCTCGTCAAATGACCTCATCATCTAAATATTCTCCTGTGTTTTTGTTATGATTTATTCTTCAGTCTCTAGTATCTTGTTTGCTGTTCTTGCTTTTGTTCACCTGAACTGCTCACTCCTGCCAAAGGCCTGATAACAAGGGTGGCAGTACCTGTAAAATAATAATAATAATAATAATAATTACTGGTCGCTCCTGCTCTTATACTTCAAGTACGAGTAGGAACAAAATGTTTAGCAAAAACCGAGTTTTGTAAAATATATATTCTTTAATGGCTGCTTGAGAAAACTGCTTTAGAGCACTAAACTATGACACTTAGCCTAAGCCATTCTTGTCAAATATAATAACATTCCTTGATACATGTTGGAGGATGTGAAAGTCTGCTGCCACATATTTTCATCCTGAAAAGTATAGCACAGGCTTTGAAACTGAACCTAGTTTTGTTTAGAAGAAAATCTAGTCATTGAAGGCAAATGCTCAGTGGGGCTAAGAAAGAAACTGTTGCATAATGATTTTCTTGCTCTCACATTCTTACCTGTTTATTTTACTTTGGACATATGTTGGGGTTCAAGTATCCAAGGTGTTTTTCTACATTTTGTGGTGGTGGTGGGGTTGGGGTACGGGGTATGGAACATGCTACTTTATGAAAGTTCTTGCCCAACTCTTTCATTACCATGCTTATCCAAGTCGATCACCAGTGACCGATGCTTTAAATCGCAGATTAGAAATGTTGGAATCATTTTTTCGTGCACCTAGCTTCATCCAGTGGTTAGTATAGGCACTGCAACCAGTTAAAATTTTCCACCACCACTAATACCAGTTTAAATTTTCCTGCTCTGGTGAAGTTCGGACTTTTGATAGACCTTTTTGCCAAAGAGAGCATGGAAACCACGGTGTAAAAAAAGATAAAGAACCTGCCACTCGTGGTAATGCAGCTTTACCATTAAAGTTTTGTGACCAAAAGACTTCCAGCAAATGATCATATTGTCGATCATATTGTCGGCTTTGTTATCTGACAATGTTTAGTGGTGATAATTACCCGGAAATGGTGCCAGTGAATAACTAGTGATTGTTGACTCTGTACCCGGGTGTTTTATTCCACGAAAACGTATTCCTGAAGGTCTGCAGCATGTGCAACATGTATACCCTGTCTTTACAGCCAGTTTGCAGCAGTTTTGGTTTGGTCCCTCACGAAAACTAGGAACTGCATCACCGCATGGCAAGAGAAATGAGCTTTTACAACCTGTCGTTTTTTTTCATGTAGCTGAAGAATGGCGCTGTAAAGATAGTTTATTCTTTTACACAGTGTTCCTGGGTCATTGATCTTCAATATGCGTAATTAAATTTTCGTTGCTAATAATAAATGCATCTGTAGATATCATGCCTTTTTTATCTTATCTTTATCAACTCGCCAAAAAAAAGGTAATTTTTCAATTTTTTTTGCGTTCCTTGATAAATTTTTTGTTTTGTAACTTGTGTTTTTGCAGAAAGCTTTCCATTGTGTGCAGTTTTGTAAGCTACAATGTATGCTGTAGTGTTATCTGTACTGACAAAACAATATTCTCAGAGACCAATGAAAAAGGCCATTTTCGTGCATTAATGAAACAGTTAAAGAATTCTAGCTAACCTCGCAAGTCATACTTGTTGTTCTTCATACTTTCATCATTTCATACAGTTTAGTGCTTGGACAAACACTGGGAGGCTGTTATGTAAGGGTAGGTTAAGATATAGCAAAGAATCAGATTTCATGTTTTTGCACAGCATGATTAATGATACTTTCACTGAAGATATAATAACAGGCGATGGCTGGGGTGTGGCAGTGTCATTGGCATTCAAGCTCTGTGTCACTGGCATCATTGAAATAATATTGTTTGGTGACTTTGTCCAAGAGGAAAGGTAAGCATGCTTACGAGCACATCATGAGCATGCTGTAAAGCAGGTGCAATGACAAAAGCAGCATTATGGCCATGTCACATGTGCTGCACTGGTGGAAGTCTGCATTCTACTCTGAACATTTTCTGGCTCCTCCACCTCACTAATGTGGTGGAGGTGAATGAAAAAGCCTCAGAAACAGAGAAAGATGCAAATTTGGTCAAGGGCCTTTAACTTTTTTTTTTTTGCATTCATTTGCAAGCGTATGTAGTCATATGATGTGCGACAGCTTTCTTGTGCCTATTTGCAGGAGAAGAGTCTGTATGCGGAACATCTTTCCAATGTGGAAGATGCCCTTTCCAACCTTTCCAGCCATACAGTGGACTTGCAGTCGGTGAGTACTTGAGAAGACAGCTGACATTTATGAAAAGCAAAACTAACAAGTGTGATATATACACAAAACCTCGTGCAAATACTTTGTTCACACAGTATAAAAATGCTTTCCCTGGCTTATGTAGCATTTTGTATCGGTGATATTCCTTTGAACCAGCAGAAATATTGCAATCTTGAGCTTATGATCCTTATGTCTCTATGCTCTCTATGTACCTTTCACTTATGACAGGTCACTTGCAAATGCAGCAGTTGCAGCATTCGCTCCTCATATGACATATGCACATCGGTACGTCTACCAGTCAGCTTTTGTTGTTGGCAACTCATCTCGCTCAAGATTGCCTAGCACTTGTGTGCAAAGTTGGTCAGACTAATGCTTCAAGGTTCAGGCCATCAAGCTCACTGGAGATTAGCTCACATTTAGAATTTTGTCGGGCTTTCTGAAACTCTTGTCACATGAATTGCAGCTAGTGTCATAGACAAAAAAGTATAAGGATAAGCCTGTTTGAATCTACATTCAATACCATGTGCTGTGCCACTTCTGGAAACAGTCATTTCTTCTGGCTGAAATGCTGCCGTGTTCACTGAAATCTCATCCAGAGGCAGTAGGAGTGCAGCATTAGGAGGCAGGATATTTTAAATACCATGTCTAATTGCATTTCTTGTGCATCTTATGCACTGTAAAATGTAAAAAAAAATTACCCTGTAAACTTTGGCAATACCAAGCCAGAAGCATGGAATTTCATTGCCTTGTGCTGGGATAATATTGAGAGGCGGGCTTGTCGGAGATTAGTATTAGAATGCATCTTGAAATCACGCAGAAAGATGAGGGAGGAGGAAGAAACCAACAGGACAAGTCGCGGAACTTCAACTAGTTTATTACACCGGTGCATCACATTTTATACATTCATCACAATCACACTGTAACCTAACAAGTAAGCTCATTGGCAAGGGGAGGGCATGTGGCTGACCATTTTCACCACTGCTTTAGTTACATGCCCCGGTGCCGCGAGATGACAATCTTAAGAAAGTCGCGTCTAAGCTAAGTAGATAGATGTAGAGGTCTACTGTATTAGGAAGGAATCCAGCTCGTGTGTCAGCAACACCTCAGTGAACTTGTCTGATAAAGAGTTTGCATATCTGGATAGCACGATGTCCAGTACACGTCTGCGCACCAATGTTATGTGATGATCATTTGTTAGGTTATATAGTGTGATTGTGATGAATGTATAAAATGCAATGCACCGTTGTAATAAACTAGTTGAAGTTCTGCACCTTGCCCTGTGGGTTTCTTCCTCGTCCCTTGCCTTTTTGCACGGTTTCAAAATGCATTCTAATATTTGTGCTAGGGCAGGCGATTTGCCTTATAGTCAGTATATTCACTGCTGCTCCTTTCTCTGTAGGATGGCAAATTTTTTGTTACCTGCTGACAGTGGTATATTTGGGACCATATTAGATGAAGAAAGTGACAGTCACTGCAAAACTCGAAGAACGCCAAGTGTTTAATGCCACTTTGAACTCCCACTGTAATTTGGTCTGTGGTCAGCCAGAATATTTACACCCACCTTCATTAGTGGTGCCATACACAATGTAATGCACTAGCAAGCTAATTCAGTGTGGGGTCCCTATGCTTGTCTTGAATGTTGCACAAAACTGTGCTTACTACAGAACACATGGATGCTTGTTGCAGGCTCATGTGCATGTCTTTAAATGTGCATTTGTATCCAGTCGTGGGTCATGGGGAATGCAAAGGAAAATTTGTGCCCTGCATTGTAGTAGAAGGGAGCAGAGGACGTGGACAGAGAAGGACACGATACATAAAAATAGAGAAACTGCCTTTTGCTAGGTAGGTAACCATAGGAAAGTTGTGTATACGCAGAGCCTGGGTCAAGTGGGCTAATAAAATTTGGGAAAAAAACAATTGCTGTGCTGCTGCTGGGGTCTCAAACACATGTGATTCACTGAACTAATGACCATTCGTGTGCTCCCAAATGGCGGCCACTGCTACAGGATGCCAACAAATAAGACTCATTAGGATGATTTTCTGATCACTACACTCAGTGCCTGGTAATCACATAAAGCAAATGGATTACTTAATTTGTAGACATAGCTTGAATTTCTGGAAAGAAAAGGGTAAAGCAGTGTACTGAAACTGCACCTGTCATCCTTTTGCAAGTAATATGCCATGGCTTCTTTTGCTAACATCATCACAGACACTCTGTATCATAGCTTCAATTGCCTCTGTAGCTCTCTGGCAGCATTCAATTTATGTTTTACTTTTAGTTGCTGAACAGTTGTGGAGAAATTTGTGTTCTAATACCAATTTAGAAAGCCTTAAGGTGCATTTCGTTTGGCTACCTGGAGCATGCTTTCTTGCTCCGCAGACTAAAACTCTGATTTGAATGGGTGATTTGTATTCATATGTTGCATTCCAATCAAGGATCAGGAGCAGCTCGCTCTATGGCAGATCGACTCTGCTCACTTGACGCTGTCAGGAGCGCATCTTTTGATCTGGTTGTTGATTTGGATTTCTGGACACTTCACTGATTCTGTAGGCTCTTTCGTTGCTACTGATTAGCTTTCTTATCACGGACACTTGGCAGCCCATAATATGCACAAAATATGAGAGTAAAGCGTTTTCTTTTTTTTTTTTTTTTCACTTCATTGTAGATGCGAGGGCATGCCAGGGCCAGCGTGTTATTATTTATTAGCCGGCTGTTTTGTACAATATGCAGCTGCATACACTGTAGCATGGCGTGAGCTGTAATTACTGCTTTTTTTTTTCTTCTGTAGCTGTTATTTCAGTGCCTTGAAAAGCTTCATATTGGAGAATCGCACGAGAGGCAGCTAGCATGCCTGGCTGTTGTATGTGAAAAGTTGAGCATGCTCGCACTGCTGCTCGAAGGCCTAGATCTCAAGATGCTCATTTCAGCTCGCAAGGTATTAATCAAGTAGGTGGTACCTCACATTTCCTAACTGCATTTGCCTCGTTTAACTGAGGAATGATTGAACAACTTAATTTATTCAAAAGGCTTTCCATTCCAGGCATAGAGTTCTTGAAATATATAGTCATGGCATCTAATTCTTTGGATTGCAGTTGTTCTGCAACTGCTTTGCATTGGTTGATTTATTTTGCCTAGTATTCCTGAGTTCTACCCTGTAACAAGCAGTCCTGTATTCTAGCATGTTTGTACCAGCAGGAAGGCTAGCCATGAAAATCATGAAACCTAAATTATGCACATATTAGATTAGAAATCCTGGCTTTTGTTTGTTTTTGAATATTCATGCATGCAGGTTTAATTATTCTGTTATCTTATTGTAACAGTTAGCTCTTCTGGTCAGCCAAGTATTTTAATAACTGCAGTCAAAAACTATAAGCTGGAAATATGAAAAAGTAAGCAGAAAAAATTTTGCAAAGCACAAGTTGTCAGTTAAACACAACTAATCGTCACGGCACATGCATATCTACAAGCTCGTTGACTTAGTGTATATTTTTTGTTTAAACTGCATTTTTGGATGTACTTTTTCCACTAATTGCACGATTAGAATTACATGAATGGGCTAGTATGCTTTGTGTCAAGTGGTTCAAAGGGGTAATGATTGTGCAAACTGATAAAAGACAATGCAACAGTGTTATGAATGAATCAACAAACATATGACAGCTCTCTAATAGACATACTTTTATTTGTTTTGCTCTGCTAGGATTCTTCTTCAGTACAGGGATGGCTTGAAACATAAATTTACCATTGATTCTGCTGTAAGTGACCTCTGCAGGTATGTGACGGAATGGTTATTGAAGCTGGAGAAAGCGGAGCAAAGAAAGGTTAGAAAATTTCACTCTGGCTGATTTATTTTTTTAATTTATTTGTCTATTTAATAGCTCTTTATTAGTACTAGATCTATTAGTTTCGATGTGGAGCTCAAAACTTATAGTATTTCTTTCTGCAATTACTATTTATTTATTTTGTTTTTCATTGGGAATTTCTTTGCATTGTCTTGTTTTAACTTCGCCAGAAAGACCTGACCAGAATCATGTAAATTGCTAAATTGTGTTGTTAAAAACAATGAAGAGACTGCAGGGAAATATTTTGCACTTTTCTGTTGTTGTTTGCTATGATGGCCAGATGAAAATGAAAAGTTGTGCTAGTTAATATTGGTATAATCACAAGCACATATATAATGATATCACTACTATGAGAACAGCATTCATGATCTTATGTAGCTTTGTATTCATTCATGCTGAAACTACATCACGTGCTGCTCTTTCTCTTCAGGAAGGTAGTTTTTTGGTGGAGATGAAAGCTGTTGCTTTTCACCTGCGTTTGTTGGACTCTATCCTTTCCAAATATGAAGGCTATTACAGCAGCAGCATGAAGACCATCGTTAATTTGATTGTCATCCTCTCAAGGCAAGTCAGTAATTTTTTCAAAATTGATATCACTATTTTAAAAGATGCTTTCTTGTCTGGTGTAGAAGTGGCACCATATAAGGTTTAGTAATGGGCAATATCTATATACCTCTTAGGTGTAGAAGCAGTGGCGTCACTAAGGTTGTGTAGGTGGTGCGGACTGCACTAGATGCAGCGCTCGGGGGGATGCAACTGGGGAAGGGGAGGGGTCCGGGGCAAAAGGCAAGTGATTATGCTCCGAAATTGTGAAAATCTGCGGGATGTCAGTTGCTAAGACAAAGAGCAGCAGTTCTGATCACTGTAGAGTGACCATAAAAAAAAAAAAATGGAAATGAGGTGACAGGGAATTTTAACAAAGTCAAGGAGCTTTAGGAAGGATAGTTTAGAGCAAATATAAGCAAGATGATTCACGGGCTGTAGTATGTTTGTTTTAGCTTTTTTTTTTTACAAGAAATCGGGTTGTTAAAATAAGAAATGCAACTCAATTCTTCTAAAATCGAGCCTGACAACACCTGCTGTCGCCCAGCTCCAAATTCCTGTTTCATGGCTAGATATACTCATTTGGTATGGCATCAGTATGCATTGGCAACTTTGGTCTATGCAAGATACGACTTCCACCATGTTTGCGGAATGGAGATGTCGGAAATGAAATCTAGAGAATGCAAAGAGAAACGATTTCACCTGTGTGTCACAGGTTGTGGCTGGTAAAAGGCTCTGCTTGGTACTAATTGATTGATTGAAAGCACTTGAATGGGTTGAATGTGTGATTGTTAATATAAACAGTGCGAACAGGAAGACACAGACAAGATAAAAGGAAGCCACAGGACAAGCGCTGACTCACAACTCAGCCTAATAAGCCTTTACTCCAAAGCCTAGATAAAAAAAAAAATATGACGAAAACGAAGCATTCACCTGAAACAACCCCTGGGTTCACCTGCTACACAAAAACTGATTCAAAAAAGAAATCTTTTTGCTTGAAAAGAGCAAGAGAAGTCTTGCTGATGCACTTAATGTCCCTTGAAATAAAATATGCTTCAACTAGCTCTTTCGTCAACTTTTCTTTGTGGCGATACAAAATCCTAACCTGGTCAAATAGGGGAGTACACTTCTTCTTCATTGTCGCAGAGGAATGGCAATGTGAGACCAGAAATGCTTTGTCCTTGCCACTTTCCAAGTTGTTCCGGTGTTCCAGTAGTCTCTTGTTAATACAGCGCCCTGTTTGTCCTATATAACAGGCTCCACAAGAGAGTGGAAACCTGTACACAACACCAGTCTTACATCTGACAAATGGATCTCTATGTTTCGCCCCACATTCTTGCTTTGTTGATTCTCTTTCCCTTTGAATAGCCTGGCAAATCCTCTTCATCTTGAGTGGGGTGGTCAGACAGAAATCCCTGCCCTGCATAGGTGAGAAGAAGAGGAAGGTTGTGGTACCGTATGTGCATAGAATTTCACATGGCCTCAAAAAGGTTGGCAAGAGGTATGGTGTTGGTGTAGCATTGACCGACCGCCCTGCTCAAGATAAAGAGGATTGTGTAGGTAGATACCGGATTGTAATCTGCACCAGGCTCTTCGGTTAGCCTTTTGTGGGGGGCTGGATAGCACGTGTACTGTGCGCTGTAAAAGTTGCGTATATCTGAGTGCATTGGGTTAACAGGGTCGAAGGTGGCCATGGTGCAGAGCGTTTAGCCTGCTCGGTCGACATACCCTCGATTTGAATCGTCTGCTGAATCGTTGTCCCTCATCCTCTCATGTCCTGAGACTCATAATATAATATGTTTAGTGCTTTTTGTGTCCTCATGTCTGTATTACGCGATTGGCAATGCTGTCGATCCTGCCTCTTGTCTAATTTCTGATCACTTTTTTGGAGCGCATTACTTTATTGAGGTTTCGCCTTGTTGCTTTGCCATGTACGTTATTACCAAAGCAATGGCGGCTTCTTCACATGCATCTACACTTTGTTTTTTTTATTGTTGTACTGGTTTTTTGTTTCTTTCCTGTGCCCGTTGTCTTGGTGATCGTTCTCTGCTGATATTGGTACTTTCCTGCGTCCGTGTAGACTGTGCTGGTATCGTTGCTGAATTACCTGCAGAGTGCTCGGACTCTAGCTGGTCTTCTTTCATGATGTATATTGGTGTCCATGTGTCTGTGTATGGGTTGTACATTGATGTTTCTGTTTGCATCTTTGAACTGTTCCTTGTATTTTTGTTTGCCATGGGTAGCCCTAATTTCAACATAGGTGTCCCCCCGTTTTCAATCTTGCTGGTGCTATTAACTTTTCGGTTCTGTTGACAACAGAAGCCTTAGAGCTGCTTTGTACACTTTGCCTTGTATGGTGTTGATTTGCTGGACCTTTTGCTTGTGTAGTTCGTTGTACAGTAGGCTGTACATTGTTCTGCTCATGACGAGGTTATCTGTGAGGGCTATGGTGTCTGGCTCTCTCGTGCCCTTGTTTCTGGTGCTGACTCTTTGCACAATTTTGGCGGCTTGATCTGTGTTCTTAAGTGTGGCAGTTGTTTTGTTATGTCGTCCTTTGTTTTGCAGCCACACTCCAACTTCTCTGATGTCCATTTTCTCAGGCATTGTCTCATTTTCAAGTGCCAAGACGATCTGTGAATTGTATTTCCTTGTGCCTTTCTTGATTCTTACGTATTATAATTTTTGTGCTGACCTAGATAGTTATTTCGCCCTTGCAGTATTTTTCAGTCTGGTCAATCACCCTTTGTAGCCGCTGTCCTTCCTCTGCTAGGGAGCCTGTGGTTGTCCATATTATAATATCAGCTTTGTATGTTGCGTAGGTGATGCTGTTCTGTTTGGTCGAGTTTCTTCATGAGTCGTATCATTGCTACATTGAATAGTAGCGGTGATTTTACTTAGCCTTGTGAGGTGCCTTTCTTTCATTCCGTAAAGTTCTCAGATCTTGAGTTTCCCATGCCTGTCATAGCCATTCGGTCCGTCGAGAAGGCTTTCACATATCGGAAGGCTCTCTTTCGGCTGTAAATGTTACTGAGACCTTCCATGATAACAACATGGCCCACATTTTTGAAACTGCTTTTGTGCAGACTGTTCTTACTGTGTATTCTGTACTTGGTATTTCAGTGAGGGCTTCCTCTCTTAATTGTAGGTGAACATTTTGCATGGAAAGTCCCTTTGTAATGTAAAGCGTGGCGCTAGTGTAATAGCCCTTGTCGTCCATGTAGTGTGTGATCCTTTCATTTACCACTGTCTCGTATGTTTTTCTTATTGAGGTGGTTTTGGAGATTGGTCTTCTTTTTTCGCTTTCTAGTGTTTTGTCTGGCTCGGATATCGTAATTACCTCTGCATGTTTCCATTCTGCTGGCAGGAAAGAGAGAAAGGGGTGCTGGTAGAAGGCGCCTTTGATTATGATGATGATGATTTCGCGGTCATGCCAAGGCCAATGGCGGGTAGACGTCGGTTTACACGAGTCCGACCAAAACTAAAAAGTCTAACAACTTAAAAAAACATAAAAGACAACACAGTGCTCAGCACACAGGGTCCCATCAGTCGTATCCTTGCACCACCGTGTCGGCAGCGCCCCCTCCTTTACGAAGGTGCGGCATGGGTGCGGTACTAACAACAGCGCGCGCACCTGTGCCACGCACTGCCACGTACCACGTGCCACGCACTGCTCGGGCTGCGCGTGATTGCATTCGGTGACAAAGACGACTGCAGCGTACTCCCTGCGGTTGCAGACTCCATGGAATGCGTTTCCGGCTGAAGCATGAAGCAGTATTTTTCGATGGTCGGTGCCCACCCGCTGTTTATGCCTCCCTACTTAACTGCCACCCATACACCCGGAGGACTGACATGGCCAGAACCGTAATGTGTTTCCCATTCTACACGTCCGCTGGTACGCTATCAGTCGTTCGGCGAGCACCAGTTCTTCTCGGAGCAGCTACCGACAGACTCCCACTGCTTCCGCTACTACCAGAACAGCTGTCATTACAAGTTCGCCTTCCCCTCAACCACTTCGACTTCGGCTTGCTGCGAGTCGCAGAATGCCTGCTTTTTTTGCTGCGTTTGCACATAGTCTCAAGGTGGTGATTAAGGGGAAGAACCTCTTTGTCGAATATCACATTTGAAGGTCACCGCGCGCCGTACTCATATATGAATGAAGTGGTGAACCACTGTATATGTCGCTGCGCCCATGCTGTGCTGCAGCCCTTCTCAGCTGGCAGCGCTGCCTCAACCTTGGCTGCCAGTGCAATTAACTGTTGCGTGAACGGGCCCTCCTTCGGTGATTTCCTGATCCTCAAGCTGCTCATCCGACCGCATTGTTGCACCCACAGGACGCTGTTCTGCTATGCCCCGCTTGGAACCTTAAGCTCTTCCGACCTGACGGCCTGCTGCTGGACCGCTGTCATTCTTGCACGGTGCAAGTCTACCCCGAAGATACCGCCGAAATATATAGTGTGGCCGTGCCTTAACAGCGTCTCTGCATGTCACCTTTGACATCCTAGTCCAGATGGAATACAAGCTCTCTTTCGACGAGCTTATGCCTGAGATTCAGCAGCGGTCAGAGAGGATGACAACACTAGAGCAGGCACTCAGGCAAATTGTGTCCAACGTCAGTATGGTCAAAGCCGTGCTGTGCACGCGGGCTGTGCCCTCACCTCGTCAACGGAATGAGGCCACGAACGCTAATGCATGGTGCTTGCCTCATTTGAAGCGTGTTCATCATGACATCATACAAAGTCATTGTGCCTGCTGAGCAGGCCTATTTTCGGAACCAAATGCGGCCGCAGTTGAATGCCAATCGCGTTTCCTATGCGCGGTCATTGAGAGACCTGTGCAGGTTTGCTCTCGGTTGCACTCATTTGTCGCGGGAAGACGTCCTCGAGACAGTTACGTTCAGCTTTATCCGCGAGAGAACGCGTGCTGTCTTGCTGCGAGTTCACGTTCATCGCATTCACGACCAGAAAGCTTCGCGACTCCGGGACGTTGATGTACGCCGTGGGCGAAAAGCGCAGCAGTGCGGTGATGACCCGTGACTGGATCAGTGGCTTCCAGGCCATCTGCAACATGATCTTTGGCTCTCAAATTCCAAGCCTCTTTCTTAATTGAATCTGATCAAAAACTTTTTGGTGTCTAGAATTGTGCCAGCTTGGGTTTCAGATCTTGCATTATCTATCTAAAATGAGCTGTAAACAGACCATTGTTACTTTGGGGGCTTTGCAGCCAACAAGACAAGGAAAAGAAAATTTTGAGTTTTAGTTCTTTCTTTTTTTTTTTCATTCTTTCTTTGCTCTCTTTGCTTGAATATCTGCTTTTGAAATCGACGCTATTTTTTTCTGGAATTAATTGCAGAGAGAAACTTGGCTGCAATGCATTGCCACGTTTTCTACATCAGCCCTTTCTTGATGATGGGCAGTTTTGTTTCGCATGTGTGGCAGACCCAATTATGAATTTGTCCATTTGGAAACATTGTGTTTACTAGGGTACCCATTGTAGTTTCATTACTTCAGTTGTTTTTTGTCTGTTTGAGGTGTCTTTTGGCTATTGGCTTCTTTTGTTCTCAATTTCAATTTCTGCGCATAACCCTGCACATGTTATCACATGTTCTAACATACTTTTGGTTTACTATTAATTTATTCTTTGTTATTCCTGCAGATACAGGTGCAGTTACTGTGTATGTGTTCAAAACATTAAGTACTCCTTGTGCTGATTTGGTGGAACCATCTAAAAGAAAATAAACCACAAGATGCTACATTTGCCACTTTTTGTGGTTTTTGCTGATTCCACTATGCCAGACGTGTATGAAATATCCTGTATTGCCACCACATTATAATCCTGGTGGCATCTGACTCTTGGTCTCTGATTATTTGTGTTCACATGGGTCCGCTCAAAAGTATCCATTCTCTTCTTTTAAACGTGCGTCTTTATCAGTGAGATCTGAAAATTAATTTGTTGAAAGCCACTTCTTTTGTTTATTTCTTTGTACATGCACCTTTATATATTAAAAAAAAAACATGACACTTCTTTTTTGGCATGTTTTGTAAATAAATGTAGAATGATGTTTTTTCCAAGCGATATATTGCTGGCTTATCACTTGTCGTTACAGTCTTTATATGGACATCTTGCAAGAGAGGATGCAAAAATTGCCACTGCTTGCACCAGGTCGTGTAGTACGCAGTACAAACTCCCCTTAGTGGCAGCAAGCCATGAGGCCGACTGAACTGATGGTTTTTCACTCTGGTGTCACTCTGAGGGGGAGGGAAGGGGGACGGTGTTGCGCCACATGACCGCACTGGGCGCTGCTTACCCTAGTGACACCACTGTTTAGACGCCATGCAGATTTTGAGCTTGCTCTGCGACATATTTAGGATTGGCTCTCCTTCTCGGATGTATGCATTTCTTGTATTGTGAACACTTTGATGCTGTCTCCTAATTGTGGCCTTTTAAGAGTTTTTTTTTTTTTTTTAATGGAAAGCTATGAGGCTCAGTCATTTTAATGTTTGTCTGCAAGACAGAAATAGAGCTGCCGGGCAAATTTATCTTGTAGGATGATATGGGGCTACCACAGCTTTTGTAAGTAAGCAAACTGTGGGCAGGCTTTTAGTGCAACCACTTGGTGATAGTGTGCTTCCTCTTTATCTGCAGAATGCCTGCTCTCGAGGTTTACACTGCCAGCCTGGTAGCATCCCAAAGGAGCAATCTGATGCTGCATATCTGGATAGCAGCAGAGCACCTTGTGGCAGTCCTTGCAGCCAATGCTGACTTTTGTGCCGCTGTGCTTGGCTTTGGTATGGTCATTGCACTGTGCATTTGTCAGTTCAGGAGATATTCTTTGTGCACAGTGTTGTCTGCTGATTGCTGCTCATCACTGTTTTCTAACCTGCTGTGGTTGCTCAATGGGTTTGGCATTCAGCTGCCAATCCCAAGGTCGCAGGATTGAACATGGCTGCCATATTTGCCAGCATTTCAATGGAAGCTAAATAACAATAAGAAGAAAGCACTCATTTGCTGCGTGCTATATATATATATATATATATATATATGTGTGTGTGTATGTGAAAGTGTGGGTGTGTTATGGGTGTGTTCAGATAAGAACGGTAATTGAGGCCCCATGAGCATTTTTTTGTTTGCAATGAAATGAAATCTTTATAATTAGCGAGCAAATGTCTCGAATAAAGGAGCAAGTCTTAATTTTGCAAGATACGGCATAGTTTTCTCAGAAAAGAATCATAAACCACTAGGGGTGGAAAACGCAGTTTTTGCCATTTCATAAAGTTGCACGCTTGGAGACTTGATGCTTCCGTACTGAGATCTTATCGTCTAGTACTTTTTACGCACTAAATCTATGCAACTTTTACTTTTAAAAAACTGTTAGAAATCCGTTTTGTTGCTGCAGTTGATTTAGTAAAAAATTGTAACCTTTGCTTCAGGAGCGACTCGCTGCAAAAAAGTTCATTTTCAACCTTGCATACTGGCATGATGACTTTGGCGGTTTGCTCCAAAACTTTTTCTATTTAATATGCCGGTTACATGTCTAATTTCAAACAAAATTTAGAGTTCTAGATTGCTAGGTTCATTTCCCACAAGGCATCAAAATCGCCCAAAATTTGAAAACAGCAAAAAAAGGCAGGGTAACTTTCTTTCCAGTTTAAAAAAAGATCATCAGCTTCGATTTTCATTACAATTCCTCTCAAGAATCCTCAGTACCTCGGAAATATTATGAACTAAAAAGACATTGCATTATTTTGTTTAAGTTATAAAAATAAATATAAAACCTAGCGCTTGTCCTGAAAATGGTCAATATTCAGCCCTACATTCTGGCACAACTCAATAAAGTGTTTCTACTGAAACTTTCTGTATATATTATCCAGACCTTCTTCTTTATTTTAGGAATAAATTTAATCTCTAGAGTTGTCCATTCTTTCTCCATGTTATCTTTAAATCGGCCAAAATTCAAGAATATTAAAAGATGGGCAACTTCGATTCCAATTTAAATACTACCCCCATTCGATATTTATCGAAATCAGCTAAAAACAATCCTAAGTACTTTATAAATATGAGGTACTAAAGAGTATTGCATTTAAGAATATAAACATAGATCTACAATTGAACGCAATTTTTTATTGTCTGGAAGTGATTAAGGCTTCCACATAAGGAGTAGGTATCAAACTTTGGACTTTGTATTTGCTTAATTTAATTACATTTTGTCTTATGCAGTATCCAAAGCAATCTCAATGCTTATAAACCATTTTCTGCTTGTTGACAGGGTTGATGATAGCTTATGGAATAAATTCGCTATTTCTTGCAATTTCATGGAAGAATGCTAGTGACAGTTAAACTTTTTCTGTGTCATGTGTATTTTTATTTTATTGAGAGGTGCAGTGGGGGGGAGGGTATTTAGTCTACTTCCTAAATATATTATTTCATTCTTTGGTTATGGAAAAAATTAACAATAGTCTAACTTTGAACACCATTTTACGAATGGGCACGAAAGTACAATCATAAACAAAGCGCTTTACAGCATCATAGTTGGTGTAATTTTATGTTTCTTTATGGGAGCAGCATGAATGAGCTGAAATGACGAGTACTCTTGTCGATAGAGATATCTAGGTCATAGAAAACGCGAGCCAACATGAAGCAAACCTGCCGTCCACCTAAACTGCAGGTTACGCTTTGCAGGTTAGGTAGACAGTGAGTTCGCTTCGTGTTGGCACGCCTTTTTTTTCTGGTACAGATAGTTTAATTAATTAGTTCGATTAATTTTTGCTTCTTACAAAAATCAATACTTAATCTAGCAAAACTGTAATGCTGTCAAACTTTTTGTTGATGATTGTATTTAGGTGCATACTACAAAAATCATCTTAAAAAATTTAGTAGTGTTAATTTTTGTCATAACCGAGAAATGAAAAAGTATTATTAAGAAATGGATTGAATAGCACTGCATCCCGCATTAAAAGAGATTATGGGATAGAGAAATATTTCAAACGTCGCTTGCATTCTCCCGTGAAGTTGCAAGAAAAAGCGAATTTATTCCATTTTAAGCTATCAACACTGTCAACAAGCAGAAAATGACTTTATAAGCATTGAGATGGCTTTGGACATTGCATAAGATAAAATGTAACGAAATTCAATAAATACTAAGTGAAAAGTTCAATGCCTGCTCCTTAAGGGGAAGCCCTGATCACTTCTATAGAATAAAAAATTGCTTTTTTACATACATAATGAAATACTTAAGTTTACACAATGAAATACTTTTGAATACCTGATATTTATAAAGTACTTAGGATTGTTTTTAGTTTATTTCGATAAATATCGAAGTCGGGGTAGATTTTTAAATTCAAATCAAAGTTACCCATTTTTGATATTCTTCAAATTGGCCAAATTAAATATACGGAGAAAGAACGGACAACTCTAGAGCTTAAATTTTTTTCAGAAATAAAAAACAAAGCCTGGATAATATATACAGAAAGTTTCAGTGGCAACACATTATTGAGTCGTACAAGAATGTAGGGCTGAATATTGACAATTTTCAGGATATGCGCTGGGTTTTATATATTTATTTTTAAAACTCTAAACAATGTAATGCAACACTTTTTTAGTCTGTAATATTTTTGAGGTACTGAGGATTTGTGAGAGGGATCTTAATAAAAATAGAAAATTATGTTGTTGTTTTTTAAGCTGGAATCAAAGTTGCCCCTTTTTTGCTGTTTTCAAATTTCGGGCAATTTTGATGCCTTGCGGGGAACACACCTAGGAATCTAGAGTGGTAAATTTAGTTTGAAATTAAGAACGTAGCCTACATAATAAATAGAAAAAGTTTGTAAGGTTGTAAGGTTGAAGTATGTAAGGTTGAAAATTAACTTTTTTGCAGTGCATCGGTCCTAAAACAAACTTTACGAATTTTTACTAAATCACCTGCAACAACAAAACGGGTTTCTAATAGATTTTTTTTTTAAGTAAAAGTTGCAGATATAGTGAGTAATAAGTAATAGGTGACAAGATCTTACTGCGGAAGCAGCAAGTGTCCAAACTTGCAACAATTTGAAATGGCAAAAACAGCGTTTTCCACCTCTAGTGGTAGACGATTCTTTTTCGAAAAAACTACGCCGTATCTTGCAAAACTAAGGTTCGCTCCTTTGTGTCAAGACATTTGCTTATAAATATATATATATATATATATATATATATACACACGCGCGCGCGCACGCACGCACGCACATACGCGCATGCGCACACACACAGAGAGAGAGTGTCCAAGCTAACTTTAGCCTAGGGTTGAAAAATTAAACATTTGAGATAGGCCAGAGAAACCACTTGTGTACAGCTGCCAGCTATCTGGCGCTCCATAGGCAATTTTTTATTCTGCAATTAACTAATTATTAATTAAGATAATTCTAATTTACCAAGTACTGCCTTTAGACAGTAAATGTGAATTGCAAAGTTGAAGAGCACCTTGTGAAACCCCCCTTCCATTTATTTTCGATAAAGAATACCCCACCTGTATTGTTTTTCCAAGTTGTAAAGAAATCCCCCGAAATACAAAAAATATCGCGTGACTAACACATTCGTGCACCGCGATTGTGATGCTCTCAATTGTGGGTGAGTGAACAAAATTAGCTGCGGCCGTGACTCAACAGCCCAGTCCCAGCGGTAGGCTGATATGTTGGTAATGGTTGCAGCCAGCACGGTAAGCTCGCTGCAACTTGCACCATCACGTATGCCAACTGCCTGAAGCGGACGAAGAAACCACCGCAGACATATCGGCCTGCCTTTACAACGGGGTCGTTGAGCCAAGACCGCAGCTGATTTTGTTCACTGAAACCCAGGTTGAGAGCAGCACAATCATGGCGTGCGAATGCACTAGTCACGTGATATTTTTTATTTCGCGCGCTTTCTTAAGGGCTTGGAAAAATGATACACGTGAGGCTTTCTTTAACGGAAATCAATGGAATGGGGGTTTTAGAAGATGCTCTCCAGCTCTGCAGATCACATCTGTTTTCTAAAGGCAAGAGTTAGTAATTTAGAAAAATTATCTTAATTACTAATATGTTAATTGCAAAACAAAAAAATGCCTGTGGTGCACCAGATGGCTGCCAGCTGTATACAGGTGGTTTCTCTGGCCTATCTCAATTGTTTCATTTTTTAACCATTGGCTAAAGTTAGCTTGGACACCCTCTATATAGGTATATACACACACACACACACACACACACACACACACACACACACACACACACACACACACACACACACACACACACACACACACACACACACACACACACACACACACACACACACACACACACACACACACACACACACACACACACACACACACACACACACACACACACACACACACACACACACACACACACACACACACACACTTTTTTTTACTGTCTGCGTCAATAATGCAGATATGAACATTTTTGCCTTCATTGTGTATCGTGTTTAGCAAAGCTCATTCTTGCACCAAGTCTATTCGGTCTATGGTGAATGCTATGGGTGCGAGTGTTGCAATGGACTAGCATTTCTTCCTCTTGGTGTAGTACTGGAGGCCTCACAAAAGCACTTTCCTCTGTTGAGATATAGACATTTCTGCTCAATGCAGCTGCATGTAAGAACTTGGACTAGAGCATAGTTAGCTTCCACCACCTTAGAAGTGTAGTGGGACTGTTTTATTAGATTTGGCAATAGGTATAATTGCAGTCATGCCTTCCTTTTTTTGCCCTTTTTTTTTTTGCTTTCCTTTTCAGTTTGTCTATGTGGAAGTGCATGCTTAAATATTGATATAAGCTGTTAGATCTTGTTGTAACCTTCGACGTGCATTCCTGAGCTTAGTTATGCACGTGAGTGCCTGTACCACTTGATATGTGTAGTTTCTGTAATTCATACTAAGCCTTGAAGAAAAGCTGTTGGGGTTTTCAGGAACATTAAGGTGAGTGTGGTCTCCGAGAGTATTTGTTTCATGTGCCTGTGAAGAGTAAAACATATTCTTATCTTTCAAGAAAACTGAAGGAAACGAAAATCCTTCATTCAGATTCAGTGCTTGTTGTATGTGCCTCAAGGTAATGACATCATTATGGCTCGGCAGCCACCAAGGAAGCATGTGATCCAGTGTCATGGTCATAACTCTGGTGGCAGTCAGTTCCGCCCCTCTTGTGTAGTTTGGTGCTTGGCTGCTCTCAAGTGAATTGAAGTACTTTGGTGTGAGTATGTAAGGCTGCATAAAGAAAATAAATCTGGTTCATCGTTGCTGCACTCATTTTAACCCATGAATTTGTAGTATTTGTTGCATATTTCAATCTTTAGAGCTGCTTGTGTTTTCATAAAGAAACTGGACTGAATCTCTAAATGTGTACCTATTGTAGTAGTCATGAAATATTGTAGGAGTCAAAGCTTTTCTATGTGACCTACTTTTAGTTAAGGGAATGCATGTAAGCACTGCCCATGCTGTTTGGAAACTTATGCAAGTTTGCAGTAAAAGTATAAAAATACTGAATAGCTACTAGCAGGTTTTTTCTCCCACACAAATATACATTATTTATTCTTCGCAAACTGTAGGCTACTATATTACGTTGAAATCACTTGGTAGTGGTTTATAATGATGTCCTCAACTTTCTAGCTGAAAATATTTTCCTTTGTGGTGCTTAATTTGTGTGTAATTGCAGTTTAATGCCTGGACAACATTTAGGAAGCTTTAGTAAATATGCGAGGCATAACTGGTAAAAGATATCTCATTTTTGTGCGAGATTTATTTTAGGCTTTGAGACATAAAACAAAGTGAGAGGAAACTGGAGGAAAACGAAAGAACAACTTGGTAGAAGGAAAGGATAAAACAAGAAGCAAGGTCAATATTTGCCAAGGGGAGCTGATGCAACTTGGAACTGCTGGTGTTAGGTGCAGGACCCTTGCTCAGTTTAGGGCAGCAGTGTGTCAGTGCCTAATTACTGAGAGGGAACTCCATCTAGCCACGCCAACTTTAAATGTCACATTGGAAAGAAAGGAAGTGTTCGCAGTGTCATCAATTGGATCTGTGTCTCTCAAACAGGAAGGCAGTGCTCTATCCAGCAAGTGCAGGATAGGCCCTTTTTTTACAACACACAGGACTGCGACATGCACGTGGGATGGAGAAGACTGTATTTGGCAGTGATTATGTGGCTCTGTAGGTGAAATAAGCGTTTGTGCCATGCTTTTTTTTTAAAACATTAAGTGATACATGTAGGAAGGGATATGGTTTTTTATCGCATCTTGACAAATGTTCAGGCAATTTTTTTTATTAATTGGCTTTTAGTTCTGGCTCATGAGAGAAGCCCCGTGCAAAATTTGTGGTGTTTTGAAGCGAGTGTAGTGCACATACTTAACATACTATAGTTATGGCCTTGCAAAACAAAGTAAAACAAAAATCAAATCAAATAAGGTTTATTATGCACATGCAGAGCAAGGTTAAGTATACATATTATTAAACAGAATGAGGTCTCATAGTCTTTAGACACTACCGGACCCCAGATTACTTCCATACTAGCTAGAGAAAGATACAATCACAGCAACGGCATGTGGCTATAGCTAGGATGTTATATTGGCAGTGATTTACAACAAAGTAAATACAAATGTCTTGTAAAGCAAACGAATTGCCGTCAGAACATACCTATTGTTTAAAAGGAAAATGTTAGCAATCTTTTGAAATTTGGAAACAACAGGCATGATTTCATAAAGAATGACAAGCAATTTGAAGATCTAATATCCTAATAATAAATGTCATTTGATCATAGTTGTATGAAACACTGTCAGTAAGCACTTCTAATTTGTAGCAAACCTAGCTGAATTATTATTTCTCATCTGGTCACAGTGAATTAACTCATAAGATGGCTGATTGTTAATTAGCTGATAAAGTATAATGCAAAGATTATGGAGATCAAAGACAGGATGTAAACGTGGCTTTCTATGTTTTACTTTTAAAGCATCAATGCTAGTAGTATGTGCAAATGCACATCCAGAAAGAAAAGCTCTTTGCATTTCCTAGCAGCTTAATTTTCTAATCTGAAGCAATCAGAGAAAACCAGCAGCCATGTTCATTATTATTTCTGTCTACTTATTATTTTTTTTTCATTGTAACACGTTTCAATTTTCCACAGATGTGTGTGAAAACTTCTCGATTGGGTACCTGCTGCTACTCACAACGATCCTGGATCACATTAGTAATTTTAGTGGTATGTTTTTTTTTTTCTTTAATAGCAGCTTCTCTCCAGATATATGAATGTTTGTGATGACTAGATAATAATATTATGATGTTTAGGAATTGCTCAATAATGGCTGTTGTTTGTGCTTTTCCATTCTCTGATGCTCAAGACATGTGGTTACAGCCACCAAGCCAAACAAATATCCTTGACCTTATCTTCAGCTGCATGGACAAATGTGAGCTTACTTCTTTTTTAATGTACCTATTATGAATTGCAACTATCTGTGCTTGTTCATATTATTTTAATTATTATTATTATTTTTTTTGTTGTTGTTGTGCAAGAAACATTGAAACTGATATTATAATCAGTGATGTTATTGTGAAAGTACTCAACGGCAAATTTTGGTTTATATACATGTGTCCCAGCTAAATGTAAACAAGCTTTAAAAAAAAAAAAGAGAACATGCAGTGTCCTAGCAGTTCAACCAACTGGTCACTTTCCCCTGGCTTAGGCTCCCTTGTCCCCTGGCTTAGATTGCAGGATTGTTTTATTTGCCAGGATTGATTAAAATTAAAGCTAGTTAGCAAACTTTATAATTATTGGCTTGAGGAACAAAATGTCAATAAAAAATAAGTACAGCCTTTGTCAAAAGTGTAGAGCCCAGGGGATCTCCTTCTGAGCCGTATAGTGGCGCTGATTTAGCATTAGTGGAGGTCCTTCCCATTGGAGAGGGTATCTTCTTGCCATCAAGAAGATACCCTTCTACAAATACAAATCTTCAAATTCAAATACAAATCTTCAAATACAAATACAAATACAAATCCTCTTGCCATCAAGAGATTCGGAACAGTCGAAACACATTACAAGCCACGAGAAGTGGCTCAAAAGCAGACCCCCTGAGCTGTACATTTTTGACAAAGACT